>NW_027507784.1:262096160-262552766 GCF_037356315.1 Lithobates pipiens | reverse complement strand
CCCAAAAAACAAAAAAAAAGCAATATAATGCAGCTTTCCAGTCCTTAGATATAGTGTCTGTATTAATTTCCTTTGTCCTGTTTTTCCCTTTATTTTCACCTAGAAATCATGCCTGTAACACACTTCCTATCTTACAGTGACACATTACACTGTATGGAAAGCAGAATTGTCATCTAGGCTGCTCTTCTGATTTGGATTACAAACACCTTCCCTTTTGTCCATCTTTATTACATAGAAGGTACTAGTTTGGTAGTCCACAGAAGATAGCTGGAAACATCATTTAATATCTCAGTTCAGTCCAAAGTTACAAGGACACTCAAAAAATGTATCTAAAACGCTCTAAAATAGAAATGGATGGAGTCACCATATTTAAGTACTTGTAAGCGGCAATATATATTACATATATAAAATCTTAAGTGGACATAGGGGAGCTTTGGTGAGTCTGAAACAAACCATGAACATTCCATGTAAGAGATCATGTCTACAAGCCATTACGGAGTATGGAAACAACATAACCAGAGCACTGATGAAAAGATCCTCGGCTTATCAGTCTATAGGCATTTGTTAAACCCTAGTCTATACACCAGAGCTAACTAATTCCCACAACACACATCAATTGTTTGTTCACTGGAATTTATGGACTTAATATATTGTTATTTTATATTTGATAAGAGTTTTTTTATGATTTATTTGGTGATGTATTAGTATAGTGTATGGTAGCGTTCTTAAACTGTTCACATTTTTAATGGCACAATAGCAGCAACCTTGAATGTTAGTAATCACTTATATTTAATTGTATTCCTATCACCAATTATTCTTTTTTAACCACATGCCGACCAGCGCACGATGATATACATTGGCACAATGGCACGGCTGGGCAACAGGTATGTCCCCTTTAAGATGCGGCATTGTGGTTGAGTGCACGACTCGATGTCCGCTGGGTGCCCACCATCGTGTCACGGAGTGGAAGAACAGGGAGGTGCCTTTGTAAACAAGGCATTTCCCCGTTCTGCCTGGTGACACGACAGGGATGACAGGGATCTACTGCTCCCCATCATCGGGAGCAGTGATCGCTGTCATGTGAGTTGTAGCCCATCTCTTCAACAGTTAGAATCACTCCCTAGGACACACTAAACCCCTTGATCGCCCCCTAGTGTTTAACCCCTTCCTTGTCAGTGTCATTTACATAGTAATCAGTGCATTTTTATAGCACTGATCGTTGTATAAATGACAATGGTCCCAAAATAGTGTCAAAAGTGTCCAATGTGTCCGCCATAATGTTGCAGTCACGATAAAAATCACAGATCACCACCATTACTAATAAAAAAAAATAATGAATAAATAATCAAAATGCCATAAAACTATCCCCTATTTTGTAGACGCTATAACTTTTGCGCAAACCAATCAATATACGCTTATTATTATTTTATTTTACCAAAAATATGTAGAAGAATACATATTGGCCTAAACTGAGGAAAACATTTAGTTTTTTCCAATATATTTTTAGGGGAATATTTATTATACTAAAAAGTATATATATATATATATATATATATATATAAAAATATATATATATATATATATATATATATATATATATATATATATATATATATATATATATATATATATATATATATATATATAAAATTGGCTCTATATTTTTTTCTTATAGCGCAAAAAATTTAAAACCGCAAAGGTGATCAAATACTACCAAAAGAAAGCTCCATTTGTGGGGGAAAAAGGGACGTAAATTTTGTTTGGGTGCAACGTCACATGACTGCGCAATTGTCAGTTAACGCGACGCAGTACCGAATTGCAAAAAGTGCTCTGGTCAGGAAGGGGGTAAATCCTTCCGGACCTGAAGTGGTTAATCAACTGTTTAGCGCAGAAATTCACGGTGTCATACACTATTTCCCTACACATCAATTGTTACCTCAATGTCATCTATAAGCTCTTTTTTCCTGCGTCTTATATTCAAGAGTTCTTCCTTTTCTTCTGATGACAGGTCTTCTGGAACTGAAAGAAGAGATTAAAACATATTACTTTTCCCACACAGAGCAGATGCACTTACTCTACAAATAAAGAATGACCACTTCCTGACCAGAAAATACTATTAATATAAAAGGAAACAAACATGTCCAAGCCACAATGGCACCCACAGCTAAGCAAGAAGCAAAGCAAAAAAAAACTCAGTCCTTTGATTTCCTCTCAGCCTTAGACCCTGCTGCTGCAGTTTGTTTTAAGGCCATGCTGAAACCCTACATACGGACGGCTTGTCGCCAAGGCTACGGACTAATTCAGTTTACCGGTCTCACGGCCTGGTCACGGTGACAGGAAACACACATCAGCTACAAACGCAAAAGGCTCTGTGATGGCTAGACAACAAAACGATTACATTCTATTTTATGTGCAGAATTCTAGACTACACAAAAATAAATAGACATACAAAATGAAAAAATAAAATAGATGACAGTGAATACAGTATTAGGTATGTGTTTGCGTGCAGAATTAAGCCTTTTACCTGTAAGAGATTTAGCATATTGCATTGGAAAGTCAGCAGCAACAGTGGATGGTATTATTACAACGGCGGCAGAGAGATGGGGGCCACAGCCAGCGGAGCTTAGCATGGGCCTTTGATCTGTTGCTGAAACAAGTAATCAGCTGAGTGTCTGCACACGGCCCACCCCATGAAGCTGTTGTACTGCAGAGACTTGAACATAACACATTAATTGGGTTTATAGATGTAAACGTAATCAGTGCTGCAACCTAGAATTGTCTCTGCTCTACAAAACTGATTAGTTCGGAAAAAGGCAAGAGTCATCAAATCCAGGTTGACCCAGAGCTGCTCTATGGCAAAGGCCCTACAAAAACCAGGTTGACCGAGAGCTGCTGTATGGCAAAGACCCTATGAAAACCAGGTTGACCGAGAGCTGCTGTATGGCAAAGACCCTATGAAAACCAGGCTGACTGACAGCTGATCTATGGCAAAGACCCTACGAAAACCAGGTTGACCAAGAGCTGCTCTATGGCAAAGACCCTACGAAAACCAGGTTGACCAAGAGCTGCTCTATGGCAAAGACCCTACGAAAACCAGGTTGACCGAGAGCTGCTCTATGGCAAAGACCCTATGAGAACCAGGTTGACCGAGAGCTGCTGTATGGCAAAGACCCTACGAAAACCAGGTTGACCGAGAGCTGCTCTATGGCAAAGACCCTAAATTGATAAGCATGCCCTGTGAGTGAGATTCAGCTTCATTGTCAGTGTGTCCAAGATGGCTCAGTTGACTTCTTTAGTAAAGACGAGGAGGTCCACTTTCTACACTTTCAATACCAGGAGGCCAGGCTTTGGCATGGGGTTCTTTGCTTAATGTTACCACTAACCATAATCTAAATTCTATCCTTAAAAGCATCGAAACCCCCAAATATATATTTTTATATTACAGTTTACCAATTAGTAAAGATGGTGGCAGTTTTATATTTTTTTGGGTGACTTTTTTGCTTTATTTTCACCTGCTGATTCAGTGTGGGTACACTTGCTCCAGGTTTCAGGTGCAAACCCCCCTAACTGCCGCAACAAATAGTCAAGCATCCATACTGGCTGTGCTATCTGGCAGAGCTGTATACATTTCAATAACTTTGCAGGTAAAATATCCTAAATAAGCATTGCAATGTATTTTGGGGCTTACCTGGATTTCAGACATAAAAGAGATTCTGCCACCACCTCATGCTTAACCAAATTCCAAAATGAAGTAAAAGTACTTCTTTAGGCGGGTTCACACAGGTATGACACGACTGTCATCCTACTTTGCCCTGCAACATCAGTCCCAATTTCATCCGACTTGAATGAACAGGATAAAATTTTGCTCTGACTTTGAGATAGTCTGACTTATCCTTTGACCAATCAAAACAATCCCAGTGTAATATAAATTCCTTTTACTGTTGCTGTAATCACCATGTCAGATGTCCCAAGTCCGATGGTTAGGACAAGTATCCGACTTTAATGATATTCAATGGGCTGAAGTAGGACCAACATCGGACCAAAGTAGTACAGGAACCTTTTTCAAAGTCGGACTGACTTGTGTCGGACCAGATAGGACAGCTCTCCTAGGGAATCATTGATTAACACACGTCGTGCAACATGTGCTCACAAAGAGAAGCGTATCTTGGGCCTTAATCGTAACGCAAACTTACTTTCTTTTATCAGTTTTGCTCTGCTACCATTCTGAAACTAGACTTAATATATTTTTAGCAGTCTTTGCAGATTCAGAACCTCAAAACAGTGACTAAACATAGAAGTGCAACCACCAAAGAAACCGTTGTACATAATCAAGAAGCAAGCATTGACCTATGAACTGTAGGAAAGGATTTAAAAAAGCCCATGCAGTTTCAAACAAAAAATTGTAAGGTCAACTAGCTTTCACCTGAATGAGGTCCTAGTACATGTATGCATGAGTGTGTTACATTCCTATTCCTCTGTTTAAATTATGAGCTATAGAAGATATAAAAAAGGTTGCAAAGGCAGAAAATGTAGCTTAGCCTGCAGAGCAAATATACCAGCAAGAGTTACAGAAGTGGTTAGCACATTAAGAGATCTCAAGTCATCTTCCTGTACTAGTATTCTTATTACTCAGTTCTTCAGAGCAAGTCAAAATAAACTATAGTCTGAAAGGTCATACAATAAACCCAACCACAGATTTTACAATTAACCCATACTTTGCCCAAGCAGCACAACACAGGTTCATCTACAGTGGATAGAAAAAGTCTACACGCCCCTGTTAAATTGTCAGGTTTCTGTGATGTAAAAAAAATGAGACAAAGAAACCATTTCAGAACTTTTTCCACCTATAAAACTGATCTATAAACTGTACAACTCAGTTGAAAAAAAAACGAACCATGTCTACGGATTGATGAAAATCGCTAGAACCTTGACGACACCATGGGGCTGCACTTGTGTCTTTTATCGCCCCCTGATACAACCCCTATGTTGCAATTGTGGGACATCATCCCCCTGCTATCAAGTTAACAATGGAACAAACTGGGTTCAGAAGTGCCCGTTTCCTGCTCTTTAGAGTCTCTGCTTTGAACAATTATGATTGTCTGCAGGATGAAACCCCACTCTGGGCCGCCCCATTTGTGAGATGGCAGCCCCTGGTGGTGGTGACCTGCGTTGCATTCTATACTGGGTTCTTAGTATAGCATGGTGGTCGGAGTCCACTTAGCGGACCACCTGCTACCATCACTGCCACAGGGGACGGTTGAACTCTATAACGGTAGGAAGGTAACAGTTCACTGGTGTTGCTCGTTTTCACCTGTTACACATTTTATGGGTTGTTTTAGCTCTCTTGCAATTACCTGTGAACTGCAGACTGCTGATTGTGGTCCCCCATTCCTGTATGGGGGTGGCACAGTTTTTGAATGTATCGGCATTTTGTTATCCTGTTGGTTAGTTAACCAATTTGGGTTATGTGGTTTATTTGGGTTGTCTTACGGCTTCCCGGCTGCTTGTTAGCTCTGGGGTCCCCCGAGGGTAAGGGATGGCCTAGGAAGGCTGTGGGACATATTTTTACTTAAAACTGTATACCCCTTTTTACAGCGGAGCTCCTCTTTACTGCCTTGAGTGGTGCGCTAGGCTTTGTGCTCATAACTCTACAGTTCATCACTCTTTGTCAAGGTGCCGAGTGGTTCCGACAGACCAATGCTCCCCCCCATGAGTTGGCTGAGACGGACCTCCTTGTGGGCCCTTTGTCCCACCAAATGTTGCATTAATGCTTAATTTGTATAATATGCTCCGAGTTCTTCTCTGCCTTTTTATGCCTTATGGTATGTTTCTCTCCTTTCTTTGTTTCTTTTCTCCCCTCTCCTCTTTTTCCCTAGGTTCGCATGGTGGGTGCACAGTGGCAGGCTCTGGTTTACCTTCCTAGCACCATGACACTGAACTGGTTCAGGAAATGAACTCCCCCCACAAAAGGGTGAAGGTTTTTAAATATCTTAAAAAGCAAAAGGTGGATATTGCGTGCTTACAATAAACCCATTGTCATCCTCCTCCTGCCCTAAATACTATGATAGCCTATACCCTCAATTTTCCATTCCAATGTTCCAACCAAACAAAGGGGCGTGCTCATAGCCCTATGCAAAACGTTCCCTTCAGTTGCAGTCTATGAATTATGAATGACTCACTACTGTCATTTAAAGAAATCCTGACGGATATCAACCAAGCATCCGTGGAATACTTCCGTCTTAATGTCGACTTTGGTCTCTTCTCCTATCACCCTCTGGGAAGCATACAAAACGGTCCTTAGGGGACATGTTATCCAACTGGTGGCAAAACGCAAATGTGAACAATTATTAGCAAGGCACACCCTGGAGACACGCTTACAGTCCCTATATCTGACTTTTAGGCAGTCCCCCGCTCCTGCTAACTGCAAACTCCTAGACCAAGCCAGCACAGAGTTGGATTTATGTTTTACAGAAGAAGCGGAATGTACCCAACATAATGTTCTTACAGGCAATCTGTTGCAAGTCTAAAGCCCCATACACATTATCAAATTTTCTGCTGATTTTTGTTATCAGATTTGCCAAAACCATGTAGTGCAAGGGCCTGCCTGATTGCATACAAATTGAAACTCCTAAGGTTTGACCTCATATTATATGGTTTTGGTAAATCTGAAGGAAAAACAAATCAGCAGAAAATCTGATAGTGTGTATGGGGCTTTAGACTAATTTCGTCATTGTCTCTTATAACTGGGGATGTAGCTGTGTTCAGAGTTAAGCAATCACATTCGAACTCATGTTAAATAGGAGTCAGTACAAACCTGTCATCTAAAGTTCCTCTGATTAACCTCATTTAGAGTTCAGCTTTTCTAGTAGGTCTTTCCTGACATTTTCTTAGTCGCATCCTACAGCAAAAGCCATGGTCTGCAGAGAGATTCCAAAGCATCAGAGGGATCTCATTGTTAAAAAGGTATCAGTCAGGAGAAGGGTACACCAAAAATTTCAAGGCATTAGATATACCATGGAACACAGTGAAGACAGTCATTATCAAGTGGAAAAAATATGGCATAACAGTGACATACCAAGAACTGGATGTCCCTCCAAAATTAAGGAAAAGACGAGAAGAAAACTGTTCAGGGTGGCTGCCAAGAAGCCTACAGCAAATTAAGCAGCTGCAGGAATATCTGGCAAGCACTGGATGTGTGGCACACGTAACAACAGTCTTCAGTATTCTTCATATATCTGGGTTATGAGGTAGAGTGGCAAGATGAAAGCATTTTCTAATGAAGAAAATCATCCAAGCACATCTGAAGTCTCCCAAAAGCACGTGGGAAAATGTGTTATGGTTTGATGAAACCAAAGTTGAACATTTTGCCCATAATTCCAAAACAATATGCTTGGCGCAAAAACAACACTGCACATTACCAAAAGAACACCATACCCACAGTGAAGCATGGTGGTGGCAGCATCATGCTTTGGGGTTGTTTTTCTTCAGCTGGAACAGGGGCCTTAGTCAAGGTAGAGGGAATTATGAACAGTTCCAAATACCAGTCAATATTGGCACAAAACCTTCAGGCTTCTGCGAAAGCTGAACATGAAGAGAAACTTCACCTTTTGCATGACAATGGCCCAAAGCATACATCCATATCAACAAATGAATGGCTTCACTAGAAGAAGATTCAAATTTTGGAATGGCCCAGCCAGAGCCCAGACCTGAATCCAATTGAAAACCTGTGGGGTGATTTGAAGATCTGTGCACGGATGCCCTCCCAATCTGACAGATTTGAAGTGTTTTTTGCAAAGAAGAGTGTGAAGTTGTGCCATGCTGACAGACTCATACCCAAAAAGACTGAGTGCTGTAATAAAATCAAAAAGGTGTTTCAACAAAGTATTAGTTTAAGTACCGTATATACTCGAGTATAAGCCGAGATTTTCAGCCTCTTTTTTGAGGCTGAAAGTGCCCCCCTCGGCTTATACTCGAGTCATCGCTGTCTGCCCGCTCGATCAGCGTGTCGAGCAGACAGACAGCGGCCATTCTATTCAAAAGCCGCGCCTCCGGCTCCGCCTTCGCCTGTGATAGGCGGAACACTGAATTTCCCAGCAGCCTGTGTTCCGCCTATCACGGACGTCGTATCATCCTCGTACTACGGACGAGGATGATACGACGTCTGTGATAGGCGGAACACAGGCTGCTGGGAAATTCAGTGTTCCGCCTATCACAGGCGAAGGCGGCGGCGCAGCTTTTGAACTTTACAATGGCCGCCGACGAAGAGGGCACGGGACGGCACGGCACGGGACGGGACGGGACGGGGGCAAGGCAAGGCACGACACGGGACGGATGCAAGGAGGCAAGGCACGGCACGGGACGGAGGCAAGGAGGCAAGGCACGGGACGGAGGCTCGGGACAAAGGTAGGCTGGACACACACACACACACACACACACACACACACACACACACACACGGATGGAGACACACACAGGGATGGATGGATGGATGGATGGAGACACACACACACAGGGATGGATGGATGGATGGATGGATGGAGACACACACACACAGGGATGGATGGATGGATGGATGGAGACACACACACACAGGGATGGATGGATGGATGGACACACACACACACAGGGATGGATGGACGGACACACAGGGATGGACGGACACACAGGGATGGACGGACACACAGGGATGGACGGACACACAGGGATGGACGGACACACACACAGGGATGGACAGGCATGTCTCACCCTCGGCTTATACACGAGTCAATAAGTTTGCCAGTTTTTTTGGGGGTAAATTGGGGGCCTCGGCTTATATTCGGGTCGGCCTATACTCGAGTATATACGGTATGTGCACGCTTATGCAACCATATTTTATTTTTTCATTTTTACTTCTTTCCAAAAAAAAAAAGATTTCAGTTTGTTGTTCAACTGAGTTGTACAGTTTATAGGTGGGAAAAAGTTTAGCTTTGCCTCATTTTTTTACATCACAAAAACCTGACATTTTAATCAGGGGTGTGTAGACTTTTTATATCCACTGTAGATTAAGGGCTCCTTCACACAGACATGGCCATGTACAGAGCCCGCTCTGCTCAGTGGGGGATCGCTCCGTCGATCCCCGCTGAGCAAGAAGATGACAGGTCCGTCTCTGCACACTGTCAGAGCGCCGCCCCCCCTATGGGAGATCGGATGAGGAAGCACTGCAG
The DNA here is from genome assembly GCF_037356315.1 of Lithobates pipiens. NCBI lineage: Eukaryota > Metazoa > Chordata > Amphibia > Anura > Ranidae > Lithobates > Lithobates pipiens. The sequence continues at coordinate 262,543,563 of NW_027507784.1, read as the reverse complement.
ATCCTCAGATGGATGGAAAAGTAGGTTTTTCCTCCGTCACACTTTTTCGGATCGGAGCGGGTCGGATGTCAGCGGACATGTCAGCGCTGACATCCGATGCGCCATAGAGGTCTATGGAACATCCGTTCAGGTCCGCCTAAAAAACTGTCAGGCGGACCTGAACAGATCGTTCGTGTGAAAGGGGCCTAACCTGTGTTGTGCTGCTTGGGCAAAGCATGGGTTTATTGTAAAATGTATCCTTGACTCCCCCAATGCTAGCAAAGAAAGCAGCCCTGTGTAGACTCCAACAACCTGGCTAAATACAATCCTCCAATGTCTAGAGAACTAAACCCAACAGCTGTCACTGGAACAACAGGTGAGAGAAACACTACTAATAAGTGAACCCAGTTCTAATGACAACTGTCAACGTTGGGATTTTTCGCTCGCTTCCTCTTGTGCGACTAGAAAGAAGTTCAAAACCTTTATCCAAAAGCAGGGAAAATTTTGATTGGCGACATATTTAGTTATTTTGTTGGCTACTAGATCAGCTTTTCTTAACCTTTTTAATTCTTGAAGCAATGCTCCGGTCTCGGGGAACCCCTGATAAAAATATCACACTTGCAGTTCACTGTACTTAGTGTGAAGGTCAAGGAGAAGAATGCTCCTTACATTTGTGGTCAGTGAGAATAATCCCCCTCTTACAGATAGCTGAAACGATCGCTGGTTTAAGTGGCAAGTGGTAGAAATTGCTCCTTGCTCAAGGAAAACCGTAGCAGCATTTAGAAGAGGTTTCCTAGGTTTCCACAGGACCCTGGCTTACAAAGGCTGTCTGAGATTATGTGTCAGTTTATGAAGTGTGTAGAACATTGTTTACTCCAGCTTCATATGTCACAACACAGAATATTACGCTGGACGGCAAAAGTGTGCCCTATTTAGGCACAACATTGAATGCAAACTGCAATCTGGTAAACCTTAGGAGGGGAAAACAAATACTGAAAGGGTATGTATAATACAGCATTTACAAAAATGTTGTGTTATAAGTACGGTATATTAACTGCTTCCTGACTGCCTCACGGCGATATATGTTAGCAGAAGGGCCCATACAGGCAGATTAACGTACCTGTACATTGCCTTTTAAGAGGCGGCTTGCGGGTGCGCGCACCCGGCGGGTGCTCCGTGATCGCGGGTCCCATGGACCCGATGTCCATGGGGATACCCACAGTCGTCTCACGGTGAGAAAGAACGGGAAGAAGTAAACAAAGATGTAAACAAGCCTCTCCCCATTCTGCCTAGTGATACTGTCACTGATCAGCGCTCCCTGTAATCGGGATCTCTGATCAGTGACATGTCACACACGGCCCCTCCCCCCCACAGTTAGAATCCCTCCCTAGGACACACTTAACCCCTACAGTGCCACCTAGTGGTTAACCCCTTCACTGCCAGTGACATTTTTACAGTAATCATGCAATGTTTTAGCACAGTATTAATGCCAACGGTCCCAAAAATTTGGCAAAATTGTACGATGTGTCCACCATAATGTCGCAGTCACACTACAAATCACTGATCGCCGCCATTACTAGTAAAAAAAAAAAATTATCAATAAAAATGCCATAAAACTATCCCCTATTTTGTATAATGTTTGCGCAAACCAAACGCTTATTGCAATTTTTTTTACCAAAAATATGAAGAATACGTATCGGTCTAAACTGAGGGAAAAAACTTTTTTAAATATTTTTTGGTGATATTTATTATAGCAAAAGGTAAAAAATAATGCATTTTTTTCAAAATTGTTGCTATTTTTTTGTTTATAGCGCAAAAAATAAAAGTTGCAGAGGTGATTAAATACCACCAATGAAAGCTCTACGTCGCGCGACCTTGTCAGTTAAAGCGACACAGTGCCAAATCGCAAAAAATCGCTCTGGTCAGGAAAGGGGGAAAATTCTTCCGGGTCTGAAGTGGTTAAATAGAGCAGAGTGTAAGGCCCCTTTCACACATGCGGACAGTATGTCCGTATTTCATCCATCCGTTTGTGGATGAAATACGGACATACATTCATTCCTATGGGATAGCGGGTGTCTGTGGATGAACATCCGCAGACACCCGCTATTGTCCGCCTCTGCAATTGTCCGATTCTGCAGACGGAGGAAAATCCTATTTTTCTATCCGTCTGCAGAGCGGATCGGATGAACACAGACAGACGGACCGTGCTCATCCGATCCCCATAGAGGAGAGCGGAGAGCTGACAGGGCGGTCCCCGCACAGTGTGCAGAGACCGCCCTGTCCGCCGCCAGCTCAGCGGGGACAATGGAGCAATCCCCACTGAGCAAGCGATCATCACGGGGGGGATCATTACTGATCCGTCCCGTGTGAAAGGGGCCTAACAAGTGGTGCTAAATAAGGCCATCACATCTAAGAATTAAACTGCAATAAAATAAATGTTTGCTTTTGGGCTTAATACTTCTTTAATTAATGGTATCAAATCTTGCTACAGGTGTCTCTCTAGGGCAGTGTTTCTCAAATCCAGTCCTCAGGCCCCCCCAACAGGTCATGTTTTCAGGATTTCCCTCAGATGAAACGGCTGTGGTAATTGCTAAGGCAGTGAAACTGATCAAATCACCTGTGAAAAATAATGGAAAACCTGAAAACATGACCTGTTGGGGGGGCCTGAGGACTGGATTTGAGAAACACTGCTCTAGGGTCAGATATGTTTGATACATGGACATTCAATGGCCACTGACAGAGTCTGAGCGGACCTAAAGTGGAGAAAATAATTATTTGATCCCTGCAGATTATCTAATTTTGTACACTTACAAAGCAATAAAAAGAATACGTTTTTTCATAGGTGTATTTTAAATGATAGAGACAGAATATATACCAAAAATCCAGACAACAACCACACATGATACAAATGTTATAAATTAAGTTGCAGTTCAGCGAGTAAGATAAGTATTTGATCCCCAAGCAAAACATGACTTGTGGAGAAACCCTTGTTGGCAAGCACAGAGGTAAGACATTTCTTGTAGTTGGTGACCAGGTTTGCACACATCTGAGGAGGGATTTTGGTCCACTCTCGTTTACAGATCTCTCTAAATCCTCAAGGTTTCTTGGCCGTCACATGGTATCTCAAAGTTTCTGCTCTCTCCATACATTTTCGATAGGATTAAGGTGTGGCGACTGGCTAGGCCATGCCATGACCCTAATGTGCGTCTTCTTGTGCCACTCCTTTGTTGCCTTGGCGGTATGTTATTGGTCAATGCTGGAAGACCCATCTTCAGTGTTATGACTGAGGGAAGATGCTTTTCATCCAAGGTTTTACAATACATGGCCTTGTCCATTGGCCCATCAATGTGGCAAGTTGGCCTGTATTTTTAGGAGAGAAACAGCCCCAAAGCATAATGTTTCCATCTCAGTGCTTGACTGTAGGGATGGTGTTCTTTGAGTCATAGTTAGTATTTTTCTTCCTCCAAACACAGTGAATCGAGTTAATGCCAAAGAGCTCAATTTTGGTCTCATCTGACCAGAGCACTTTCTCACAATACTTCCCTGAATCATTTAGATGTTCACTGGCAACCTTCAGACGGGCCTGAACATAAGTCTTCTTGAGGAGGGGACCTTTGGGTGCTGCAGGATTTCAATCCATGGCAGCGTATTGTGTTACCAATAATTTGGTGGGTAACTGGTACCAACTGCCTTGAGATCATTCACAAGCTCTTCCCGCGTAGTTCCGGGCTGATCCCTCACTTTTCTCATGATCATAATTACCCCATGAGGCGAAATCGTGCAAGGCACTTTAGACCGTGGGCAATTGATGTTATTTTGTATTTCTTGCATTTGCGAATAATCGCTCGAACAGTTGTCTCCTCCTCACCAAGCTTCTTGCTGATGGTCATATAGCCAATTTCAGCCTTGTGCAGGTCTATAATCTTGTCCCTGGTGCCCTTTGTTAGCTCTTTGGTCTTGCCCATGACGTTTGAATGGAAGAAAGATTCTGTGGACAGGTGTCTTTTATGCACATAATGAATTGTCATTAGTATACCACATGAGCACATACTCTAGCCAGTTTGTGGGAGCCAGAATTATTGTTGGTAGGGGATCAAATAATTTTACTCACTTAACTGCAACTCGATTTATAACATTTATATCGTGTTTTTTCTATATTTTTGGTTGATATTCTGTTTCTATCATTTAAAATACACCTTTAATGAAAATTATAGTCCCTTCATTTCTTTGTAAGTGGGTAAACTTACAAAATTAGCAGGGGATGAAATAATTTTTTTCCCCACTGTATACCTGTATACCTAGACTGCATAATGCCCTCGAGAGTGTTTTTAAGGAGATACTGGTTATAGGAAGAAGAATACCCTATTTTCAGAGGTAACAATTTTAAGTAAAAAAAGTTTAGTATTACAACCTGATTAGAAAAATTGTACTGTATACTGTAATTATTGGCATGCATACTTTTTAGAACTAGTTAGATATGTCCCCCTTCTAACCAATGCATGAAGTTCTTTGGCAGGAGCAATTACACTAAGCCGCTTGCAATCATTAAGAGCCAAAACGGGAGTTTGGGTGACACAATCTGGGATTGTTCATAAAGGCAAAGTGAGAAAACCTTTTACCAGTAAATGTGTTGATCGTTTTCTTATTACTACAAATCAGATGCTGTTGTTTTTAGAGGACATTTTTGCTTTAAGGGTGGGCTACAGAGAAGACATAAGAACGGGCAGGAAGCCAACATTGCACTTCCAACATAGTATTTCCAAATGCAGATACAATGACAGTCTATTAGATAAAATAAGCAGATCTTGAGGAAGTATTGTAATGGAGCCAGTAGGCTTTAATATAATTGGCATCTGCAAAGGAAAAAGTTTGGGAACACAAACTACGCTTTGCTTTCTTCACCGTTTAGGATACTTTTGTCCAGCTCCTGGTGCCCCAGGAGGATGTAAGTCTTTACGAAACATGTCGGGCTGTTTGTGCTGATACCACCACGCTTAGAATATTCCCTAGCACGGGTGTATATTTGTTCTTATTTTAACTGTTTTTTTATGCATATTTTTTTATTTTTACTCGTTAGAATCGGACCGATTCGGTCATACCTTTGGTCTACTGTATATTAAAAAATCTTTTAGAATCGGACCTATTCGGTCATATCTTTGGTCTGCTGTATGTTAGAAATTTTTTGAATAAAATTGCCGACTGCTTAACGGTACGTTCACGATCGGAGTCCTTCTTTGTTTTCCCCTTCCCTTTACTCGTGGCCAGGAGGCCCGAGTATCTTGTGTTTTACTACAGGTTTGCGTATTGAAAAACCTTGACATCGGACGATTCGCTGGGGAGCTATAAACTCCAGACGTACAGGGAGATCGGATAGCCACTCTCTACGGTGATCGAGAGAGGAAGTAGGACGTACGGAATGGTTTTAATCTAGGCTGGTTACTTCCGAATGATCCGCATCTATCCATGCGTCTAGTAGCACACCGGAACGGATTACACGCAAAAGAACCCTGCAGAGGGCTGTCTGCTCGCGCTAACGACTCCGTTGATTTGGAGTCCACCCATTGCGGTAAGAGTCAAACCTTTTTCAGCTCTGGATTTGTAAGAAGATTACACTGAATTCGTAAAAAGGATCGATTTCCCTATTCATTGGTTTTTCTTGGAAACAGACTCCCTGATTACAAAAGACTCCTTCTTTCTTGATTGAACTTTACACAGGATGTTTTTTGATTTGTAATCTTAATGATTTGTATTAGATTTCTCACTTTCATTTTTCATGTAATTTTAGCGCAACTTTATATATACAATTTTTTCTGAGTTTATCCATACCTTGATATTAGATGGTTTTTAGTTGCAGCTTTTAGGTTTACCCCAAGCGCGATATTTTCGGTTTTTTTTAGTTTTAACAGTGACAGCTTCCTGTTCAATGCAGCAGAAATTTCTCCATTCACATTGTTTTCTGTGGATGGATGGATCTACTAGATTAGGAGAAATCGGCCTGTGTATAGCTAGCTTAAACCGGGCCATACATGGATCAGTTTTGGAACCCTCCCCGCTTTGTCTTTGTATTCTGACATTGGAGAGACTCCCCCTCCCTCAAAATACATTGATCAGCACTGCAGCCTATTGACTGTGGAGCTGATCGAGTGAGAATATACCAACAGGGTGGTTCAACACAAATCAATCCCTGCTGAACCAGCTGAATTTCGATCAGTGTATGGCCAGCTTTACTTTCATTGGAAACCACAACAAAACAATCAGTACAACCTGACATACAGATACCCAGACCTTGACTCTTCTTGCAAACATCAAGGTTAGTTCTGCACCATCTACCTTCTCATGGCCTATGCTCAACAAAGCCACTGATGACATTAAAAGGTGTCGTAAAGATTTTTTATTTTTAATTTTTAAATAACAAACATGTTATACTTAACTCCTCTGTGCAAGAGTTTTGCACAGAGTGGCCCTGATCCCCCTCTTCTGGGGTCCCCCAGCGGCACTCCTGGCTCCTACCTGCATCGAGTGCCCTCTCGGTGACCCGCATTCCAAGGGGGCGCACATGCGAGTGAGCTCCTGAGTCCTGCTGCTGCGTTCCATTGACGCAGATGGCAGGACTCGGCCTCACCCCCCTTTCACAGGATTTGATTGACAGCAGCGGGAGCCAATGGCTGCTGCTGCTATTATTCTATCCAATGAGGACCCGAGACAGCGGTTGGAGCTGCTGGGCTCGTTCTCATTGCTGGAAAGATTGGGCTCAAGTAAGTAAAAGGGGGGTTCTAGTGGGCTGCTGCTCTACAGAAGGTTTTACACCTTAATGCAAAGAAAGCATTAATGTGAAAAACCTTGAGAGTTTACAACCCCTTTAAAGGACCAATTAAGGTTGAAAGGAACACGCCGAAGAACAGTTAAGGCCTGCCAATTACTTCTTTGATTTTCGATTTTTGTCTGAGCTGCTTGGTATCACTTAAAGCGGAGCTCCACCCTAAAGTGAAACTTCCGCTCGACCTTTCAGGGGGGAGGGGCATAGCTAGCCGCAGAATAGCCGCAGATGACTGCGCCCCCCCACGTTGTGTTCTGGGAAACACACAGTTCCCAGAACACAACGGGGACCAGTGAAGACACGCAGCGCGACTCACTCACAAAGCACCTAAGAGATCACGCATTGGTCAGTGGGCATCCGGCTGTGAAGCCACAAGGAGTAACAGCCAGCTGCCCACACTTAACATGTCAGCGCAAGGGAAGGAAACAGTCCGGGTGAGAATAGCACTGGATCCTTGGACAGGTGAGTGTCCGTTTATTAAAATTCAGCAGCTACAGTTTTTTGTAGCCGCTGACTTACTTTTAAAGAAATTACCAAAGAACCATTTAAAATTGCAAGTGAAACCCAATTAATTCTTTTGCACTATATGATAATCCAATAAAATCAGAAAGCCATTTGTAGGCTTGACTGATATCATTTCTACATGTGGGACAGATGTGTTTAATTAACTGAGCGATGTAAAACACTGTCTGCAATACACGATCAGAATGTGCAGCAGTACATTAATAGACTAACACTGTACATCAGGGCCAAGATCCACCCAGCAGACCATCACCACTGATGTGGAGTCTTTATGCAATGTCCTATTTCCATAATGTGTCAGTTGTAGATTCTGAGATTTCCCAGCTTCCCATTTTCTTTTGCTAAATAAAACCCAGAAACAATATAAACAGATGAACTGGTCTGTGACCCAACATATTAGCTTGACAAAACCAGAAGATTAAATTACCGGGAATGTACAATTGCTGTTTATGTGTCGGAGTTTCCCTCCTATTAAAGCCCCTGCTGGAAATCCACCCACATGTGTTTTCAAAGCTGCTTCCCAGACGCTGAAATCCTTTTCCCATTTCCCACTAGTGTCAGACAGGAGACCTGTGATGTCCAGACCTCGGCACTGTGTGATGTATGGGAAACAGCTTAATACTGTACAGCATACACAGTCCAGGCCGAAGGGCCACCACCCAAATACAAGGAAATTAAAATAAAATAAAAAGTGCACTCTGTAAGGCCAGGTTCACACTGCTGCGAACGGGAGATCCGGACGTAATTCGCACCGCACTGCAGTGCAAATCACGTCGGATCTCCGTAGCGATGCGAGTTCAGCCATACAGATAGTATGGCTGAATTCGCATCGCTCCCGCAGCAAACTCGCACAGGACCCTTTTTTTGGTCCGCAACAGAATCGGATCGCATGAGCGTTCACACCATGCGATCCGATTCCTGTGCGAGTCGGCAGATCGCACTGCGATATGCGATCGAATCTGGGGGTGTCATTAACATATCATTGACACTCCCAGCCGTTCGCATAGGGCAGTGTGAACTGCCGGCGGGAGTCGTGCGATGCGGGAAAACGCCGCGAATTCGCGGCGTTCCCGCATCGCAGCGGTGTGAACCCAGCCTAAGGGACGCTGTTAGAAATCGTGGGGCCCCATACAGCCTACCCGACACGGCCCCCCTCTTCAATCCCACCCCTGGCTTGCCTCAAAGCAACGTATATGAGCGCCGTGTGGCCCCGGTTTTTTGCCCCAGCACATACGGGTTCCTTGGGCATAAAGGGGTTAAAGGAGAGTAAAAACTCAGAATGGTGCACAACCATGGAGAATATTCAACCAATTTTTCACATGTCATTATTAATTTTTATGTTCTAAACAAGTCTGCACAAATTATTGTGATGCAGAAGTAAACCCACAACCATACTTTTACACATATGGGTTAAAAGGGGAGCGGTTGGGGGGGGGCAGTAAAAACACAGCTCAGCGTGTTTTTACTCCCAAAACACAAGTGTTAAGTAGCATATCACTGTGCTTGTGATAACCAGAATTATGATAGCCACACAGCATAGCGGGTGCTATATGGCTCTGTCAGTGTCACATGGGTACTGGGTTCTGACTTTGTTATGATTGTACTATGGTACAGTCTGTACCACACACACAGTACAACCATAAGTTAGAAAAGTCACCACCCAAGATGCCATGTGACACTGACAGCCATACAGCACCTGCTATTGCTAATATTGTAATTCTGATTATAAGTGAAGATTCTGTGGGCTCCGTGGAAAGATATTAGTGCCACTCACAGTGCTGCCACAACACCCACCGCTGGGATTAGACTCCCTGCTCCCCGTTAGCGGAGCATGTTTACAGAGATCATGCTGCCAGGAGAGGCAGTAAGCATCCTACAAGTGATCAGCGCTACTTGCGGCGCTGAATTGTATACCTCCGGACCTGAAAAAGTTCTTCCCCTGCTCTCACCTCCTGGGCCCCTCGGTCAACCTGATGGGGCTCAGGAAGATGTAATTATATAACCCCCCCCCCTAAGCAAGAAGGAAGGGGGGGTGTAGTTTAGCAAGCAATATATATATTTTTTTAATTGGCAGAACTGAACTATAAAACTGCCCAGGCTGCCCTGCTGAGCTGATGCAGCCCGAGCCCGGTACAATAGGGCCAGTTGTACTGCCTTATGCTGGCCATCCACAGATCCCTCCACCCCTGCCTGAGCCTCATATCAGGACAATGGCTGACGCTGCTGTCAGAATAAACTGATCAGCAACTGCTTCTGATTGGCTGCAGCCACTAATTGAGAAACTATCTGTCCCTTTTGCCCCATACACACGTTACGATTATCGGACCACAAAAGTCGCTTTTGGACAGATCATTCGATAATCTCATCGTTAGTACGCAGCTTTCGACAGCCGATCACGACACTCCGTTCAACCAAATCCGAGGGGACAAACAGGAAAACTTTGGTCGGATGACAGCCCATCATACGACAATCGTGTAGTCAGTACAGTATGCGTCTGATAAAAGTTGTGTCGACAAACACCACGCATGATCGGAAACACGAAAATAAACCAGGACACAGGGGTCACACGTATTTGACATCATTTAAAATACGTAGCTACGCACAACGAAAGATTTTTCCAGGATCATATGACAAAAATCTTACACACATTTTGCACTTTTGTATTCGATCTTAGTTGTATGCAACAAAATGTGAACGATCTGTCTTACGATAATCGGAACGTGTGTATGGGGCATTAGACAGAAGTCGCCATCTAGCCAGCAGTGATCATTGTATTCTGGAGGCTAGGAAACCTCTCACTGTCAGAATACAATGGCACAGCGGAGGTATTTCCCCATCAACACTGTGTTAGTGGGGAAATGGGGCAAATCGAGCCATTTTCTTTTCTTTAACCCGTGGTTGAAGAAATGAAAATTGCATAATGTATGGCCAGCCATACTCCATACAGTGTAAGATATAGTTCAGTCTTGCTTGTTCCTATTTCTAAAATATAAGGAACAGCAAAAATAAAAAGGTTGCATTCTCTTTAACCACTTTCAGACCGGACCATTTTGCTGGTAAATGACCAGAGGTCTTTTTACACTTTGGCACTGCGCTGCTTTAACTGGTAATTGCGCGGTCATGCAATGTTGTACCCAAACAAAATTTGCGTCCTTTTCTTCCCACAAATAGAGCTTTCTTTTGATGGTATTTGATTGCCTCTGCGATTTTTATTTTTTGCGATATAAACGTAAAAAGACCGCAAATTTTGAAAAAAAATGATATTTTCTACTTTTTGTTATTAGAAAAATCCAATAAACTCAATTTTAGTCATACATTTAGGCCAAAATGTATTCAGCCACATGTCTTTGGTAAAAAAAAAGTCAATAATTGTATATTTATTGGTTTGCGCAAAAGTTGTCACATCTACAAACTAAGGTACGTTTTCTGGAATTTACGCAGCTTTTAGTTTACGACTGCCTATCTCATTTCTTGAGGTGCTAAAATGACAGGGCAGTACAAAACCCCCCCAAATGACCCCATTTTGGAAAGTAGACCCCCTAAGGAAATTGATAAGAGGCATGTTGAGCCCATTGAATATTTTATTTTTTTGCCTCAAGCGATTGAATAATGACAAAAAAAAAATTTTTTTTTTTTTTTTACACAAAGTTGTCACTAAATGATATATTGCTCACACATGCTATGGGTGTATGTGAAATGACACCCCAAAATAAATTCTGCTGCTTCTCCTGAGTACGGGGATACCACATATGTGGGACTTTTTGGGAGCCTAGCCGCGTACAGGGCCCCGAAAACCAAGCACCGCCTTCAGGCTTTCTAAGGGCGTAAATTTTTGATTTCACGCCTCACTACCTATTACAGTTTTGAAGGCCATAAAATGCCAAGATGGCACAAAACCCCCACAAATGACCCCATTTTAGAAAGTAGACACCCCAAGCTATTTGCTGAGAGGCATGTTGAGTCCATGGAATATTTTATATTTTGCCACAAGTTGCGGGAAAATTACAAACTTTTTTTTTTTTTTTTTTTTTTTCACAAAGTTGTCACTAAATGATATATTGCTCATGCATGCCATGGGCATATGTGAAATGACACCCCAAAATAAATTCTGCTGCTTCTCCTGAGTACGGGGATACCACATATGTGGGACTTTTTGGGAGCCTAGCCGCGTACGGGGCCCCGAAAACCAAGCACCGCCTTCAGGCTTTCTAAGGGCGTAATTTTTTGAGTTCACTTCTCACTACCTATTACAGTTTTGAAGGCCATAAAATGCCAAGATGGCACAAAACCCCCACAAATGACCCCATTTTAGAAAGTAGACACCCCAAGCTATTTGCTGAGAGGCATGTTGAGTCCATGGAATATTTTATATTTTGCCACAAGTTGCGGGAAAATTACAAACTTTTTTTTTTTTTTTTTTTTTTTCACAAAGTTGTCACTAAATGATATATTGCTCATGCATGCCATGGGCATATGTGAAATGACACCCCAAAATAAATTCTGCTGCTTCTCCTGAGTACGGGGATACCACATATGTGGGACTTTTTGGGAGCCTAGCCGCGTACGGGGCCCCGAAAACCAAGCACCGCCTTCAGGCTTTCTAAGGGCGTAATTTTTTGAGTTCACTTCTCACTACCTATTACAGTTTTGAAGGCCATAAAATGCCAAGATGGCACAAAACCCCCACAAATGACCCCATTTTAGAAAGTAGACACCCCAAGCTATTTGCTGAGAGGCATGTTGAGTCCATGGAATATTTTATATTTTGCCACAAGTTGCGGGAAAATTACAAACTTTTTTTTTTTTTCACAAAGTTGTCACTAAATGATATATTGCTCACGCATGCCATGGGCATATGTGAAATGACACCCCAAAATAAATTCTGCTGCTTCTCCTGAGTACGGGGATACCACATATGTGGGACTTTTTGGGAGCCTAGCCGCGTACGGGGCCCCAAAAACCAAGCACCGCCTTCAGGCTTTCTAAGGGCGTTACAGTTTTGAAGGCCATAAAATGCCAAGATGGCACAAACCCCCCCCCCCAAATGACCCCATTTTAGAAAGTAGACACCCCTAAATTTAGGGGTACACTAGTGAGACTAGGTAATAAATGGCGGGTGCCCTGAAACTATAAAAAAATAACTAACCAACCAGCGTCACCTGTAACAGTTATATGGTGATCACTGGTGAAAGGGTTAACTAGGGGGCAATCAGGGGGCTTTATGCGGTAGTATATGGGGGTCCCTGGCGCTATAAAAAGCTGCGGCGAACCTAAATACCTACCTGCCTAACTAGCGTCACCTGTGACACTAATACAGCGATCAGAAAAACGATCGCTTATTAGGCTGGGTTCACACTGGAGCGATGCGGGAACGCCACGAATGCGCGGCGGGTTCCCGCATCGCATGCCTCCCGGCGGCAGTTCACACTGCCCTATGCGAACTGCTGGGAGTGTCAGTGAAATGTTAATGACACCCCCAGATCAGTTCGCATATCGCAGTGCGATCTGCAAACTTGGATCGCATGGTGTGAACACCCATGCGATCCGATTCTGCTGCGGACCAAAAAAAGGGTCCCGTGCGAGTTTGCGGCGGGTGCGGCGGGTGCGACACGAATTCAGCCATACTATCTGTATAGCTGAACTCGAATCGCACAGAGATCGGATGTGATTTGCACTGCAGTGCGGTGCGAATCACATCCGTTCTCATAAACCGCTGCAATGTGAACCCAGCCTTAGTGACACTGGCGACGGGGGGTGATCACGGGGTTAAACCTTTATTGGGGGGGTTAGGGGGGTACCTTAGAACTAAAGGGGGCTAACCCTAACTGCCCTAACAGTTATTAGTCACAAATGACACCTGCCGGGTGATCAGGGGGTTAAACCTTTATTAGGTAATAAATGGCGGGTGCCCTGAAACTATAAAAAAATAACTAACCAACCAGCGTCACCTGTAACAGTTATATGGTGATCACTGGTGAAAGGGTTAACTAGGGGGCAATCAGGGGGCTTTATGCGGTAGTATATGGGGGTCCCTAGCGCTATAAAAAGCTGCGGCGAACCTAAATACCTACCTGCCTAACTAGCGTCACCTGTGACACTAATACGGCGATCAGAAAAATGATCGCTTATTAGGCTGGGTTCACACTGGAGCGATGCGGGAACGCCGCGAATCCGCGGCGGGTTCCCGCATCGCATGCCTCCAGGCGGCAGTTCACACTGCCCTATGCGAACTGCTGGGAGTGTCAGTGAAATGTTACTGACACCCCCAGATCAGTTCGCATATCGCAGTGCGATCTGCAAACTCGGATCGCATGGTGTGAACACCCATGCGATCCGATTCTGCTGCGGGCCAAAAAAAGGGTCCCGTGCGAATTTGCGGCGGGTGTGGCGGGTGCGGCGGGTGCGGCGAATGGCTGAACTCGAATCGCACAGAGATCGGATGTGATTTGCACTGCAGTGCGGTGCGAATCACATTCGTTCTCATAAACCGCTGCAATGTGAACCCAGCCTTAGTGACACTGGCGACGGGGGGTGATCACGGGGTTAAACCTTTATTGGGGGGGTTAGGGGGGTACATTAGAACTAAAGGGGGCTAACCCTAACTGCCCTAACAGTTATTACAGTCACAAATGACACCAATGCAAAAAAAAAAAAAAAAAAAAAAAAAATGACATTGGTGTCACTGTGACTGGGGGGGCAGGGGTAATTGGGGGGGTGATCGGGGGGTAAAGGGGGGGGTGTGAGTGTGCCTGGCATGTTCTACTGTGTGTGGGATGTGTTGGTGCAACTCACTGATCCGCTCTCCTCCGTGTCGGAACGAAAAATACCGACACGGAGGAGAGAATACATCACTTCCTCTCCTGTGTTTACATTACAGGAGAGGAAGTGATGTCACCGAGGATTTCCATTCGTCGGGAGCGATCGCGAGGGGGTGGCCATGAATGAATGGCCGTCCCCTCGTCCGGGATCGCTCCCGAACGAAAACCGACCGCCGCAGGCACCGGGCGGGGGCCCGATCGGGCCCCCGACCCGCGGGAGGCAAATCACGTACATGTACGTGCTTATGCCTGCCCGTGCCATTCTGCCGACGTACATCGGCGTGAGGCGGTCGGCAAGTGGTTAAAAAAAAAAAAAAAAAAGATTCTGTCATAAACTGAAGAATGTGAAATCCACCCACATAAATCGCAAACTGTTCCTTACAAGGAGCCCTAGAGCTGGACCCCCATGGGGTGATCACTCTTCTGCATTCATCAAGGTGACAACAGGGCTCTGCAAACCAATTTCAGATGGGGACAGCAAACACAAGATGGCAGCAATATCAGACAACTAATCTATTTTTTAAAAATCCCCATTAATCCATCATCCACCATTGCAGAAATTATTGTACACCCTCACATTTCTGTAAATATTTTATTATATCTTTTTCACGTGACAACACTGAATAAATGACACTTTGTTATAATGTAAACTATCGAGTGTACAGCTTGAACAACCGTGTAAATTTGCTGTCCCCTCAAAATAACTCAACACACATCCATTAATGTCTAAACCAATGGCAACACAAGTGATTACACCCCTAAGTGAATATGTTCAAATTGGGCCCAATTAGCAATTTTCCCTCCCCGGTGTCATGTCACTCGTTAGTGTTACAAGGTCTCACATGTGAATGGGGAGCAGGTGTGTTAAATTTGGTGTTATCGCTCTCACTCTCTCATACTGGTCACTGGAAGCTCAACATGGCACCTCATGGCAAAGAACTATCTGAAGATCTGAAAAAAAGAATAGTTGCTCTACATAAAGTAGAGCTATAGCACGGTGGCCAAGACCATACGGCAGTTTAACAGGACAGGTTCTACTCCGAACAGGCCTCGCCATGGTCAACCAAAGAAGTTGAGTTGACGTTCTCAGTGTCATATCCAAAGGTTGTCTTTGACGTACGAGTGCTGCCAGTATTGCTGCAGAGGTTGAAGGGGTAAGGGATCAGCCTACCAGTGCTCAGACCATACGTCGCACACTGCATCAAATGGTCTGCATGGCTGTCATCTCAGAAGGAAGCCTCTTCTAAAGATGATGCATAAGAAAGCCCGCAGTTTGCTAAAGACAAGCAGACTAAGGTCATGGATTACTGGAACCATGTCCTGTGGTCTGATTACCAAGATAAACTTATTTGGTTCAGATGGTGTCAAGAGTGTGTGGGAGCAACCAGGTGAGGAATACCAAGACAAGTGTGTCTTGCCCACAGTCAAGCATGGTGGTGGGAGTCTTGTGGTCTGGGGCTGCATGGGTGCTGCTGGCATTGGGGAGCTACAGTTCATTGAGGGAACCATGAATGCCAACATGTACTGTGACATACTGAAGCAGACCATGATCACCCTCCCTTCAGAGACTGGGCCACAGGGCAGTATTCCAACATTTTAATGACCCCAAACATACCTCCAAGACAAACACTGCTGCTGGTAAACGGATGTTTAGGAGCAGTTGAGCATTTTTTTTTCCAACTGCTCCTGAACTCTCCTCTATGTTATGTTATCAGTACGTGTACACAGGGTCATTTATAGTTTCTAGGCAGTTGAGTTTAGAGGCCTCTTTGGAAAGCAAAAAAATGAGTTCAGACGCTGAGTTTAGAGGCATTTCAAGTGCCGAGCACGGCTAAGTGTGTTAACTCACGTTTAGCCACGCTTTTACAGGCGGTTTTCATTTTTGACTATTTTGAAAAACCTGCAAATGCAGCAAAACGCGGCATGTAAATGTGGCAAAACTGACATTTTAAATGTGGGTGACTGTCAAGTTAAATTGTTCAGGAGAGGTTGTAAAAACGTCCCATGTACATTAAGCCTAAAGGTGATAGACTGGCCAAGCATGTCTCCAGACCTAAACCCTATTAACCCCCTTGGCGGTATTCCCGAGTCTTGCTCGGGGTGGAGATTTTGTACCAAGAGCAGTAACCCCGGGCCAGACTCGGGACCGCATCGCTGAATCCTGGGAGGGTTTACTTATCTTCTCCCCTGGATCCAGCGATGTCCCCCCGCTGTGCGAGCGAGCTGTGCTCCGCTCGATGTATCACGGAGCCAATCTCCATTCCCTGCGAGCGTTGCAACGCACAGGGACGGAGAACGGCGCCAAATTCAAAAAGTGAAACACACACATTACATACAGTATGTAATTATTTCACATCCCCTTTGTCCCTCTGGTTTGGACAGATTTAAGTGAGTTATTCCTAAGAATTACAGGACTACAATATATATTTTCATGCAAAATAATTGTACCGCTTTCAGCACCTAAAATCTGAAATAATCGTACCGCCAGGGAAGTTAAGTATCTGTGGGGCATCCTCAAACGGAAAGGTGGAGGAGCGCAAGGTCTTCCACTCCTCCATAATGACATCATGGATGTTAGAGAGGACTCCAGTGGCAACCTGTGAAGCTCTGGTGACCAAAAGGATTAGGGCAATGCTGGAAAATGATGGCCACACAAAAATTCAACACTTTGGGCCAAAATTGGACATTTTCACTTAGGGGTGTTCTCACTTTTTTTTGCCAGTGGCTTAAAAATTAACGGCTGTGTGTTGAGTTAATTTGTGGGGACAGCAAATTTACACTGTTATACAAGCTGTATACTTACTACTTAACATTGTAGCAAAGTGTCATTTCTTCGGTGTTGTCACATGAAAAGATATAATAAAATATTTACAAAATTTTAAGTGTACTTACATAACTGCATATTTTACAACAGAATAAAAAGAAAGCAATACCAGGAATATCAGCTCCGGTCACTAAAGCAACAAGTGACAGCCAATGGAAAATAGCAGCCACAAAAAAACATAGAGGCAGGTATCCCATTTACTAAAGTTGGGAAAAGTAGATGCAGTGTGAATAGCTGTAAATACTGCCAACAGCTTGCCACACAAGGTTGAACTAAAAATGAATGGGACCGTATACAACCAAATGGCTAATAAGCAGCTCATTCACGGGTGGTTTACTAGGTACTATGATTTACTAGGAGTCACTGTTTATATTCAGACAGCTGCTGTACTTGCCTGAATACAATGGCTATCACTGGAGAGTCCTTCATTCATGCAGTTTTGCATGGATGGTTAGCCTCATAGGATGCAGATGCTGTTCAGTTGACAATTAATTTTAGCTGGCTCGTCATTTGACCGGTTGAAACAACAATATGATTTACCCAACTCACACTTCTTTAGATTCCTGCAGCTTAGGCACGCATTTAACACCCAGTTTGATAATGCTCAGGTTGCTTTTTATACATCAACCCTGGAGACTCTACTCAGGGACGAAGCTCTACCAAAGCCCTTATCCGCCATATATAATGCGATACTTCCTAACATACACACGGGACTAGAAAACCTCCAGGCAAAGTGGGTGGTCGATTTCCCCTCACTAGACGCTGAAGATTGGGAAGAAATCTGGGAGTGTCCCTTTTCACAGCTAGTATCAGCTAGAGATAAATTAGTGCAATTTAAAATAGTACATAGGGTTTATTACACGCCCGCGCGTCTGCACAAAATGTATCCATCTATTCCCGCCTCCTGCTGGAGATGCAACTCGTCCCCAGCAGATTTTATTCACATATTTTGGAGCTGTCCTCAGATCGCAATTTTTTGGTCTGCGGTGACCAACTCTATTACGACCATCACCACGGTGCCAGTACCACTGTCTGTAGAGGTATGCCTGCTGGGACTTGTGGAAACATTGGCCCCAGGCCGGGCAATCAGAACCCTGCTAGGATTATTACTTTACTATGCCCGCAAGTCGATAGTACTCAGATGGAAGGCATCATCTGCGCCCTCCTTAAATTTTTGGAAGAGGTTGGTGAATGCGGCTCTACCACTATACAAGGCTACCTACCTGTCCCGCGGTTGTGCCAAAAAATTCTACAAAGTATGGGATATTAGTATCGATTAGTATCAGTATTAGTATCGTTCCACTAAGTACCCCAATTGTCCAAGTGGCATCTATGGCCTCATAAACCCCCTGGGTTGCTCAGCCAATAGTTATGGGGAGGGGGGAGCGTGCATGCAACGATGTAATTATAATGTACACTTTATCTCCTAAGTATTTCGAGTAAGCCTTGTAGGGGATATGTAGAATCGGCAGGTTGATATGAATATTCTACACAGGTGGTTGAGCGTACAGTGGTTTAGGTAGGTATGCATATTTTATGTAATGCCTTACCCTTTTGTTTTTTTGTTTTTTTTTGTTTTTTGTTTCTCTCTTAGTTGGTAAGTTGTAGTGATTGAGCCTGGGTATGCCCAAATAGGCTCTGTAGTGTTTTGTTCACATCTTGAAATGTCAATAAAGATAACTTTAAAAAAAAAAAAATAATTTGCTGGCTCAGTAGATTTTTAAACCTACTTTTGCCGAGCTTGGTGGTGCCGATAGAGTGTTCCATGGTTTGCATTTCAGCCAATTTGTCAGGAATCAGTTGAAATTCAAGCTGTGGATGGCTATATTAAGTTTGGTTTTAAATTAGGGTATCCACTCACTTCCTATGCTGAAGACACTTCAAAAGGCTTGAAAAAACATCCTCACAGTGAAAGGAAATCCCACCTTTGAGGGCCCATTTACACCATCGTAGTGTGATAAAATGTGTTATAATGCAAAATAGCATGCAATACGTTCAATTTGTTTGGATGGGTTGCCTAATGACCCAGAATGCTCCATTTTCAGCAGCGCAACACACATCCATCAGCAAGGTGCATTGGAATGCCAGGTGACGCACATTGCCGCTACAGTATGGATGGGCCTTGTAACCAAAGCAGCCCCCCATTTTATTTCAATGATGCAGAGCATAAAACTCACCTTCAAAGAGAATCCGTCCCGCAAAAAGCTATGGCTTTCTCACATGCCACTTAGAAAATCATATGCAGCTCTGTTAAAACAAACTAGCTTTCAAAAGTTTTGAAGTACTATAATATGTCTTTATATTTTGAAAGCACTGATTTTCTAGTTTAATCCAGGTGCCAGTAAATTGATATAGAAACACAGCCAATACATAGCTAATGCTGCAAATGGCCATTACTGTTTGAAATAAATATTCATTATTTATTATTCGCATATGACAGTGAAAGCTGATAGATCAGTACTGGGCTATCGAGACAGGGAGATGCTTCATGAGTAGTGATGGACGAACTTCCGACGGGACGTTTCGCGAACGCGAAACGCGAACGGACACAAACGTTCGCGAAAACGACCGTTCGCCGCGGGCTCCATTGACTTCAATGGGAGGCGAATTTCGCAAACCTTTAGGTCGAATTTGCGGCCACGGGGTAATTATTAGGGGGTAGCACGTAGTCCCACCACCTGGACAATAGCATAATACATGTATGAGGTGAATTTGGGATCGATAACTACAAGCATTTTTTTTTTATTTGGGAAATTGTTCTGACAATTCAGGACTATGGAGCTAATGAAGGCAATGGAGGAGAGGGAAGGTCAGGGACCAGGGTAGGCAAACAAGAGGGTGCAGGAGATACAGAGCACTGACAGCAGCACCGTAATACAGAGCACTGACATCAGCACCGTGACATACAGCGCTGACAGCAGCTCCGTGACATACAGCGCTGACAGCAGCTCCGTGACATACAGCGCTGACAGCAGCTCCGTGACATACAGCGCTGACAGCAGCTCCGTGACATACAGCGCTGACAGCAGCTCCGTGACATACAGCGCTGACAGCAGCACCGTGACATACAGCGCTGACAGCAGCTCCGTGACATACAGCGCTGACAGCAGCTCCGTGACATACAGCGCTGACAGCAGCTCCGTGACATACAGCACTGACAGCAGCTCCGTGACATACAGCGCTGACAGCAGCTCCGTGACATACAGCGCTGACAGCAGCACCGTGACATACAGCGCTGACAGCAGCTCCGTGACATACAGCGCTGACAGCAGCTCCGTGACATACAGCGCTGACAGCAGCTCCGTGACATACAGCGCTGACAGCAGCTCCGTGACATACAGCGCTGACAGCAGCTCCGTGACATACAGCGCTGACAGCAGCTCCGTGACATACAGCGCTGACAGCAGCTCCGTGACATACAGCGCTGACAGCAGCTCCGTGACATACAGCGCTGACAGCAGCTCCGTGACATACAGCGCTGACAGCAGCTCCGTGACATACAGCGCTGACAGCAGCACCGTAAGCAGCCCCAGGAGGAAGTCAGCACAGCACAGGGATGGTGTGATCCCCTCATAATAAGAACCCCCAGGAGGAAGTCAGCACAGCACAGGGATGGTGGGAGCCCCTCATAATAAGAACACCCAGGAGGAAGTCAGCACAGCACAGGGATGGTGGGAACCCCTCATAATAAGCAGCCCCAGTAGAAATATGACACCGCTCAACCTCTTCAAAGAGGAGGGTAGGGGCATATAGTACGGTGTGCTTTTTTGGGTCAGGGAAGTGAGCCAAATGAATTAAGAAGGTCTGTGTGCTTGATTCCAAAAATTGTTTATAGACATATACATGGTCTACTGATCACATGTGTTGAATTCCTCCGAGATCCATGCCTCATTCATTTTTAGAAATGTGAGGTAGTTAACACTGTGGTGAGCTAGGCGAGTACGCTTATCGGTCACAATCCCCCCTGCTGCGCTGAACGTCCTTTCGGACAGGACACTGGATGAGGGGCAAGCCAACAGTTCGATTGCAAATTGGGCAAGCTCTGGCCAGAGGTCAAGCCTGCCCACCCAGTAGTCTAGGGGTTCATCACTCCTCAGAGCGTCCACATCGGCCGTTAACCCAATGTAGTCGGACACCTGACGGTCTAGGCGTTCCCTGATGCTGGATCCGGATGACACCTGTCGATGGGTCGGCTGAAAGAATGACCTCATATCCGAAGTCACCAACACATCTTCAAACCGGCCTCTTCTTGCAGGCGCTGTTGGATTGGTACCCGCAAATCCTTCTCTGGGAGTGGGAATTGCTCCTCTGCCAGCGCACGCAAAAGCAGAATGCAGCATTTCTCGAAGCAAGGCCTGGAAGTGCTGCATTCTGACAGCCCTCTGCGACGGCGGTAACATTTCCGCCATTTTGTGTTTGTACCGGGGGTCTAAGTACGTTGCCACCCAGTACTGGTCCTTGACCCTCATGCTTTTTATACGGGGGTCCCTATTAAAACACTGGAGCATGAAGGCCCCCATTTGCACTAAAGTGGAAGCGGTGTGGTGGCCTGGCTCCTGCTCATCATCCAGGATAATGTCGTCCTCTTCATTCTCCTCTCCCCATCCTCGCACAACAGGGATCCCAGAAAGGTTTAAAGCATGCTCTTCTTGCTCCTGCTCATCCGCCCCGGCACCATCCTCCTCTGACTCCTCATCAGACTCCTGTTGTTGACTTGTCTCAGATAGAGTAGCCCCCCCTGGGAATTCATCCAGCATTGCGACTTCCTCATCTTCCCGCTCCTGCTCCTCCACAGCCTGATCAATGACACGACGCAATGCACGCTCCAGAAAGAAGGCATAAGGTACCATGTCACTGATGGCGCCATGGCTGCGACTGACCAGTTTGGTGATCTCCTCAAATGGCCGCAGAAGTCTGCATGTGTCGCGCATGAGCAGCCACTGGCGCGGTGAAAAAAAACCCAGCTCCCCAGAACCGTTTCTTTCGCAGAGTTCATACAGGTAGACGTTAACTGCACGTTTCTGCTGGAGCAGCCTATCAAGCATATAGAAGGTTGAGTTCCATCGCGTCGGGCAATCGCAAATAAGACGTCTGACCGGCAGATGGTGTCGCCGCTGAATGTCAGCAAGGCGAGCCATGGCCGTGTAAGATCTTCTGAAATGGGCCGAGATTTTCCTTGCCTGCCGCAAGATGTCCTGGACCCCAGGGTATTTGACAAGGAATCGCTGCACGACCAAGTTTAAGACGTGTGCCATGCACGGCACGTGCGTGATTTTGCCCTGTTTCAATGCGCTAAGCAGATTGGCACCGTTGTCACACACCACTTTACCAACTGTCAAATTGAGCGGTGTTAGCCACTCATCTGCCTGTGAACGCAAAGCTGAAAGGAGTGCCGGGCCAGTGTGGCTCTTTGCTTCCAGGCACAACAGACGCAGCACGGCATGGCAACGTCTCACCTGGCATGTGGAATAGGTTCTGGGGAGCTTGGGCGGTGCAGTGGAAGAGACGCTAGCAGCGGAAAAGGAGGAGGCAGCTGAGGAGGAGAGGGAGGAGGATGGAGTAGGAGGAGGAGAAGAAGAGTCAGGCCTGCATGCAATCCGTGGCGGTAAAACCAAATCTACACGGGTGCCACGGGTTACATGCTTGACGGCCGTCAGAAGGTTCACCCAGTGGGCAGTAAAACTGATATACCTTCCCTGCCCGTGTTTGCTAGACCACGTGTCTGTGGTCAGATGTATCTTGGCACCGACACTGTGTGCCAGAGATACATTCACTTGCCGCTGAACATGGCCATATAGCTCTGGGATGCCCTTCTCTGAGAAATACTTCCTTCCTGGGACCTTCCATTGTGGTGTTCCAATGGCCACAAATTTGCGAAAGGCCTCCGAGTCCACCAGTTTATATGGCAGTAGTTGGCGGGCTATGAGTTCTGACAAGCCAGCCGCCAACCGTTGGGCAAGAGGGTTATCCGGCGTCATCATTTTTTTACGCTCAAACATTAGGCCCACGGAAGCCTGCCTTTTTGCAGAAAAATGTGAGCTTGGCGTGATGGAAGGTGGAGTGGAGGACAATTGTGAGGAGAGAGGAGAAGGAGAAGTAGAAGACGAGGCTGGACGGTGAGAGCCTGCAGTGTGGCTTTGTGTGTTCCGTTGCTCCCACTGGGCTCGGTGATGGCTGCTCATGTGCCTTCTTAAGGCGGTCGTCCCTAGGTGAGTATTGGGCTTACCGCGACTAACGCGTTGACTGCAAAGATTGCAGATGGCAACGCTATTGTCAGCAGCGGACACGTTAAAAAAAGCCCACACTGCGGAGCCATGTGCCGGTGTCCTGGGAGCGCCAGATGTGACCGTACATGGTCGATGACTCGCTCCTGATACATTTGCAGTCTGCTTTGTCCCTGCTGTGCAATGTAAGTCATTGCTGCTTCTCCTCCCTATCTGCTGGTCCATATCTCCCTCTGAACTCCCCTCCTCTTCCTCTCTTGTGGGCACCCACGTGACATCACTAGACACGTCATCATCAACGTCACCTTCCCCACCGCTATAAGTAGAGTAGGCAGCAACACCGGGGACCAACCTCCTCCTTGGGCTGATCTGGGTACTGGCGTCAGACTGCTGAGTAGCGCTTGTTGCTACCTCCTCTTCCTGATCCAATACCAAGAGTGGCTGCGCATCAGAAATGTCCTCTTGATATGGATCGGAAAATAATTCCAGTGACTCAAGCGGAAGGTATGTGGTGGTGGTGGTGGTGGTCGTGTTGTTGGTGGTAGTGTCTTTGGGGGTGCACATAGCAGAGAGTGAAGAAGAGGGTGCAGATCGAGAGGATGAGGAGGGTGCAGAAGAGTAAGGCTGAGCGAGCCACTCAACCAAGTCTGGTGCATCCTTTAAAGTAATTGAACGCACCTTCTGCAACTTCCCACTTTGGCTCAAGCCTGTTGCTCCTGCCCTACCCCTACCACCCCTGCGGAAGGGCCTGCCTCTTCCTCTGCATGTCATTTTTTAAATGACCCTGTGACAAAACTCTTAGTCCCTATACCGCTGAAGGACTGCTGCAGTATAGGTGAGCGGTCAGCAGTGGTGCACGTCAACCCTATCTATTGTGGACCTATAGCGGTCCTTACAGAACAGCAGACTGTACCGCACTCAAGCCTATGTACCGTAGCACCCTATACCAAGTTACCAGTCCTTATAAGAACTTTTGTGGACCAAGCAGGTTGTGTATTAGTGTTTAGCAGACTGTACGTCAGTCCCTATACCGCTGAAGGACTGCTGCAGTATAGGGCAGCGGTCAGCAGTGGTGCACGTCAACCCTATCTATTGTGGACCGATAGCGGTCCTTACAGAACAGCAGACTGTACCGCACTCAAGCCTATGTACCGTAGCACCCTATACCAAGTTACCAGTCCTTATAAGAACTTTTGTGGACCAAGCAGGTTGTGTATTAGTGTTTAGCAGACTGTACGTCAGTCCCTATACCGCTGAAGGACTGCTGCAGTATAGGGCAGCGGTCAGCAGTGGTGCACGTCAACCCTATCTATTGTGGACCGATAGCGGTCCTTACAGAACAGCAGACTGTACCGCACTCAAGCCTATGTACCGTAGCACCCTATACCAAGTTACCAGTCCTTATAAGAACTTTTGTGGAACAAGCAGGTTGTGTGTTAGTGATTAGCAGACTGTACGTCAGTCCCTATACCGCTGAAGGACTGCTGCAGTATAGGTGAGCGGTCAGCAGTGGTGCACGTCAACCCTATCTATTGTGGACCGATAGCGGTCCTTACAGAACAGCAGACTGTACCGCACTCAAGCCTATGTACCGTAGCACCCTATACCAAGTTACCAGTCCTTATAAGAACTTTTGTGGACCAAGCAGGTTGTGTATTAGTGTTTAGCAGACTGTACGTCAGTCCCTATACCGCTGAAGGACTGCTGCAGTATAGGGCAGCGGTCAGCAGTGGTGCACGTCAACCCTATCTATTGTGGACCGATAGCGGTCCTTACAGAACAGCAGACTGTACCGCACTCAAGCCTATGTACCGTAGCACCCTATACCAAGTTACCAGTCCTTATAAGAACTTTTGTGGACCAAGCAGGTTGTGTATTAGTGTTTAGCAGACTGTACGTCAGTCCCTATACCGCTGAAGGACTGCTGCAGTATAGGGCAGCGGTCAGCAGTGGTGCACGTCAACCCTATCTATTGTGGACCGATAGCGGTCCTTACAGAACAGCAGACTGTACCGCACTCAAGCCTATGTACCGTAGCACCCTATACCAAGTTACCAGTCCTTATAAGAACTTTTGTGGACCAAGCAGGTTGTGTATTAGTGTTTAGCAGACTGTACGTCAGTCCCTATACCGCTGAAGGACTGCTGCAGTATAGGGCAGCGGTCAGCAGTGGTGCACGTCAACCCTATCTATTGTGGACCGATAGCGGTCCTTACAGAACAGCAGACTGTACCGCACTCAAGCCTATGTACCGTAGCACCCTATACCAAGTTACCAGTCCTTATAAGAACTTTTGTGGAACAAGCAGGTTGTGTGTTAGTGATTAGCAGACTGTACGTCAGTCCCTATACCAATGAAGGACTGCTGCAGTATAGGGCAGCGGTCAGCAGTAGTGCACGGCAACCCTATGTATTGTGGACCGATAGCGGTCCTTACAGAACAGCAGACTGTACTGCACTCAGGCCTATGTACCGTAGCACCCTATACCAAGTTACCAGTCCTTATAAAAACTTTTGTGGACCAAGCAGGTTGTGTGTTAGTGTTTAGCAGACTGTGCGTCAGTCCCTATACCGCTGAAGGACTGCTGCAGTATAGGGCAGCGGTCAGCAGTAGTGCACGGCAACCCTATGTATTGTGGACCGATAGCGGTCCTTACAGAACAGCAGACTGTAACGCACTCAGGCCTATGTACCGTAGCACCCTATACCAAGTTACCAGTCCTTATAAGAACTTTTGTGGACCAAGCAGGTTGTGTGTTAGTGATTAGCAGACTGTACGTCAGTCCCTATACCAATGAAGGACTGCTGCAGTATAGGGCAGCGGTCAGCAGTAGTGCACGGCAACCCTATGTATTGTGGACCGATAGCGGTCCTTACAGAACAGCAGACTGTAACGCACTCAGGCCTATGTACCGTAGCACCCTATACCAAGTTACCAGTCCTTATAAAAACTTTTGTGGACCAAGCAGGTTGTGTGTTAGTGTTTAGCAGACTGTGCGTCAGTCCCTATACCGCTGAAGGACTGCTGCAGTATAGGGCAGCGGTCAGCAGTGGTGCACGTCAACCCTATCTATTGTGGACCGATAGCGGTCCTTACAGAACAGCAGACTGTACCGCACTCAAGCCTATGTACCGTAGCACCCTATACCAAGTTACCAGTCCTTATAAGAACTTTTGTGGACCAAGCAGGTTGTGTATTAGTGTTTAGCAGACTGTACGTCAGTCCCTATACCGCTGAAGGACTGCTGCAGTATAGGGCAGCGGTCAGCAGTGGTGCACGTCAACCCTATCTATTGTGGACCGATAGCGGTCCTTACAGAACAGCAGACTGTACCGCACTCAAGCCTATGTACCGTAGCACCCTATACCAAGTTACCAGTCCTTATAAGAACTTTTGTGGAACAAGCAGGTTGTGTGTTAGTGATTAGCAGACTGTACGTCAGTCCCTATACCAATGAAGGACTGCTGCAGTATAGGGCAGCGGTCAGCAGTAGTGCACGGCAACCCTATGTATTGTGGACCGATAGCGGTCCTTACAGAACAGCAGACTGTAACGCACTCAGGCCTATGTACCGTAGCACCCTATACCAAGTTACCAGTCCTTATAAGAACTTTTGTGGACCAAGCAGGTTGTGTGTTAGTGATTAGCAGACTGTACGTCAGTCCCTATACCAATGAAGGACTGCTGCAGTATAGGGCAGCGGTCAGCAGTAGTGCACGGCAACCCTATGTATTGTGGACCGATAGCGGTCCTTACAGAACAGCAGACTGTACTGCACTCAGGCCTATGTACCGTAGCACCCTATACCAAGTTACCAGTCCTTATAAAAACTTTTGTGGACCAAGCAGGTTGTGTGTTAGTGTTTAGCAGACTGTGCGTCAGTCCCTATACCGCTGAAGGACTGCTGCAGTATAGGGCAGCGGTCAGCAGTAGTGCACGGCAACCCTATGTATTGTGGACCGATAGCGGTCCTTACAGAACAGCAGACTGTAACGCACTCAGGCCTATGTACCGTAGCACCCTATACCAAGTTACCAGTCCTTATAAGAACTTTTGTGGACCAAGCAGGTTGTGTGTTAGTGATTAGCAGACTGTACGTCAGTCCCTATACCAATGAAGGACTGCTGCAGTATAGGGCAGCGGTCAGCAGTAGTGCACGGCAACCCTATGTATTGTGGACCGATAGCGGTCCTTACAGAACAGCAGACTGTAACGCACTCAGGCCTATGTACCGTAGCACCCTATACCAAGTTACCAGTCCTTATAAAAACTTTTGTGGACCAAGCAGGTTGTGTGTTAGTGTTTAGCAGACTGTGCGTCAGTCCCTATACCGCTGAAGGACTGCTGCAGTATAGGGCAGCGGTCAGCAGTAGTGCACGGCAACCCTATGTATTGTGGACCGATAGCGGTCCTTACAGAACAGCAGACTGTAACGCACTCAGGCCTATGTACCGTAGCACCCTATACCAAGTTACCAGTCCTTATAAGAACTTTTGTGGACCAAGCAGGTTGTGTGTTAGTGATTAGCAGACTGTACGTCAGTCCCTATACCAATGAAGGACTGCTGCAGTATAGGGCAGCGGTCAGCAGTAGTGCACGGCAACCCTATGTATTGTGGACCGATAGCGGTCCTTACAGAACAGCAGACTGTAACGCACTCAGGCCTATGTACCGTAGCACCCTATACCAAGTTACCAGTCCTTATAAGAACTTTTGTGGAACAAGCAGGTTGTGTGTTAGTGATTAGCAGACTGTACGTCAGTCCCTATACCAATGAAGGACTGCTGCAGTATAGGGCAGCGGTCAGCAGTAGTGCACGGCAACCCTATGTATTGTGGACCGATAGCGGTCCTTACAGAACAGCAGACTGTAACGCACTCAGGCCTATGTACCGTAGCACCCTATACCAAGTTACCAGTCCTTATAAGAACTTTTGTGGACCAAGCAGGTTGTGTGTTAGTGATTAGCAGACTGTACGTCAGTCCCTATACCAATGAAGGACTGCTGCAGTATAGGGCAGCGGTCAGCAGTAGTGCACGGCAACCCTATGTATTGTGGACCGATAGCGGTCCTTACAGAACAGCAGACTGTACTGCACTCAGGCCTATGTACCGTAGCACCCTATACCAAGTTACCAGTCCTTATAAAAACTTTTGTGGACCAAGCAGGTTGTGTGTTAGTGTTTAGCAGACTGTGCGTCAGTCCCTATACCGCTGAAGGACTGCTGCAGTATAGGGCAGCGGTCAGCAGTAGTGCACGGCAACCCTATGTATTGTGGACCGATAGCGGTCCTTACAGAACAGCAGACTGTAACGCACTCAGGCCTATGTACCGTAGCACCCTATACCAAGTTACCAGTCCTTATAAGAACTTTTGTGGACCAAGCAGGTTGTGTGTTAGTGATTAGCAGACTGTACGTCAGTCCCTATACCAATGAAGGACTGCTGCAGTATAGGGCAGCGGTCAGCAGTAGTGCACGGCAACCCTATGTATTGTGGACCGATAGCGGTCCTTACAGAACAGCAGACTGTACCGCACCCAAGCCTATGTACCGTAGCACCCTAGACAGACCAAGTTACCAGTCCTGATAAAGAGCTTTGTGGAACAAGTGAGTTGTGAATGATTAGCAGACTGCAGCAGAAGGGCAGCAGTCAAGTATAATATTCTTTCTATATTTGGAAGAAAGAATATTATACGTGTACAAGCCTATTACCGTACCACTGATACCAGTCCTGAAAAGAACCTTTGTGGAACTAATAGTAACAGCAAGTCTTTAAAATTATCCTCACTGCCTGACACACTGCTTCCTGCCTGTCCCTATACAAATTGGCAAAAAAGAGTAGGCTGGAACGATTAGCTGGAACAGCTCTTTTGTGGACCTGATAGTAACAGCTAATGATGATGATGATGATGATGATGAAGAAAGACTAATCTGGCTGAGCTGTCCCTAAAATAGCAGCATACAGCGCTCTGTCCCTTTATCTAAACTGACAAAAGAAACTCAGGCTGCTGACCTAACACCTATACCAGTCCTGAAAAGAACTTTTGTGTACCAAATAGCTAGCGTTTTCTCTGTCCCTACTCCACACAGGATCCTTTCCCTACAGTGACAGAAGAAAGAATGTAAAATGGCCACCGGATCGGGTGTATTTATAGGTTAGGGGGAATGTCCAAGTGTCCATGAGCTGTCATGTCTCAATTGGTTGTCCTGTAACACATGATAAACGTGTCACGAAAGGTTAAAGTTCTTGTATACATTAAACACGTAAGTCCGCCGGGGCGAACGACGGAAAAAGGCGTTCGAACCCGCGGACGGCGAAAGTCGGAAATTCGCCGCGAAACGACCGCCGGGCGAACCGTTCGGCCATCACTATTCATGAGGTCTGCAATTGCTGGATGCAAGAAAAGCTATTGCTAGAGAAAGGCCATGGATGTCCCCCGGAGGAAAATCAGGAGGCTGGGGTGAGGTGGGTAGATTATTATTATACAGAATTTATATAGCGCCAACTGTTTGTGCAGCACTAATCGACACGAGGACAGACAGTACAGTTACAATACAATTCAATACAAGAGGAATCAGAGGGCCTTGCTTGTTGGAAAACACAGCTTTGGGGGTTGGAATGGGTGGTTTTACGGGCACTTTTACTGTAAACACACCTGCCCTATAGGCCCCTTTCACAAGGGGCTGTCAATTTTTACTCCTCCGCTTGCTCAGCAGGGATCGCTCCGTGTATCCCCGCTGAGCCGGCGGATGACAAGTCCGTCTCTGCACACACTGTTTAGCGACGGACCTGTCAGATATCCGCTCTCCCCTATGGGGGGGAATCGGATGATTATGGTCCGCCTGTACTTTTTCATCCGATTTGATAGACCAGGGGTCTCCAAACTATGGCCCTTCAGTTGTTCAGGAACTACAATTCCCATCATGCCTAGTAATTTCTGTGAATGTCAGAGTTTTAAAATGCCTCATGGGACGTGTAGTTCCACAACAGTTGGAGGGCCGTAGTTTGGAGATCCCTACGAGAGACAGATAGACAAAAAACCAGGCACCTTGTTATTTCATCTACGGAGGGCTGTGATAAAAGGTGTGAATGAGTTCTAATGGAACTTGTGCCAAGAGGCTGTTGTAGGCTATTTATTGCTCCATTTCTCATGTCACAGGTCTCTGGAAATGCCTAGATAGCAGCTACGTAAAAACGGTGTTAAAAAGAAAAAAAACACAAGATTTCACTTTAACTTCCTTCACTCCTTTTTTTTCCCTATTTGGTGGATCTCTTTTTTTTTTTTTTTTTTTTTATTAGGCAACTTCAGCCAAAAAAATTATTATATATTTAAGTATTATAAAAATACTACCTAAACCATACACAGGAGCCAAGTCATAAAATAACTACGATTTACAACAGGCCCTTACCTCCGAAACTATACATCATAACCTAAATTATGTGTAATGTTTTAAGGTATGTGGAGTATAGATGTAAAAAAAATAAAAAAGGACATAACTGTATTTACTGCATCTGATGTCATCCAGAAATTAATATAAGTGTGTATTCCACTCAGTGCACATGACACCCTAGGGACAGCTCAGTTGATGGCTTCCTTTTGGGGGAAAAAAAAAACCAACAACACACACCACTATTATGTACATAGCAATTTAGAATGGTTCAGGAAAATGGGAGGGATTTATGACCAATAAGTACATGACACAGATTAATTATCAAGACATGTCATAATACATACTAAAAAAAGCATTTAAGCTAGTCAGGATTCAACTACAAAAAAAATAAAAAATCCACAGCAACACAATACATATATATATATATTTTTTTTTTTTTTTGTGCAGCCTGTGCCCCATTAAAGATCTGGCATCAGTTTGTGTAGTAATGAAGGGGAAAATTCACCAAAAGAGAAAACACCACAATAAAAATGCTGTCCCTTCCCCAATATATCCAAAAGGAAAAAAAAATTTGAGTTCAGCTTTAGGCATGCATTCGAAGAAAGACAATATGTCAGGCAATGCATATTTTCCTTTGAAAAACCTTACTAGAGTATGTACCATTCATGGGGTTTGCTGTACTTTAACCACAGCTGAAAATAGATTGTTGTTTCAGCACATTCCTCTATTCAAGTATTAACTGTATGAACACAGACAGTTCATGACAGAACATCTGATTAAATACTTTCAGTATCTCCACCAACCAGTAAAACATGTCATGGGACAACTGTTGGTATAGACTCAAATTATAGTATTTCAAGAGGTAAAAGGGGCTGTATACTTGTCAACAAGAAATAAAAACTTTCGACCTGTAATTGGAGTCATGGTTAACGAGACCATACAATGCCAGGATTAAGGAGCAGACAGGGTGAGGTCAAGTGCAGGGTCGGATCCACAATGAGGTGGTATCAGATTGGGAAAGAAGCACAAGTACAAACGTGCACACATGACTTTACTTTTACTTTCAACTACAAACTATGCAAAGTCAACGCCCCTGACAAGCCTTCAGTCATGCAGACCAGGAAGAATTTTACTATGCAAAAAATGATTTGTTGGTAGAACCTGCAAACATGGCGTTTTGCACCTTAACTGCCCTTCTACTCCCCACCCTCACCAATTTTATATACCTTAATATATATATATATATATATATATATATATATATATATATATATATATATATATATACACATACATATACACACACATATACATACACACACACACACACACACACATATATATATATACACATACATACACATAGTGTGTGTATATATATATATATATATATATATATATATATACACACACACATACATACACATAGTGTGTGTATATATATATATATATATATATTTTATATACACACACACACACACACACATACATATATACATAACCACACACACATCGGTATATTTGTTTTTTCTATCTTTTTACAGCAGTCTTATAGTTGGTATGGTAACCTCATAGGAGCTTCCTCTTCTTTCTTTGTGGCAGCAAAGGGCAAGCATTCTTCCTGGACCAAGTGGCACTCACATGCTTAGACCTGGAGTAATGTAAGCCTTGTCTGTGTGATGACACAACCAAATGCATGTAAACAGGCTGGGCTCACAGGAAATGGGCACAATGAGAAGAGATGTCACTCTGCCCGAAGAGGCCTGGTGGCGCTGGCTGAAGGAGGAAGCCAGGGACAGCGCCGGGGCTTGGAAAGGGTAAGCAGAACATTTGAAGCAACATTTGAAGGGGGTAAATAATAAATATTCATATTGCCGTGTTTTTATTACCCCCTCCAAATGAAGAACAATTGAGACCACCATGACCTCAAATCAGTTTCTTAGTTATGATGCTGGAGTGCCAATCAGCAGATATTTTGTAGCATAATGCCGCGTACACACGAGCGGACTGTATGGCGTACTTAGTTCGTCATACAATCCGACGGACAGTCCGTCGTACTTTCGACTGAACGGACTTGACCACACACGGATGCACAAACAGTCCGTCGAAAGCTTGCGCGATGATGTGTACAGCACGTACGACGGGACTAGAAATAGGAAGTCCAAGACACAGCAAAGCACCCTTCCGCCGTGTAAATCCTTTCTGGGCATGCGCCATTCTTAGTCCGTCGAACTAGCATACTGAAGAGCGGATTGTCCGCTGAAACCAAAGTACGACGGACAGAATTTCGAAAAATCCGAAATTCTTAGTACGCCGGACTGCACGCTGAAAAAGTCCGCTGAAGCCCACACACGAGCGGATTGTCCGCTGAAATGTGTTTCGACGGACTAAGTATGCCATACAGTCCGCCCGTGTGTACACGGCATTATTTGTGGGTAGTCTGGTGAATTCTGCACACTGAAGACTCAGACTGTGCAACCAAAATCACCCACTCTGGAGAGAGAGAGGAGAGAGAGGAGAGAGGAGAGAGAGGAGAGAGAGGAGAGAGAGGAGAGAGAGGAGAGAGAGGAGAGAGAGGAGAGAGAGGAGAGAGAGGAGAGAGAGGAGAGAGAGGAGAGAGAGACACCCTTGTGATGGCTACTGAAGCTGGTGGTTGATTCAGGCCTCATTGACTCAGTGATCACAGAGCGCGCCGGATGCTGTAGCCATCATTTGGCTATAGCGCGGATGCGAAGAAGTTAAATATGCATGCGGGACATGCATTAATGTTTGCATTTGTGTGCGAGCATGGAAGAGAGAGGGGTGCTTTTAATTTTTTTTTTATTTATATTTTTTTACACTTTGTTTTATTTAACTTTATTGCTATTACAAGTGGTGAACAAGACCCACAGTTATTGATATGACCTATGACAGGTACTCCTTATAGAGACATTGGGGGTCTATTAGACCCCTTATATTTCCCCTGCCCTTCAAAGGCATCTGATGGAACACAGGTCTGTATGATCAGATGCTTCACTGGCTGTACTGGTCAGGGATAAAAATGTCATGAAAAATATATTACATTATATTTGCATTATTATATATTTGCATTATAGCCATTATGTCTAAATTATTTTTGGAAAGATATTGTTTAGGCCCCTTTCACACTGATGGAGGAATCGTATCCAACTCTCAGTTTTTCAGGTGGACCTGATCGGACCATCCATTGCTCTGACACCCTCCGGCAATCCGATCTGGGCCACCAAAAACAGACGTATAGGGATCCATTCCCCATTCGACTAACGGATCGTATGACAGTCGGATGGAAACGGACAATCGATCCGTTTCCAGCCAACCGCCTCATAGAGAAGAGCGTGCTGTGTTCGTGTCCACTCTGGACCTGTCATCCACCTGCTCAGCGGGGGATCAGCGGACAGATTCCCCACTGAGCAGGCAATTCTGCTTGATGGTACTTTGTCTAAAAAGGTAGGGAAAGTAAAGGTTCCTTTTAAGAGGCTGCCTGTTTTGGCAACCTACCACATTTACTACATACCTTGCACACTTGCTAATCATTACCAGCTTGAATGAGCAAACATATTTCTTTCAACAACGCCTTTACCACATAATTCCCCGAAGCTGCTGAATGTGGTAGATGGAGATGACAGGCAATCTGCCAGTATCCAATTCTGGTCAAAAAATTAAATTAAAAAAATATCTTTGTAATGGACAAGAAATGGCCAACCTGAAACATTCTGAGCAATGAGAAAACACACGGCAGGTTACACAGCAACAGGGCCTTAGTAAGATCTCAGCATACATTCTTACAACAGAGATCACTGCTATTATATTCATTAGTTTGCACAGAGACATAATTAGAACTTGCAGAAGATGTAATTACCACATTAGGCTCTCACAATAGTTTCAGATCACAGATCTAAAGGAATGCTGAAAGAACAAATATGTGAAATGAGGAAGGTATCACCCGCATCAGAGGTGGCAGACAACTTTACATTCCATGTAATGTTTTGTCAAAACAGAGCGTTAGTGACATGAGCCACCTTAAAATTAAACCTGTTGCAAACTTGGACAATTCAAACTGCTAAAAATGTATATACATAGGTCATATTCAGGGCTGATCAATACCACGTGTTTACCTGCATTTGATGCAGTTTGACCCCCAACCCTTCATTGGCCTCACTATTGGTCATTTAAAAAGTGTTACTAAACCCACAACAGTAAATTCAGTCTGTATATACAGTAAAGCATGCTGGTTATACTCACTGTGGAACCTAAGGGGTAATCCTCTGCATTGTGTAAAAAGGCTGTTTGACCCTGTCTTCTCTGATCCTCCCCTTCTTCCACAGACCCAAAACCTTCTCCTGATAGAACAGAGCCTTGGGGGAAGCTACACATGCTCAGTTTGGTGTGTATTGCTAGAGTTTTTTTTTTTTTTTCTTGGGAGAGTTCAAGTGATCAGCACAGGGCCAATCAGCACTGTCCAGATAGAGGGTCAGGGGTCCTACAGACTCAACCCTTACAAGCTTTAGACAGACACTGACAGAAGTCACAAGACTGCTCTAACTGCTGATGAGAAAGGGTATTTTGCTATTTATATATTTACTAAAACTATTTCTGTGTACTGTGGAAGACCAGATATAGTAAATCCAGGGTCCTTGGCTTAGTAACACTTTGAAGCGATTGGGTGGTCTCACTTACCAATAAAAAAAAAAAAGAAAAAGCTTAGGTGGCAGAATTTGCATGCAACTTCAGTTTTTGATATCTGGATGGCTTGACCATAAAGCCATGCAGTTTTTACTAAAACCAACTTATGATTATGCATGTTTTCATTATAAGCCTAATATAACTTACTCAGTTTTAAATTGACGTCATCCACTTTTTATTTGGAGTGTAAATTTGAATTGTTATAAAACAAGCAAAAAAGCAGACTGTGTGGTCTCCCCAAATTAGGAGACCACTCACAAGAAAAAACAAAAAAAAAAAAGAAAAATTTTATGTTTACTAAAGTATTATAACTAGAGCTGCACAATTCTGGCCAAAATGAGAATAATGACTTTATTGCTTAGAATAAAAAGATCACGATTCTTGAGACGTAAAATCTTTCACATTATACAAAAAAATTGGGCTAACTTTACTGGTTAATTTTTTTTTTTTCCATTCATTAAATTAATTTTTTCCAAAAAAATTGCATTTGAAAGACCACTGCGGAAATACAGTGTGACACAAAATATTGCAACAACCGCCATTTTATTTTCTAGGGTCTCTACTAAAAAAATATGCACAATGTTTGGGGGTTCCAAGTAATTTTATAGCAAAAAAAAACAAAGATTTTAACTTGAAACCAACAAATGTCAGAAAAAGGTTTAGTGTTTAAAGGGGTTGTAAAGGTTCGTTTTTTATTTTCTACATAGGTTCCTCTAAGCTAGTGCATTGTTGGTTCACTTACCTTTTCCTTCAATTTCCCTTCTAAATGTTTTTTTTCTTTGTCTGAATATCTCACTTCCTGTTTCTCCTCAGTAAACTTCTCACCATCATCCGAGCTGGTGGTTAGTCAGCCAGAACAGCTTACTGAACAGCTTACTGAGGAGGAACAGGAAGTGAGAAATTCAGACAAAAAAAACAAAGAAAAAAAAACATTTATAAGGGAAATCGAAGGAAAAGGTAAGTGAACCAACAATGCACTAGCTTATAGGAACCTATTTAGAAAATAAAAAACAAACCTTTTCAACCCCTTTAAGTGGTTAAACGTTCGTCATTAACACACAAAGTCTATTCCTTTGACAATGAAAATTCAGGTAGTTTCACACTAATATGGTGTGAAATTTGAAACTTAGAAAAACATATAATAGTGGTAACTTTTTACTGCAGCTGTCACTAATGTGCTCCCACAGAAATTAGTAAAAAAACAATATAGGTGTGACAGCGCTGTAAAAGTGAAAAAAATAATTATGGTGATAAACACGGCTATTGCAATAACATTAAAAAAGTCCAAAAACATAAAATCAATGAATCCACGTTGTGCAAAAAAAACAACAAAAAAAACAAGCTTGTGTGATATCTTCAGACAACCTCCATGAACGGAGTACTCCCACCACCTCATGCAATGCTTGCTCACCTCCTTTAAATAACCTTGCAAGGGGTCAAACACGCCTTGCACCCTGTGCAAACATTCCCTCACAGGAATCGTCAGAGGATCTTGGTGGCTCAAAGGATGAAAGTAATCAAAAAGCAGGTAGGTACTCCTTCCACCGTGTTGCTTCAAATTTTAAATCCACAATGACTACCGGTAAGTTCAACAACACACAATCATTTCCTCTGTTCATGGAGGTTGTCTGAAGATGAAGATATCACACAAGCTTTTTTTTTTTTTTTTTTTTTTTTTTGCACAACGTGGATTTATTCCTTTGACAAATTGTTACAATGTTTATATTGAAGTTCTACTACTAAAAAATGTTATGATTCATGGCCGACTGCCCCGTTTTTTTCTTCCTTTCTTTTGAGGGCTGTGGCTTCAGAAGAGCAGAGAGAATTCATTGCATAGAAAGAATAGGGAAACACTTTTGTCGAGAACGCAACGGTGGAAAATAATCGCGATAATGATTCTTGACGATCAATCGTGCAGCTCTAGACAATACACAGCCATATTTCCAGAACAGTATGGAACAGCTAGGGGTGTCAAACCAGCGCCCCTCAGCTGTTGTGGAACTACAAGTCTCATCATGCCTCTGCCTGTGGGAGTCATGTTTGAAACTGTCAGCCTTGCAGTGCCTCATGGTAATTGTAGTTCCACAACAAGTGGAGGGCCAACAGTTTGACACACGTGGGAGCCTAGGTGGAAGCTTTTCTACTCCGATGCACTCCTTTTTGCAAAATTTAGATGAGCTAGGTCAGTTGCTGCTTCCCTTTTTTTTTAATGGAGCAAAGGAGAGGCAATTGTTAGCCTCACATACATTATGCAGCATCAAGTCCCTCTCCTACTCATGCAACATAATTTTTGA
Source organism: Lithobates pipiens (assembly GCF_037356315.1). Classification (NCBI taxonomy): domain Eukaryota; kingdom Metazoa; phylum Chordata; class Amphibia; order Anura; family Ranidae; genus Lithobates; species Lithobates pipiens. The sequence continues at coordinate 262,505,991 of NW_027507784.1, read as the reverse complement.
CTGCAATATCTATTCCTTTTAAATTTTAATACATAGCACTGTGCAATATGTTATATTATTAAAAAGGAGGGATAATGAAGAACTCTGATGACTGACATTCTTTTTAATCTGGTACAGAAAATGTGTCCATGTTTGGCAAGGCTAAGGCATTTTGCACCATGTAAAAGGAAGTTGTCCATGTCGCATGGCACAGAAAAAGCCAAAAAGGTTGCTTCACTGATGGTTTTGGAAGGGAAGTTTACAGGCAGGACTTCTACACGAATTCTAAATCACCAAAAGATTTTTTTGCCAGTCAACGGGCTGACCGCATTTGGCCAGCCATACCTAGTGTTACCCCTAGGTTCCTAGCCTTATGCTGGCCATACATTATACGAAAAAAAATGGCCTAAATTCGGTCATTTAGACAGTTTGTTCATTTTTCGGCCAGTTAATGGGCACAAAATCGATAATCCTTGGGCCTTTTTGAGCCGAAAAAATGAAGGACAAATTTGGAAATTGTCTGCCAAACGAACGATAAATTGAAAGTTTGTGTTTCCAGTCAGAATGGTCTGCACTAGGTATATGTGAAAAAACAAACAAAAAACGCATCAATTTATGTCTACTGAACGATGTATCAGTTATTACATGATGACACTATCATTTGCGCTCACGGCCAAATCTTTGTTTCTCAAAAATGAGTTCGGCTGATTTTTCGTATAGTGTATGGCCAGCATTATAGTCTGTAATGATATATACGAAGCCTATAATCAACTAGATATGTTAATAATTATTGTCAACAAGCTGGCTTTCCATCCCAGCATTTGAGCCTTGGATAAGATCAGTAGAAGTTGTTTTGCTCCTGTCCCCAAGCAGGCTCTCCTTTGTTTTTAGCATGATGCCTCCTGAGATCCAGAAAACTCACTTAAGGTCATCCCGGTCTTTAACAAGACTAAAAATAGATGCTTTTCCACTTAATTAGGTATAATATAAAACCTATTTAAAGAATATCTACTCAGAGAGACGGATATCTTTCATTTACAAAGTAAAGGAGTTGGGTATGAGCAATTTCCGTTTCATGAAAAGAATGCTTTTAAAAAAAGAAAATACAAAATGCTGCCCTTTTTACAGAGCCCGAGGAACATCACAAGGACTGTGGCTGACTAGAAAGAAGATTTTAAAGTGACATCCGTGTCTTTCAGCTATTCAGTTGCAAGGTTTTTTCTGTACATTTCAAAGCAATCAAGCTGAAGACCATAGCAGGTGTTCCATCAAATTAGGTGACCCGTCACAATGCGTAACGGAAGTGATGTTTCGTCGCCGCCATCTTGCTATACCCCGCACCCGTCAATGTTTAGATGTTGAATTTTAAAAGCATCAGCAAGCGTGCTGGTCTCACAGGTTTGCTAATCTGACAGAAGTTGGCTGCTTTTAAATTTCAACATCTAAACAGTCAGACCGAGTTCTAAGTACTGTATTTCACTATATAATCTCAGTTTAACGTTATAAACAAGTGTAAAATGCAAAACTCCGGTGGGTGTAACAATATGTCCACTTGCCCCCTTCTCGCTGTATCCTTACTGTGGATGGGTGCGGGGTGTAGCAAGATGGCGGCAACAAGCTGTCACTTTCGATACACATTCTGACAGGTCACCTAATCTGAAGGAACACAGGCCCTCAGTATTATGTGGTCTGTTTAGGCTGCAGCTCTGAATTGGATTGCTCCTAGCACATAGTCAACATGTCTGCAGAACATTTTTTTTAATTATTATTAACCAGTGATACACATCTTAAAAGTTCTCACATTCTTCTGATATATATTATAATATGTTTAATATATATATATTTTTTTTAGTAGAGACCATGGAGAATAAAATGGTGGTCATTGCAATTTTTTTTTGTCACTTTTTTTTATGGTCACATCTTGGCGCTGCAATTTTTCAAACTTGATTATTTTGGAAAAAAAAAACAGTAAAGTTAGCCCAATTTTTTGTATAATGTGACAGATGATGATATTCCGAGTAAATAGATATCTCACATGTCACGTTTTAAATTTGCACACACTTGTGGAATGGCGCCAAACTTCAGTATTTAAAAATCTCCATAGGCGACGCGTTAACATTTTTTACAGGTTACATGTTTAGAGTGTATGCGTTTGCTTCTGCGTGGGAGCCCGCAGGGACGGGGGTGCTTTCATTTTTTTATTGTTTATATTATTCAAAATATATTTTTAAACTTTCCCTGTAAAAAAAATAAAAATAAAAAAATTCTGATCACTTTTGTTCCTATTACAAGGAATGTAAACATCCCATCCCTTGTAATAGGAATGCAGCATGACAGGTGCTTTTTATGGAGAGATGTAGGGTCTAAGTCCCCACATCTCTCCTCTAGGCAGGAAAGGCAGTCCCGGGCTTTGTTTACTTCCGACGGCACGGACATGACGTCATAAAGTTGCACCCAGGCCTTTGAGAGTCAGAGATTACTAGAGACCATCTATCCCTCGGAAATTTCTATGGCTAACTTCCCCAGTGGTGGATTACTTCTCCAGTTCACCGATTGTATGGGTGAACGGGAGAAGCACCGGAGGGTAATGAGAGGGCGGGGGATGTCCCCTCCCGCTACCTGCAAGAACGATCAAGTGGCTGAAGAGTCGCTACAATCGTTCTTATGGTGAAAGGAATCATTGTGGAAAAAAATTATATCTGAAGGATGCCTGCAGCTGCAGCCATCCTTCAGATATCCCCACTGAAACCCCAGGATGTCTTTTGGCAGCCAGCGATCAGCAAGAGGTTAAGATAAAAAAGCCTTCTGTGTGCAGCAGCCCCCCCCCTCAGTTCCCCCTAATACTTACCTGAACCCCATCTCTATCCAGCGATGCCCACGAGTTCCTCGGCCATCCAGGACTCTCCCAACTGATTGGCTAAGACACAGCAGCGGCACCATTGGCTCCCACCGCTGTCAATGAAACTCAGCCAATCAAGAGAGAGGGGGTGGGGCCAGGCCATAACTCCTTGTATGAATGGATACACAGAGCTGCAGCTTGGCTTGGGTGCCCCCATAGCAAGCTTCTTCCTGTGGGGACACTCAACAGGAGGGCGGGGCCAGGAGATTCAGCCAGGGACCGAAGAAGAGGAGGATCCAGGCTGGCCTGTGCAAAACCACTGCACACAGCAGGTAAAAATAACAGTTATATTAATAAAAAATAATTAAAAAAAGAAAGACTTTATATTCAATTTAAGCACAATATGCCTGGAGTCCAGGTTTTAAACACGTGACAGCTGTCTGTAAATATACGTAACACAGAATGCACGGAAAATTAAATTCTTCTTTGGGTTACTAACATTTTTCTTGTGTGATACATAGAAGCACGATATCCATTTGCCGAAAGGCTCTTCCATTGACTTGGAGAAGCCTTTTGCAGTAAACATTGAATATTCTAGCCTATGTTGTCCCCTACTCCTAGCAACCTGACAGGCTGCCTGACCTTTCATAAATGACTTCAGGAAAACATAAAGCCATTGCCTCTACAAACCATAAACACACACATGGAGGGCCTGTACTGTGAAAAGCCCTGCTCAAATACCTTTCCTGGGTGCTTTGCTGGCAGAAAATGATGCTGCTGACCTTTAAATCTGAAAGTGCTGGTTGAATGGCTGTCATGCTGATCTAATGGCTGCAATCATTTGAGTCACTGACCCAGAACATGTATGCAGATCAGTCTTTTTATTCTAACTCCACTTTACCTACTCATGCTGCCATGCTTGCTCTGGGTCAGTAACTACTGGAGTCAGAGGACAGTGTGAACGGTACAATGCTGTCAGGTAGCGGGCCAGAAATCTTGCATTTTTAGAAGGAGGTCTGCAGTGTTATGCTGGCCATACACTATAAGAAAAATTGGCACAAAATCGATAATCGTTGGGACGTTTTTGAGCCGTACATGGGTTGGTATTTCTGTCAGTAAATTTTGTAAGTAATTTTTCACCTTCACTGACGTGCACTAATGAGGCCGCACTAATGGGCACTGACAGGCTGAACTGATGGGCATTGATGAGGTGGCACTTATGGGCACTGATGGGGTAGCACTTATGGGCAGTGATTAGGTGGCACTGAAGGGAAGGCACCAATATGCCGCACTTATGGCCACTGATAGGTGGCACTGGTGGGCACCAAGAGGCAGCACTGGTGAGCACTGATAGGCGGCACTGGTGGGCACTGATAGGCGGAATGGATAGGGGGTACTGATGGACATTGATGGGCGGCACGTATGGGCGACATTGATGGGCATTAACAGTAGTGACGGGCATTGATGGGCAGCACTGATAGGTGGTACAGATTGACAGTGCTGACTGGCATAGCTAATGGGCACTGATTGGTGGCACTTGAGGGCAGTGGTGGGCACTGATAGCTGGCATTGGTGGGCAATAGGTGGGCACTGATTGGTGGCACTTTTTACTTTATTGTAATCAGGGCATGATGATCCCTGATTACATTTCTACATATCCCCGTGAGTAGATGCCGCTGATCGGCTCTTCTCACACTCTGTCAGTGTGAGGCGAGGAGAGCCGATGACCGGCACTTCCTTGTTTACATGTTACCGCCTGTGATTGGACACAGCCGATCACATGGTTAAAGAGCCACAGGCGCGGCTCCTTACAGAGATTGGGGTGCCTCGATCGCCACGCTGCGCGCCCCCGTGGGATTGGCCATCCGTCATATGACGTCGTCCCAGAACAAGAGCTGCACCGCTCCACCGTCATTTGACTGTGGGTGGGCAGCAGGCAGTTAATCTGTCCTTTCCTTATCCAGCAGGGTCTGCATGTACCTTAGATATCTTTGGCTATCCTCCAACAAGCCAAGAACTCTCGGCTGTTTGTTTCCATAGATAAGAACATACCTTAGCCTCTTTCATGTAAAGGATAGAGAAGTCACTCTCCAATGGGAAATACAAATAAAAAATAAAATAATAAAAACCATAAAAACAGCTGATGAGTACAGTAGTATCCAGAGTGTGTCATGAATTCACAGCTGTAACATTCCACACTAATCTTCAGCTAGCTCCTGCATGCGGACCGGGGATGACGATTCATGCCATAGAAATGTACGCCCAGACCTGGCAGGCTAATTGCGGGTTAACATTACGCATAGATAAAAACTGGCTAATCACGCCAACTCGATTAAGTTTCATTCCCAGCAAAACAATATCAGCTTGTTTTTAAAATCAAACCCCTCTAATCCAGGCAGCACTTCTTGGTGTACTGCTCCAGTTACCCGCTCACTGAACCAGTAATACCCTCAGTTGATCGCTGCTTTCATTAGAAGGGCATTGAATTTAAGAAGGACAGGAAAAGTAAAAATGCTCCTTTCTGGCCCCCTCTACCATTTCACAGCCAAAACCACTCATCTCCCACTGCAGAAGCTCCTGCGCACCCTCTGGCAACGACACACTAGGGTTTACATGGAAATGGGAGTGTTGGAGATCTTTAACTTGGCACGTGTCCCACAGCCCCACAGGCTGTAATTGATTCGTGTCAATCTGTATGTTGATGAGAGAGGGGGGAATCGATTACAGCCTTTGAAGTTTTCAGGGCACATGGGCAAAGTTGAAGAGGAAGCCTCCAGTGCTGCATATCTATAGAAACTCCACCTTCAAAATGGCAGGTAGCATGCAGTGGCCTCTGCATCAGAAAGGGAGTAGAGTATTTTATTCTACAAAATGATGTAGATGGCCAGGAGGGAGCCTCATTTTTTATGTATTATATTGCATTATTAGGTAGAGTGGGAACCACTTTAGAGGAAATTAAGAGATCTCACCAACAGCTTTACTGCTCGCATTGTAGGATTATAGTTATACTAAACCGACAACAATAAATGCAGTATAGCATGCTGGTTATGCTCACTGTGGAACCTAAGAGGTTAAAGAGGAAGTAAACCATGATGGGTTTACTTCCTCTTTGTTTCCCTGCAGAGGTAAAGCATAATGGGCTACTAGGCATCGCATAGTAGCCCATTATGTGTCACTTACCTGACACAGGAGCCGGCGATGTCACCGCTGTCCCCTGTAGCACGAAGCGTCCATCTTCTTTCGGGTATCGCAGCTCCAGCGCTGTGATTGGCTGGAGCAACGATGACGTCACTCCCACGCATGCGCACGGGAGCCGCCACTAACGGCATATCACCGTTAGCAGCGGCATGCTCAGTGCGCCATAGACAGCGGTGCCTGTCTTTTTGCACATATCTCCTAAACCGTGTCGTTTTAGGAGATATTTCATGGACCTACAGGTAAGCCTTAATCTAGGCTTACCTGTAGGTCAAAGTGGTCTGTAAGGGTTTACAACCACTTTAAACCTCCGCACTGTGTAAAAAGGCTGCTTTATCCGCTCTTCTCTGATCTTCCCCTTTTTCCACTGTCTCAAATCCATCTCCTGATACGGCAGAGCCTTTGGAGTCATTCTGCACATGCTCAGTTTTTTTTTTTTTTTGCTAAAACGTTTTTTTTTTTGGGGGGGGGGGGCTTTGGCATGTGATCGCACAGGGCCAAACAGCAGAGGGTCAGGGGTCCTGAAGCCTCATAAGACTGTCAGAGTAGAATGAAAACTCCTCCTACAAGCTTTAACCAGACACTGATAAAAGTCACAAGACTGCTATGTACTGCTGATGAGAAAAAGGTATTTAGCAGTTTATATTTACTAATTACATTTCCATGTTCTGTGTACCGTGGGAGACCAGATATAGTGAATGCAGGGTCCTGGGTTTAGTAACACTTTAAGTGCCAGAGAGCATTAGAGATCAAGGAACACATAACATGACAACGAGGTAGACCATTTTTTCTTTTTGCTCTGATGGCCCACCCCTTGAAATATTACAAAAGCGCCACAGAGTGGTGACTCCTATCAACTCTCCAGAGGCATACATAAGAACTGCACCCCACAGAAACAACAGTTCAGCTCACAGTATGCTCCAGAACTAGAATTGAGGCGATATCTTCACAATAGTGGACAGTAACAAAAATTATTATAACCAGACAAGTCTAATCATTTCCCACGCTACTCAAAAACGACAGTTATGAGTAAAGTTTTACTTTAACTGCTTATCTTTGTCCTCCATAAATAACCAGTCACTCATAAAAGTAGAACTCTCAATAGCTGTGTGGACAGAAATTTGGGTGTGATCAAGTGAGAGCAATTCATTTATTTCCGTTATATTACAACATTTCATTTTAAAATAACACCACATGCACATTCTAAAAAAAATATTGCATGAAAATCAACACAAACCAGTTTTGAAAGGCTAATATGGCCCTTGTACGAAGTCTCTAGAGATTATTTTGGTTTAACCGCATGTCGACCAGCTGCCGTCATTTCACTGTGGCAGGTCGGCACAATCCCACAAATCGTCACAGCTATACGTCGGCTCACGGGATCGGGATAGCAGGCGCACGCGGCCGCTGCATAGCGGGGGTGGCAATGCTAGTGACCGTGATGACCGCCGGCCACAAGTAATCATGAGCACCAGAGGCAGAACAGGGAAGCGTGTGTGTGTGTAAACACACAAATCCTTGTTCTGAGAGGCGCGACAGATCGTGTGTTCCTATTAGATAGGAACCACGATCTGAACTTTCTCTAGCGAGTCCACTCCCCCTTCACTTAGAAACACATAGCAGGGAACACAGTAATCCCCTTGATCACCCCCTAGTGTTAACCCCTTCCCTGCCAGTGACATTTTTACATTAATCAGTGCATTTTTAAAGCACTGATCGCTGTATAAATGCCAATGGTCCCAAAAATGTGTCAAAAGTGTCCGATGTGTCCGCCATAATGTCACAGTCCCGGTAAAAATCGTAGATCGTCACCATTACTAATAAAATAATAATAATAAAAAATGCCATAAATATATCCCCTATTTTGTAGACACTATAACTTTTATGCAAACCAATATACGCTTATAGCGATTTTGTTTACCAAAAATATGTAGAAGAATACATATTGACCTAAACCGAGAAAGAAATTAGATTTTATTTTTTTTTTTAAAGGGGATATTTATTATAGCAAAAAGTACAAAATATTGTGTTTTTTTCAAAATTGTCGCGATTTTTTTTGTTTATAGTGCAAAAAATAAAACCCACAGAGGCGATCAAATACTACCAAAAGAAAGCTCTATTTGTGGGAACAAAAGGACGTCAATTTTGCGTCGCCATGGGCATACCCGCAATCATCTCACGGGACGGCTGAATGGAGAAATGCCGTTGTAAACAACATTTCTCCATTCTGCCTAGCAACTAGTGACGCTGATCTCTGCTCCATGTGATTGGAGCAGAGATCAGTGTTCACTAAATGAAAGCCCAACCCCCCACAGTTAGTAACACACCCCTAGGAACACTTAACCCCTACACTGCCACCCACTGGTTAACCCCTTCACTGCCAGTGTCATTTACACAGGAATCACTGCATTTATATAGCAGTGATTGCTGTATGACTGACAATGGTCCCAAAAATGTGTAAAAAACGTCAGATGTGTCCGCCATAATGTCGCAGTCACAATAAAAATTGTTGATCGCCGCCTTTACTAGTAAAAAAAAAAAAAAAATATTAATAAAAATGCCATAAAACTATCCCTATTTTGTAAACGCTAACTTTTGCGCAAACCAATCAATAATCGCTTATTGCGATTTTTCTTACCAAAAATATATAGAAGAATACGTATCAGCCTAAACTGAGGGAAAAAAAATGTTTTTTTTATATATTTTTGGGGGATATTTATTATACATAATTATACATATTATACAAAAAGTAAAAAATAAAGCGTTTTTTTCAAAATTGTTGCTCTATTTTTGTTTATAGCGCAAAAAATAAAAACTGCAGGGGTGATCAAATACCACCAAAAGAAAGCTCTATTTGTGGGAAAAAAAGGATGTCAATTTTGTTTGGGAGTCACGGCGCACGACCGCTCAATTGTCAGTTAAAGCGACGCAGTGCCGAATCGGAAAAAGTGGTCTGGTCTTTGACCAGCAAAATGGTCCGGTCTGTAAGTGGTTACCGGTAATATAAGTGTACCTCATTCAGCTGGAATAGAATTGTGCCAACGTCTTCCTTTCAGTTGAAAACATTTTGTATATCCTCTTAGCACAATTTTTTACAAATGACTTGTGTATGTTCAAACCTTCCTGTAGGACGGGGGTAGGCAACCTGGGGTCTCCAGCTGTTGCAGAACTACAAGTTCCATCATGCCTCTGGGAGTAATTGTAACTGCCAGCCTTGCAATGCCTCGTGGGAAATGTAGTTCCATAACAGCTGGAGGGCCCCAGGTTGCCTACCCCTGCTGTAGGAACTGAATTGTACCAATGTGTACCCTTCAACTAAAAGATTCTCAATACCTTCTTGGCACGTTTTAAATTTGTACAGTATATGTGCTTATACTTCAACAAAAAATATATTCAAAAATTATTATTATTTAATATTATTTGTGCATTATCCTTTAATTCTCTGCGGTTTACCAATGGTGTTTGTATACTGCTGAACATGTACTGTGTAAAAATTCTCCTTCAAAAAGAATGAGGGAAAACAGTGTAATTTGGCCTTAAAAACTTGGCCCTAAAAAGGGCCCCCGTTTCCCATCTCAGGAAGTAGAGCGGTATGGAAAAACTCTGCACAACCGGAATCCAGTTTAAATGAATAAAACAAATGAAACTCAGCCATCATATTTTTATAGCTTTCTGTGGATCCACAGTATATATTGAGTGGTGCCCAGTAGCATCTGCAGGAGGAATTATGTGATGTAACCTAAAAAACAGATTATCTGAAAAGATAAATGACTAACTGCGTCTAGTTTAAAACTTTAGAGAGAGATAGTTGCTGTAACTTTAAAGTAATTTCCCATTAGTTAACTATCAGCACCATATGATAACCATCACAAAAACATCACATGTACATAAAAATTCGACAAGATCGGAGTAGGGATTTAAAAAGAACACAATTGATTTATTTACATTTGTTAATGCGATTCACCCAACGTAGATAATCTTATCAATTTTTGTTAAAGATTTAAGGACCAGGTATTGTTTGTAACTCCATCCATACAAGAAGGAAGCCATATTTTCTGAAAAGAGAAAACATACACACCACCGTCTGGCTGATTGCTTTTAAAGCGAACCTATGACCCATAAAATAAAATAAACTACCACTTAGCATAAAGAGGTCGGTATGCAAGTTTTGCTTTTCACTGGCTCCAGCCTCCTTCCATCCTACTATTGGCTGGTGAGGTCATCTATCACAGCAACAGTAAAAACAGGGGTGAACAGCGGCGCTAGATATGGCGATAACATAAAATTATATAGCAACTGGAATATAGGTATACATAAAATGTGTGTGAATAAGCACACCTAATATTAAAACATTTGTTTAAAACATAATGTCCATAAATGATCCGAGATCTTGTATGATTAGCACCTGGAGGCAGCTCCCATAGAGTGAAGCGATGAGCTCTGTGTAGAAATGAGAACAGAGGGGCGCCAGACTGAGTGCAGTATAAATCATATATTTAATAAAAACAAGTAGTAACTCGCGGGTTAAATTAGATGAGTTCAGCATGTGGTGAAAATCGCCAGTCCTGGAGTCTCATAAATGGCTTCCCTTTGCAGCCTGGGATCCAGAGAATGCTGGGAACCAGGAGGCAGGAAACAAGAAGCAGCTGGTCGTGACTTCACAGGAACAGGAAATGTGATCTAATTTAACCTGTGAGTTACTACTTGTTTTTATTAAATATATGATTTATACTGCATTCAGTCTGGCACTCCTCTATCACAGCAACAGGCCAACTGTAAGGCCCCTTTCACACTGGGGCGCTAGTGGCCAAAAAAGGGTCAAAACCGCCAGCAAAGTGCCGCTGCAGTGGCGATGTCCCATTGATTTCAATGTGTAGGAACGGTTTAGGAGCAGTTAATACACCGCTCCTTTCACTGCTCCAAAGATGCGGCTAGCAGGACTTTTTTCACTGTCCTGCTAGCGCACCGCTCCAGTGTGAAAGCCCGAGGGCTTTCACACTGGAGTGAAAGGGGGCGGTTTTTTCAGGCGCTATACAGGCGCTATTTTTAGCGCTGTAGCGCCTGAAAACCGCACCAGTGTGAAAGGGGCCTAAGATAGAATGTAAGGGGGGCAGGGTAGCGCCCCAGTGATCAAACAAGATGGTGACATTACACAGTGTGATCGTAATTCCGAGGATACCCAGTCAACCATTGGGGATAAAACAGCAAGCTTGTAAAACGCACATCAAAAATTACTTTTAGGTGACCCCCACTCTTTTGCTTGCTCTTTCCGGGTCCCTGGTGGGACACTAGGCCCCTACCATGCACCCCCCCAGAATAAGGTTTAAAGTGAATAAAGTGAACATCTCCTAAACATGCACCGTTCAGGAGATATTCACCGATTTTGAAGCCGCTGATGTCACGCTGTGCTCTGAATTGCGATCAAAGTAAATGTGCCCTCAATCCAGAGCTTTCCAACGCGTCATGACTCCCTTGTGCATGTGCAAGCATGACTTCATCGTGGTTTGGTCATTCAAATTGCCGGAACATGCAAACCCAGAAAGAAAACCTGATGAAGATGGAAGCCCTGTCGTCAGTTTTTAAGATGACTACTACTGATTTAACCCTCTTTATACCTCTCTGCTCTCCCACTGCCTCCCCTTCCGAGGTCACTACGTGGTCTGCTTGAGTGCTGTCCTCAAACCTATTCCTTGCTCCCCACCCAACCTTCTTCCTCCATCTTCTCTCCATTCTCCTTCCCCCAATTGCTAGATGGCAGACCCTGAGACCCCTTTCACACTGAGCTGCCCAGGCATCGGCAGTAAAACGCTGCTATTTTCAGCGACGCTTTACCGTAGTTTTTGCGGCGCTATTCCGAAAAAGGGTTAAAACCGCCAGCAAATCGCTGCTACAGTGGCGCTTTGCCGGCGCTGCCCATTGATTTCACATCGCACTGGAACAAATGGAGTCGCTGTTTCAGAGCGCTTTTTTTAATGCTATATCGCCTGCAAAGCACCTCAGTATGAATTGGGCCTGAAGGTGCTGAGCCTGAGTGTTTTCACACTGGGGCAATGCGCTTGCAGGACCGAAAAAAAAAATCTTGTAAGCAGCATCATTGGGGGCAGTGCGGGAGCAGTGTATACACTGCTTCTAAACTGCCCCTGCCATTGAAATCAATGGGCAGTGCTGCCAAAGCTCCTGCAGTTTTAACCCTTTCCTCGGTCGCTAGAGGGATTAAAATCGCCCCACTAGCGGATGAAAAGTACCGCTATAACAGCGGTAAAGCGCCACTTGACCACCAACGTGGACATGCTAGCAGTGTGAAAGGGCTCTTAAGGCTCAGTTATTTATTTTGGTTGATCTAGTAGTCAACCTATATTTCTATGCGTGCATTCTATCGCTATGACGCAATACTGTAAACTGAGCTAATGCGTGAACTTGCATTTTTATGTCTCTCAAGGATATGTTGACTGGTGTATTATTTGTACAAACTCAAGCAAACTATTTTTTGATATTACTTTAGATAAAATTAACAGGTAAATGTAACATTTACGTTTAGACAGGGTGGATTTGATTTAAATCAAGACGATCATGATTTAAATCACTAGTAAAATAGCTTGATTTAAACCAACTCGATTTAAATCAACATTTTTAAAGAGCAACTGTCATCTCTGTCCCGCAGCGGCTCCTCCTCTGACCCGCTGTTGACTCCCCGACAGTCCCATTCACTTTAATGGGACGGCTGGTCATACGGCGGTGACACGAGGTGAGGGGCGTGGTGGCAGCAGGTGAGTGGATGCCCGCTAACAGGCACTGCCATGATGGATCTGAAATGACAGGTGCTCTTTAAATGTAAGGACTCATTCTTGCTGGTAGTTAAAATCTTTAATATTTACAAACAAAATGGAGGTTTCCTATTTAGAATAATAAGCTGTCAGGTTAGTTAAACAGCGATATCAAAACCGGTTCAATCATACAGTTTGTAGTGTACATAGATTTGCAAAACAATGGAATAAAGGAATATACCTGAACTTTGTTTTATCTCATGGTTACTGTGAAATTGTGTGAATGCATCAATGCAGTGCATGTTATCTCAGCTTGCAGAGCTTGGATTCATTGAGTTTACCAAAAATGTAAATATTGCAGAATATACAGCCTCATGCTACATAAATAAGCTCCATTTCATGCTGAACAAAATTAACGTATTTTAAATAGAAAACTATCTTTAGATATATTTTTACTCCAAAAGCATTTGAATTAAAATAAATTTGATAAAAAAAAAAAAACAGGATTTAAAAAAAAAAAAAAAACAGATTAAAATAAAAAATTTATCAGATTAAAAAAAAAAAATCATTAGATTTATATCCACCCTGCGTTTAGGTAAAAGTAATATTTAAAACACGTAGTTACTAAAAATCAACTAACTTTGCTTCACCCAGCTGCAGAACTCAATAGTTACTAATGGTCCTTTCACACAGGCTTTCCCATCAGGTTCGCCTGTCAATTTTTAGGCAGACCTGGTGAGAAGTTCCCTTAAAAAGTCTAAGGACAGATAGATGTAAATAGAGTTGTGTCCGTTTCCCATTTTTCCAGACCTAAACATGACAGATCTGAAATAGCCTGATGTAAACCGTGCATTTACATCCTGCAGTCCAAAGATCTAACAAGGAAATGCTCGTACATTGTGCTGTGTTGCGTAGGAGTGCCAAAATGAATGGCACGGCAGTGTTCCATCTGCTGCAATAAAATGAACATTGTACCAATTGTTACCACAACGCATTAGTGTGAAAGGAGACGGAAAGGGTTGGACATGCAGGCCTAATTCATCCCTCAAGATTGAAAATCTTTGAGAGGTAGAGCGCAATCCTGATCTTTCATCTTCGCTGGCTCTGCTTGCTTTAAACATTACGTCAACTCAGTTGGAAGGGAGGAGTAGGACAGAGGCATAGGCAATTAATGGTCAGGGCAATGTTTCTACTGCTATCTCCGAGATCCATTATTCAGTGGAGCTCTGCCTACCACTGTACATTAGATCTAGTGAATGATCAGCCTGAAGACGGCACGAGTGGGAGTCTATCATCTCATGTCTCAGTGTCGAAATGTAGCCTAATCAGAATGGTCTAATATTTGGCCAGGGCGGGGAAGTGAAACGCTTTCAAGGTACCTGAACTTTAAACCTGGCAACAGCTTTTTTCAGCTATAGTACAACAACCTATGTTAATATACAGCAGCCAAACACTTTGTGAGCATAACCCAAGTGAAAAAACAGCCTATCAAATCCACAGGGACCGGAGAGGTCAATGTTTCAGGAAATGGCTGCTCTAGTGATATCAAGAGTCCCTAGTGAAATAATAGACTGTGATCCAGTTAACACATAGCCAATAAAACAGCTGCTGCATATTGCACATTGAATTTAGTCAGTCAGCTGTAATTGCTAAAAGCAAGGAAAAAAAAACTAAGAAAGAAGAAGTTCTCTTAAACCAGTGACCACATCTTTGGGACTATACAAAGTCTGATATGTAACACAATGGGATTGACACCAGCATGGTTTGCCGGAATCAGGCAGATAATAGGATACATTTTATCCAAAGCAACTAAAAAAACAACACTGAAAGTGTGTTGTGTGCACACTATGACCAGAATTTTTTTTTTTTTTATGAGTGAAGTACCAAAATGTTTCACAATTAGCAGAAAACCTGGCAAATCACATCACGGTAATCTGAAGGTCTTAAATATATACCCAAGCAAAGTGCTCTAAAACAAACTCATCAAAGTAATAAAAAAAAAAAGTAATAACAAAAGAAAAAATGGCTATGTGGAACAGAAAATAATTGAATTTGCCAAGAAAACCAGGTTTCAACTTACTGGTAACCATTTCTAGCTGCAAAGTTGCTGCTCCTTCTAATTTTTTGGACGCGATGGTCGAAAATGAGCGATGAATGACCCCGCTATTGATTCGAAAGTCGAATTGAATTGCTCCTGAAACAAACATTTTTGAACAAAATTCTGTGGCTCAGGAGGACTACAGCTTGACTTTCCTCCTAAATGCATTATCACAAGCAGGCAAGAGATCCGATCAGTAATGATAAATGAAAGTGGAAAAGATTGTCAAAATAGCCACCTTGCAAATCTAGTTTGCGCTAGCACCAGCTTGCAGCCCAGAAAGCCAAAGTGCAACATGCTGATAAGAAAGCAGGGAGCTCCACATGACAGGCCTTAGACAATTTGATCCAGCAAGCAATTCACTTATTGAAAACTTGACGGCCTTATGTTGGTCCTGAAAACAGTACAACCACACTTAGCCCTTGTACACACGGTTGGAGAATCCGTCGGAATGTGTCCTATCGGACCGTGTTGTCAGGTAATCCGACTGTGTGTGGTCTGCATCGGACTGATTCCGTCAGAATATCCGTCGGACCCAATTTTACAACTTGTTGGAAATATTTTCCGACAAACTGGTCCGATCGGATATACTCCGATCATGTGTAGAGAATTTGAATCGGACAAAGTGCCACGCATGCTCAGATCAAATTCCTAGACCAAAGCTATTGGCTACTAGCCTGAACGTAGTCCCGTCGTAACGAAATAACGTCATTACGTTCTGAATGATTGGATTTTCCGACAACTTGGTCCAACCGTGTGTATGCAACAGTTTCAGACACAATCCGTCGGACACAATCCGTCGGACACAATCCGTCGGACACAATCCAACGGATTTGGTTGGCAGAATGTCCAACCGTGTGTACAGGGGCTTAGACTTTCTGAAGTATGAGTAAACATCACCTGACATTCAAAGAGCAGAAGCTTGCTTCTATGCAACAAAAAAAAAGGAGAAAAACAGAAGGTAGGTTAGTTCATATTTTGAGTCCTATAAAAATTCCCTTTTCCCTTTCCCTTGCAATAGAAGCGCAGAGTTTTTTCATTGATTCTGTCTTAACAGATCACTGCTGCCAATGATGGCATCTGAAAACCCCAGTTGCATATTAGAATTCTTGCTCATTGAGGGACACAGGATTCAGAGACAATGACAGCGGGGCAATTCCAGATCATCCAGGATCTTGTGTGCCAAGTAATAGTTTAAGATCCGTTTCATAGTTGCTGGTGTCCAGGTCCAGAAGAAACCATGACATCTCCGAAAATGATTCCTAGGATGTTGAATGTCATGAAATTCACTTCATGTGAGGTCTACAATCGCACATGGAAAGCAAAATTTGGTTGGTGCAAAAGAAGTAGATTTTATCCCAGGAAATACATCGTGAGACAATTCCTAACCTTTGTACATTTAGGTCTCTATGCAGTTGGCCTCCAAGTACCATAAAAAAGGCCAGATCCCAGTGCTTTCCATCTTTTTCTATTTGTTAAATCAAGCCTTCGTATAAGTTATATTTCTCCAAGGTTGTTATCCCTATTGCCATCACCCCCAAAAGATGTGTTTTTAAGCTGGTGGTCTTATCCTGTAAAGAAACAGGGCAAGATAGTTTTGAGGCCTAGAGCTTCTTTTCCGTCTAAAGTAGTTTCAGCTTTTCATCTTAACTGGGACAATGTTTTTACAACCCTCTATCCAGTACATCAGAAAAAGATTTCCCCTTCTCTCTCCACCATTTCTCAGTGGCTTAGACAATCATTCAAGCTAATGGTCGTAAGGGTCAGGTACAACCTTTTCTTTCAAAGCACACTGTACTAGATATGCAAGTTTTTGTTTGGGCTTTTTGGCATCATGCTAGCGTTTTCAGGTCTGAAAAGCTGTTACCTGGTCTTCTGTTCATTCATTCTACCAGAGATGCTCAGGGCTCATCTGTGGCTAGTTTTGAGCACAAAGTTTCATCAGGTGGTTCTTGGAGCTGTAGACAGCTTCCGATTCTGTTTTTTTTTTTCTTTTGTTGGCCTGTTAGTATTATGTTACTGTTTCCCACCCCTTATTTGTACAGCTTTTGAATGTCCCAAATGTTCCTGAATACTTTGTTTCTTAAAATAACAAGCAATAAAAATGGCTCTGTACTAAAATCGAAATCCAACTTTTGGCGTTCATTCACGGACACAGGTCCCACCCTTCTGTGTCCATGATCATTGCTTATGGCATTGCTTTTTTTAGAAAAAGTGGGACATGGGAGTGGGAAGAATTATATCAGGATGGTCACTGATTTTTGTGGTATCTGGTGTCCAAAACTTCCAGTAGGCAGCAGAATAACCCAGTTGTGAATCCTGTGTGCCTCAATGAATTCCAAGGAATGGATTTTCTAACAAGCATAAAAATCTAATTTTTATTATAAAATTGATGCTTGTTCGGGAGCTTTACTTGCATGTCCTCCCACCACTTCCTGTCCTATAGTGGCTACATTCACCCCTCCACTGTACCCATGGTGGGAGCCAATGTTACCACCAAAGCTGGATTTCTGCCTTTGTCCATCTTTGTCACATAGGGCAAGGGTATGCAACCACGGCACTCTAGCTGTGGTGAAACTACAAATCCTATCATGCATCTGCCTCTAGGAGTCATGCCTGTAAATGTCTGCGTCTTGCAATGTCTCATGGGACTTGTAGTTCACCACAGCTGGAGGGCCGAGGTTGCTCACCTCTGACAAAGGGGATAGAGAGACCAGCAGTTTACATGAGAAAGATAACAGATCCAGTTCGACCCACAGAGAATGCCAAGGAATATTGATTTCTGGCAAGATAAACCAGTAGTAGTATTTTCTGTACTTGCTAAAAATGTTCTTAGCTTGAAAAACAAAAATGAATGTAACTACCACATCTAAAGACTGATAACCTGCAATATATTATCTTGGGTTTCGATAACTTACCACTCATAAAAGCGCTTTTGTGCCAGCTTTTATTAGCAGTTAGGAGCATTCAGCATTTTTTTTCTGCTGGCAAATCGCTCCAAAAAACATAAAAAACACTATTTGCTTCCAGGAGCAGAGAAAAAAAACAGAACATAAAATTTATAGAATTGATATTTTTTCTCTACTAGGTGACAAATCTGGCAAGCAGGCAAATGTCCTTTCCAAGCCATATTTCTAAAGTGACTTCAACCTGGATTAACAATGAGCATCTGTTCAAGCATTTGATGAATCTGCTCTTGGGCTTCATTCTTAACATACTTCAAGAGAACACATATTGAGAATTCTTCTAGTGTACATAAATCCCAATCACAGTATGTTTCTTTTCTTTACATGTACAAATGAAGTTCACTAAAGGAATGTAACTTTCTCTGTACTAAACTGGGGAATCAGGCCCTTTTGTCAAAACACAGCCTTCAGAAGTCGACAGTTCGACTCTACAAAAAGTCCCAGCATGATGTCAGAAATTAAGACCAAATCCATATGGAACACACACTGCTGAGAGATGTGCCAATTCCACCCACAGGACTAAGAACTGCAAGCAATTATTTGCGATTACTTACATGAAGAAGAAGAAAAAAAAAAGTAGGGCTGAAAAGGAACAAAAGAAGATAGCCCAATCCACATAAAGCTGTTCAATTCTGGTTATAAAATTATCGTTTTCTGCCAGGTTTATTTTGTAAAAACATGTTCCTGTACACCATGTTAGCCTTTTTCCGAAGGCTTTGAGAAGGTCCTATCTCATCCAATTGCTATTGGGGCTAAAAACGCTTGATGCTTAAAGTTTGTAGCTCAAAAGAGCGTTACATACTTTTTCAGGCTACAAGCAACAATATGCACAGGTGTGAACAGACACTATTGAAAACCAAGGGATTTTGGATGTTGAGCATTTTGGAGCTTCAAGCTTTTAGATACATCAGTGATTCTCAACTAGGGTTCCTCCAGAGGTTGCTAGGGGTTCCTTCAGCATTGGGCAATTTCTGCCACTCAGATAAGTTCCCACTGACACCATTGATATTTTTAGCCATCTGTAAGGAGGTAATTCTTCCCAATGACCACAAGCTTAAGGACCATTCTTCCCACTGACCATCACACTAATGTATCATGAGTTGTAGACTTCTAATATTTAGCAGGGGTTCCTCAAGATCAGAGAACTATTTCAAGGGTTCCTCTGTGTTGAAAAGGTTGAGAAAAGCTCAGCTACATAATCAAGTGTGGACGATGGTTGCTCAAACCTAAACAATATGGTTTTGAAGCATCTATCCTACTCAATCTTAAAGTGATATTAAAAGGGTCATTTAAAAAAAAAAAAAAACATATCATACTTACCTGCTCTGTGCAATGGTTTTGCACAGAGCACCCCTGATCCTCCTCTCCTCCGGTCCCACCCGGCAGCACTCCTGGCTATTCCCTTCTGCTGAATGCCCCCATAGCAAGCTGCCCGCTATTCTGGCACTTGTGTATACTGAACAATTTTTACCTTCATGCATGAAGCTAAAAAAACTTCAGCCTTCCGAATCATTTTAAATGCCAAGATTTACAAAAAACAGTGCGATTATATGAATGGTTAAGACTCTTTTTTAAATTTTATCTCTGCAGAGGTTTGCCTATATTTCAAGCATTCTAGTAAAAAAAAAAGCTTGTAACAAACGTGCTGTAGGATACAGATATGATATAGAGCAGTAGTGAGATCCGTCCCTGTAATCCTGTGCGTTTTCTGCTTTATCGCTCTGCAGAAAGTATGTTTCCTGATGATGAACACCATCTCTTATTTGTGATGGAACACACAGTGTGATTTGATAAAGCTTTTTCCACTGGAAAGAAGGCTAAAAATGGAATGCTTCCCACCAAAGATTGTTCAGGACTTGACAGAGATTTAGTCTTGATTAGAATTCAGCACAGACTATGTAGACATTTCACGCAGCCAAGAAAAGAAAATCACTTCCATGTGTTGGGATCGTGCAAGAGGCACAGTAGACAGCTTGGATATAAATGATTAGTTAGCCATGCAAAAAGGACCTAGAGTGTTAAACATACATATCTGCAAGCTTTTGGTAAAATCTGACGATAATGGCACAAAAATGACCTATTGATCCTGCCAGAAATCTAATGAGCTACTTACTTCATGTGTAGTCTGCCTTTGCTGCACTAAAGTACCAAGCTGGACTACAAACACCTCTGCCCTAGGTTGCGGAAATAAAAGGAGGTGTTAAACTAAGAGCAAGAAGCCTAGTGACAACAGTATTCCTCCTTGATACAGTACAATGTGCAAGCACTGATACCCTAGGACAGTGATGGTGAACCTTAGCACCCCAGATGTTTTGGAACTACATTTCTCATGATGCTCATGCACTCTGCAGTGTAGTTGAGCATCATGGGAAATGTAGTTCCAAAATATCTGGGGTGCCAAGGTTCACCATTACTGCCCTAGGACATTAAAATGGAACTACACTTCATCTGAGCACCGCAAACCAAAAATGCTATTTAAAAAGTGTTGCTAAACCCGTAACAGCAAAAAAGTCTGTATATGCAGTAAAGCATGCTAGTTATACTCACTGTGGAACCTAATGCCCTGTACACACGACCGTTTTTCCCTTCGGAATAAACTCTGAAGGATTTTCTGATGGAGTTCCGATGAAACTGTCTTACATACACATGATCACACCAAAGTCTGATCATCAAGAACGCGGTGACGTACAGCACGTACAACGGGACTAGAAAAAGGAAGTTCAATAGCCAGTAGCCAATAGCTTCCGTCTCGTACTTGCTCCAGAGCATGCGTAGTTTTTGGTTCGTCGGAACAGCATGCAGACGAGCAGTTTTCCCGATAGGAATTGGTTCCGTCAGAAATATTTAGAACATGTTCTCAGAATTTTCGGAAAAAATAAGTCAGATGAGGCATACACACAATCAGAATATACCATGAAAAGCTTCCGTCTGATTTTTTCTGTCGGACGCGGAGGCGGTCGTCTCTCGGCCCTGGGCCACGACGCCTGCTCTACCTCTTTTTTTTATAAAAAAAAAAACATAGCCTTTAGTGTGCTTTAAGGCATAAACAAAAAAAAAAAAAAATGAATGTTCATACACATGGGATAGCGTTAAATGATAGGTCCAGACTAACACTAAAAATCGCTACATCTATAGATATCCACAATGTCTAACACTAACCTATCTAGCCCTGTAAAAAGGAAACAGTATTTATACTAGGGCTGTGGAAATTAAAGATTAATTCCTCGATTAATCGATTAATTTTTTTTGATCGATCAAAATTCTTTTGATCGGTACTCACCTCTCCGCTGGCTTCCGGGTCTTCCGTCGGTGATCCGGTGACGTCACGGACATCAACGTCACTGGGCTCCTCCCCCCTTCCCCAAGTGCCTCTGTCTCCTAACAAAGGGAAGAGGGAGGAGACCAGTGACATTGAAGTTCTGATTGAACGTAATGCATATGGGGGAGGAGCTATGCATTACATCACCCGCTGCTGACCTACGGAACTAACACGATTGTCGGCTTTACATGCTGTGTTTTTATAAATCTTATACTTAAGTGGTGAGCACTTAGATCTTTTCTTTCTACCCATGACCTGGAGTCCTTGCTGAGATCTAAGAAGATGAAAGAGAAATTTATAGTCCGTGTTAACCCTTTTGATACCCGCTTGCATGACCACCTGTTCGCACAGGGGTCCATGCATTAAGGTGAAAGTGATTAGTTAGACCAGAGGACCCATAGTAAGTCTATTTCACAGCTATTGTCGGCTGTGTCCTCTGCAGAGCTTCCGCCGCTGGAAACCGCACCGGAGCGGCTTCAAAAAAGGCATGAATACAAAAAAAGAGAAAGGGAAATGTAAAAATTAGGGGCTCTTATTTACAAAATAAATTAACAAAATAAAATGAACCGCATGCAACTAAAAACTCACTGCCAAGTTATAAAGCTATTTTCGCAATATCAACATAAATGAGAATGATTCAATGTGTGCCATAGTACATGCAAATAAAGCTAACCACAAGATGCCTAAAATATCCTACTTTAAAGGAACGCAGATTAAATGCACATTGATCACACAGCAGAGAGTACAACACACTGTAAAAAGACAACATCTGCATACAAGGCTTGCTTTTCTTTAATATATAAAAGGCTGAAACACAGGGCTTGTTAATAGAGAACTTTCAAAAGACGAGAGATAATAGTGTGTTTGGGGAGATTAAGATAATAAACAATAGAACATATAGAACATGAAAAGCTTCTTGGCACATTAGTGAAAAATGTTAGTGAAAGGTGTTAATTAAAATTATATATGAAAACAATGGAAGGGTACATAAATAACATCAAAAAGTAAAATCAAAGAAAAGTGGTTTGAATTTTGAATCCTTCAATCCAATATAATTAAATTAAATTAGATTAGAAGTCAACACTACCTTCCTCAATACTATAAACACCACTAGAAACATCAAAAGAAAAACGAAGGTGGAGGGTCAAAATAAGATATGTTCCCGCAAAAGGTAATGGCAAGGTCAAACGGGCGTAGTGGAAAACTAAAATGTAGTCCTTATGTAAAGATGAAATATTCTATATCAGGCTGGCTGCATGTTTTCGAAGATAGACCCATGTTTAATAAAGCGACTCTCCTAAGGATTTTGCAGCACACTATAAAGAACAGACACTACAATTTGTAAATGGGAAAATCAAATCTTTAACAGATCTTCAACAATGCCCAAAAGCCCAGCACATCATGGCATGAAATGAAGTGGCAGACACATTCCTGACACCCGGGACAAATACAATGCACTTTAACAAACCAGTTTTCCAATCATCCAACAAATGAAATTTAACATAATAAAAACACAACCCTGCTCCTAGCTACATCACCAATTTTGTCTCAAATATCAACCAAATCATTTCTCTTCACTCCTCCCAAGACCTCCTGCTCCTAGCTACCTCCTCATCTCCTCTTAGGCTCTCCCCAGGATTTCTCCAGTGTCTCTCCCACCCTCTTGAACCCCTTATCCCAATTTGTATGACTATCTCCTACTCTGTATACCTTTGAGCCAGACTTTTTCTACCTTTTCAACACAGAGGAACCCTTGAAATAGTTCACCGGTCTGAGAGAACCCCTGCTAAAAATGAGAAATCTACAACTTATGATACATTAGTGTGCTGGTCAGTGGGAAGAATGGTCCTTACACATGTGGTCATTGGGAAGAATTACCTCCTTACAGATAGTTAAAAAGATCAAAGGTGTCAGTGGGAACTTGTCTGAGATGCAGAAATTGCCCAATGGTCAAGGGACCCCTAGCAACCTCTGGAGGAACCCTGGTTGAGAATTACTGCTTTAGGCAATCCCTAAAAAACTCATCTCTTCTAGGAAGCTATAATGCCTCTAGCGAACGTCTGAATTTTACTTTTTCTAACAACGCATCCCTACACAGTCAGTCTCTTTGGTATCATTTGCCCTTCACTTTAGGTTGTGAGCTTGGCTCTGTAGATTGAGCGGGGTGGTCTGGCAGGACCTGGCTCAATCAACTTTTTTAAGATTGAATGAGCAGGCCATCACTGTTTTGGTATCCGGACAGCTGCGGACGCTGGCTGTCCAAATAACAATAGTCGGCAGAGGAGATTCATCTATTCATGCTATTTCAGTCTAGTACACACGGGCCGAATGTCAGGCGACATCGGCCTGCTCAATAGAAACTGTCCAACATTCGGCCCTTATGTACTGCAGACGGCCAGCTTCTGTCGATGAGGCATAACCGAAAAAGGTCTGCTGATCGGCTTCCAATCAGCATTCTTAGTCAATAGCTGAAAGCGCTGACCGGAGTGTTCTGGCAGGGGGGGGGGCGCCCCCCCTGTCAGAACACAAGGGAGATCGCTGTACTAACATGGTTAGTACAAACAACAATCAATTGAAGCAAGCCCTGGGTGTAGTGGATGGCGTGGCTGCCAGATACCAAGTTCGAAATTCATACATTATATGTAAAGTCCCTATAAATGAAAAGCTCTAAGCAGGAGAGTCTATATGGGGATGATGCCCAATGCACTGGCTGCCGTATCTGGACCAAGAATCGAGTCTGTGGACAGGGGAGGAGAGAGATACACAACGCCAACTAAGTGTAGCATTAAAACAACTTTTATTCCACTAAAAAACATTACTCACAAAGGGATTAGGGTAAAAGGCATTGAGACACTGTGCAAGAGTCCAGGCTTGTCATCAATCTGGATTAGGAGCCACCAGCGGTAAACGATTGGGCCAGTAGATGCAGAGCACCGGTGTGTACTTCTACTTTCTGGTTGTGGTGGAATGCACCAGCCCTCCTGGGTTGAACAAAACTACTACTAGTGTGTACTAGGCTTTAGATTGGATAGAGGAATCTGTAATGCCGCGTACACATGATTGGAATTATGGTCGGAAAAAGGTCTGATGATTTCCCAACGGAATTCCGCTCAAGCTGTCTTGCACACACATGGTCACACCAAATTCCGACCACCAAGAATGCGGTGATGTACAACACGTACAACGGGACTAGAAAAAGGAAGTTCAATACCCAATAGCTTTCATCTCGTAAGGAATCTGAGCATGCGTAAGTTTTTGCGCGTCGAAATTGGATACACACGATCGGAATTTCTGATAGAAAGTTTTTCCTTCGGGAAAATTGAGAACATGCTCTCAAATTTTTGCTGGTGGGAATTTGGCCAGCTAAATTCCGATGGAGCATACACACGGTCGCATTTTCCGATGAAAAGCTCTCATCTGTCTTTTGCTGGCCGAAATTCCGATCGTGTGTACGCAGCATTAGGCCGCGTACACACGGGCGGACTGTTCGCCCAACCTTGTTCGGCAAACAGTTTCATCAAACAGTCCGCTCAAAATTTGCATGAGCGGACTTGCCCACACACGAGCGGACTGTTTGACGAACAAGGTTGGGCAAACAGTTCGCTCAACTTTTGAAATGAACGGACTCGCCCACGTAAGGCGGAGGCAAATCCGCCCATTTCGAGCGCGTGTACAGGTAGGCGGGGCCCGCGAAGGAGACGTCGCGGGCTCCGCCGCCTGGAATGGGCTTAAAGGGGAACCCCAACGCCGAAAAAAATCGGCGTGGGGGTTCCCCCCAAGTCCACACCAGACCCTTGTCCGAGCACGCTACCCGGCCGGCCAGGAAAGGGGGACGAGCGAGCGCGCCCCCCCTCCTGAGCCGTACCAGGCCGCGTGCCCTCAACATGGGGGGTGCCTTGGGGAAGGGGGGGCCGCGCGGCCCCCCCACCCCAAAGCACCTTGTCCCCATGTTGATGAGGACAAGGGCCTCTTCCCGACAACCCTGGCCGTTGGTTGTCGGGGTCTGCGGGCGGGGGGCTTATCGGAATCCGGGAGCCCCCTTTAAGAAGGGGGCCCCGGATACCGGCCTCCCACCCTATGTGAATGAGTATGGGGTACAATGTACCCCTACCCATTCACCTGTGAAATAAAGTACAATAAAAAACACAACACAGAGAAAAAATATTTTATTGCACAGCTCCGGGGGTCTTCGGGGGTCTTCTCGCCGGACTCCTCCGCTATGTGTGTGTAGCTCTTTTGCTAGCGGAGGAGTCCGGCTTTCTTCCTCCCCGCCGCCGGCCTCTTCTCCCGACTTCGGGGGTCTTGTCCCCCTCTTCGGTTCTTCTGCCGGGCCACCGCGCCTGGTCCGGTGGCCCGGTCTTCTGTCGCCGTCTTCCGTTCTTCTGTCGCCGCCTTCGGTTCTTCTGCCGGGCCACCGCGCCTTCTTGTAGCTCTTTTACAGGCGGTGGCCCGGTCTTCTGTCGCCGCTGTCGTCGCCGCCGCCGCCGCCTTCCGTTCTTGTTCTTCTTCTTGTTTTTCTTCTTCTCCTGGAGATGTTGACTCGACGAGCTCTCCGGCCGGAATGCCAGAGCCGCGCTGTGCGGTCACTTATATAGTGACAATGGGGCGGTGTCACATGGTATATGTCACATGGGTTGGTCACATGGTGACCCCGCCCCCTTACGATGTCATAGTCCCCATGTGACATCAACCCATGTGACCAACCCATGTGACATATACCATGTGACACCGCCCCATTGTCACTATATAAGTGGCAGCGGAGCGTGTCCCTGGCATTCCGGCCGGAGAGCTCGTCGAGTCAACATCTCCAGGAGAAGAAGAAGAAGAAGAACAAGAAGAAGAACAAGAACGGAAGGCGGCGGCGGCGGCGACGACAGCGGCGACAGAAGACCGGGCCACCGCCTGTAAAAGAGCTACAAGAAGGCGCGGTGGCCCGGCAGAAGAACCGAAGGCGGCGACAGAAGAACGGAAGACGGCGACAGAAGACCGGGCCACCGGACCAGGCGCGGTGGCCCGGCAGAAGAACCGAAGAGGGGGACAAGACCCCCGAAGTCGGGAGAAGAGGCCGGCGGCGGGGAGGAAGAAAGCCGGACTCCTCCGCTAGCAAAAGAGCTACACACACATAGCGGAGGAGTCCGGCGAGAAGACCCCCGAAGACCCCCGGAGCTGTGCAATAAAATATTTTTTCTCTGTGTTGTGTTTTTTATTGTACTTTATTTCACAGGTGAATGGGTAGGGGTACATTGTACCCCATACTCATTCACATAGGGTGGGAGGCCGGTATCCGGGGCCCCCTTCTTAAAGGGGGCTCCCGGATTCCGATAAGCCCCCCGCCCGCAGACCCCGACAACCAACGGCCAGGGTTGTCGGGAAGAGGCCCTTGTCCTCATCAACATGGGGACAAGGTGCTTTGGGGTGGGGGGGCCGCGCGGCCCCCCCTTCCCCAAGGCACCCCCCATGTTGAGGGCACGCGGCCTGGTACGGCTCAGGAGGGGGGGCGCGCTCGCTCGCCCCCCTTTCCTGGCCGGCCGGGTAGCGTGCTCGGACAAGGGTCTGGTGTGGACTTGGGGGGAACCCCCACGCCGATTTTTTTCGGCGTTGGGGTTCCCCTTTAAGCCCATTCCAGGCGGCGGAGCCCGCGACGTCTCCTTCGCGGGCCCCGCCTACCTGTACACGCGCTCGAAATGGGCGGACTTTCCGAGCGGGAACAGTCCGCTCATTTCGAAAGTACAGCGGACAAGCCCACACACGGGCGGACTGTTCGCTCAAACACAGTTTCAGCGGACAGTTTTTCGGAATTTCCGAAAGACTTTGTCCGTCCAACTGTCCGCTGAAACTGTCCGCTGAAAGCCCACACACGAGCGGACTGTCCGCCCAAACACTGTTCAGCGGACAAGGTTGGGCGAACAGTCCGCCCGTGTGTACGCGGCCTTAGATTTCATTCAACCTGCAGGCTCAACAATCTATGCATGCATGGCCAGCTTAACAGTCACACAGTGAGAATGAGTGAGCTAGATCTGACAGACAACCTTTCATATCTGGCTTGTTCATGTTTATTGTTCTATGTGACTCCTGGACTTACATTCTAAATTCCAGTGCCACTTTTTCACTTAAGATGACCTTGTCCTTTATAAACAAATGGCAGTTTTCTTTTTTTTAAGCTGAGATCACTCCTAAATTAACTTCTGCTCCAGATAACTAGCCAGCCACAAACGACACATCCATGACCCGCCATGACCTGGCAGACAGTATTCGCCTTCGGGTGGGGCGGCATATGTCAGAGGGCGTTATTGGGACTTCCGACTTGTCTAATGACAGGAAAATCATTCTAGTATCCACTGACCTCTGGAGCAACCCAGAAAACAAAAATTTGGACGGACTGACAGCAAACATTTGCCATTCTAGCAAAAATTCAACTCAAAATCTGTAACATGGCTTTCTTATTGCTTGGGAATTTTGTTCCTTTTTAAAAAATACTCTTTTAAAACAAGAATAAATCTTTAGGAAAAAAATATTTTGCCAACTGACATTCTATAAAATCTATTTCTCTGTAGTTAGCCTCGGCAGTATGAGTGTCCTATGTACAATACAGCCCCTTGAAGCTGACCTAGAATCAGAAATCACTTTTTAATCATGCATACATGCCGAGTAATATCGGAGCACAACCCTAAAATGTATTATCTCACAGAGATTGCAGCACTTCTGTTGACAACTGATTTGATTAGTTGTTTCTGCGTTTAGCTACTTTCTAATAAAAACACACTGTAAGACATTGAACACCTTTGGTTTCGATGCACCTGGAATTTATTTAGTCAATTTAAACTGAATTTTTAAAGCTGATGTTATTTTTTATGTTATTATTATTTTATTTAACCACTTCAATACCGGGCACTTATACGCCTTCCAGCCCAGACCAAATTTTCAGCTTTCAGCGCTGTTGTACTTTGAATGACAATTGCGCGGTCATGCTACACTCTACCCAAACTACATTTTATAATTATTTTGTTCCCACAAATAAAGCTTTCTTTTGGTGGCATTTGATCACCTCTGTGTTTTTTGTTTTTTTGCTAAATAAATAAAAAAAAGACCGAAAATTGTTGCTTTTGTTTGTTATAAAATTTTGTAAATAAGTAAGTTTTCTCTTTCACTGATGGGCACTGGTAGGTGGCACTGATATGCAGCACTGATGGGGATTGATAGGCAGCACTGGTTGGCACTCATGGGTGGCACAGGTGGGCACTGATAGGCTGAAAAATAGGTACTTATGGGTGGCACTGCTGGGCACTGATAGGCAGCACTGATGGGCATTGATACTGGGCACTGATGGGCATCCCTGCTGGCACAGGCAGTAGTAGGCATTGTCAGTGAGCACTGATTGACAGCTGCCTGAGCACAGATGTGCATTTCCCTGGGGGTCTAGGGGGGGCATAACTGGTGGTCCAGGGTGGATAGCCATCCTGGTGGTCCTGGGCAGTATACTGGTGGTCCCGGGGTGGTATACTTGTGGTCCTGGGTGGGATCCGAGGGGGGGCTGCGCTGATAATCAATCAGCAAAGACCTCCCCTGTCAGGAGAGCTGCCGATCTGTCAGACGTGAGTGAGGAAATGCCGATCACTAGCTCTTCCTATTTACATTGTGATCAGCCGTGATTGGACAGGGCTGATCACGTGGTAAAGAGTCTCCGTCAGAGACTCTTTATCTAGATCGGTGTTGCGGAGGTGTCAGACTGACACAGCGCAACAACGATCGCCACAATGCGTGCCCCCAGCGTCTTAATATCCTGAGGACGTCATGACACCCAGTCAGGTTATTGAAACCACTTTGCTGATGTCATTCTGCTATATGGCAGGTGGCAAGTGGTTAAGGTATTTATATAGCGCTGTCAATTTACGCATCTCTTTACATATACGATGGACATTCACATCGATCCCTACCCTCAAAGGAGCTTACAATCTAAGGTTTCCTAACTCACATTCATATGCTAGGGCCAATTTAGACAGAAGCCAATTAACCTACCAGCATGTCTTTGGAGTATTATTTAATTTATTTGCTATACAGCACCAGGGACATCTTACCTGAAAAGAAGTGTGTCCAATGTGTGGCAGGTTGCTGCATAGTGTAGAATTCTCTCTCCACTGTGCTGGTCTTCTGGTGCTGCAAGGTTAAAACCGGTCAACGAGAGTGGGAAAGCATTGCACCGCCAACTGCCCCTTATGCCTCCTCTATGCATAAAGCTGGCACTTTGCTTTCTCAGAATGCATAGTCTTCTGTGAATGGAGGACGGGCAGATGAACAACAAGATCCACTTCCTCTAATCACAAAACATTTAGCATGAGTTCTCTGAATGAAGGAGGGGGCGGAAAGGCCAGGTGGGCTGCGCAACGTTTTCACACTCGCAGCAGCTGGCGTTGACTCCAGCAGAGCCGGAAGATCAGCGTTGTAAGAAGAAGATTTCTACACTATACTGCAGCCAGCTGGACACGGGACACACTTCATTAAAGCACATCATGTCCTTGGAGCTGCATAGATTTGTTGATGCACTGCATTTGTATCTTTTAGTAGAGAAAATCATTCCATTTATAGAACAATTATTTGTAAGATTATTCATCCACTGGACTGGAGCATCTCCCAGGGGCCCAGGAATGTTAGTTCCTGCAGCCTCTGATATGCAATAGCCCCCCTGTTCTGCAACAGCCCCCCCGTGTTCTGCAACAACCCCCCCAAGTTCTGCAATAGCCCCCCCCCCCCCCGATCTATATGCTGTATCAACAATTATAGTCAAACAAACCTACAATGCCAAAATCTTTCTGTAAAATGTGAAGACTGAAGGCAATATGCTTTGCAGTTCATGCTATGGTAATTATTTTTTATTTTTTACTTATTTCCCAGTGCTAGTAAGGTAAAATATTAATCATACCACGGTCCTGAAACAAAGTTGCCTTCAGCTTTCTCTACACTAAGCAAATGTTGGATGGATCCCGATGTCCCGGCCAAAATTCCCTGAGTGGGTGGCTCTGCCAGCTTTGCTCCATTTGACAGCCACACAGTGAGAGTGAGCGAGCTAGGCCTAAAAGGCCTGATTGTTAAATCAACTTTTCTTGAAGGAGCCTGCTGAAAAATCTTCATCCGAGCAGTGGCTGCATTTAATTAAATGCATCTGCTGTTCTGGTATTCTGACATCAGCCGCCAGCAGCTGTCAGAATGCAATAGCCCAGCAGGGGGATTCCATGGAGGAATCTGCTAGACTTCTTTTGTTCAGTCGACAGGCTGAAGGAAAGAAATCTATGCATATGGTAACCCTCAAAGTGGTTCTAAAGGTGAGATATTTTTTATTGTTAATGCATTCCTGCCTTAAAGCTGAGTTCCGCTGGGGAAATTCTTTTTTTTTAAGTCAGCAGCTACAAATGCTGGAGCCGCTGACTTTTAATATAAGAACACTTACCTGTCTAGGGAGCCTGTGATGTCGGCACCCAAAGCCAACCCGTCACTTGGCTCTGGGTGCAGCCACCGGCATCCTTACTAAGTGAAACAGGAAGTAAAGCCTTGCCGTTTTACAGCCTGTTTTCTACTGGGCATGTACGAGTCACGCTGCGCATTCTGAATGGTCCCTGCTGTCTTCTGGGACCTGTGCGCGAGGAATCCGATCTGCAGAAGTTCGATTTCTGGGTGGAACTCCACTTTAAGATAAAAATTGTCTATTTGTATCAACCCCTCACCCCCTTATACATACCAAAGTCCTATCTTGCTGTGCCCATCTGCAGCAGCACTTCTCTCTCAACTTACAACTGCATGGAGTAGGTAAACATACCATGTTTGTTATTTTAGAAAGGAAGGAACCTTTGCAACCAGCACAGGCCTACTACACTTAGTTTAAAATTTTCTAGCCAATCTTGTAACCGATTATTTCAGCCGTTGTTCATTGGGGTTTCTGAATATTATTATTATTCACAATTTATATAGTGCCAACAGTTTAAGCAGCACTTTACAATGTAGAAGGGGGGGGGGGGGGGGGGCGGCACAATTGCAGTACAGTTTAATACAGAAGGGACAGGTGGGCCCTGCTCTTAGAGCTTACATTCTAAAGGGAGGGGTGGTGGTACAAAAGGTAATAGACGCCGGGAATGACTTGATAGGGTTGTTAGGTGGGTGTGGGATAGGCTTCCCTGAATAACTGAGTTTTCAGGGATCTCCTAAAAGGTGGACAGATTAGAGGCTGATTGGATATACCAGGGCAGGGAATTCCAGAGAATGGGAGAGGCTCTGGAGAAGTCCTGAAGATGAGCATGAGAGGAAGTAACAAGGAAGCTAGAGAGCAGGAGGTCCTGGGAGGAGCGAAGGGGATGATTTGGGTGATATCTGCAGATGAGGTTGGTGATGTAGCTGGGGGGGGGATGTTGTGGATGGCCTTGTATGTTGTAGTTAGATGACTAAAGACTTCTGGGAGTGTCAGATGCCAGTGGTCCCCTGCAGTGTTCTGTAGTTCCCTCTTCCAAACCCCCAAGCCCCACCTAACTCCTAAGTGCTGTAGTGATGGGGTCAGAATAAGAAACCATGGCACATGGTGGGAGCCCAGACATCCGACATTCCAGGACGGGTTAGGACGCATGGGCCATGGCAATGTATGCAGGGTCTTTTCCACAGATCCTTAAACTTGATTTCTGTCATTAGTCACAAACGTCACACAAATTAATTTCGCCTAAAATGCACGGAATATACACTGGCTTCTTTTTTCTTTTTATTGTTAAAATGGATCCTTTTAACTCCATTTTACTGCACACCAGTTTTTCTCAGCAGTCTAAAATGTGCACAGAAAAAAAAAGGTCTGTTCTTCATTTCCTGTTTCTGTTTTAGATTTGCTGTCATCATGCTTCTTGGCTTGTAGATGTTAAAGATGCTATTGTAGGCAGCACCGCAATCCGTTGTCATTGCACTAGTACAGCAGCGGAAACATGAATTCATAAAAAAGGTCCATGTGGCTGAATATCCAGATTACAGCTTTGAAATTTAACATCCAGCCAAAAACACATTCACAGCAAAACCCATATTGTGCATTAAAAGATCTGTACCCATACTTGTCAGCTTAAAAAGCCAGTGACCCATACAGTCAATCCTTTCTGAGGTCATGCACAATATTAGGACAGACAGGAAGGTCATTGGTTCCACACAGAAAAAAATGGCACAGGCAGCTAAACACATCTGAGATTGGTGAAAAGTGACATTTCAAATACAATGCACGCGACCTGTCAATTAGAGACCCAAATGACTGCTGGCTAGTATGGTAGACATCATGTGACTTGTCGGGATTCAACGGGGCATTCTTGTTCCATTCAGTTAAACTGACGGATTTTGAAACTTTACATTTAAAAGCTTCTGAAAAATGCAACACCATTTTCTCAATAATTTATTTCCGAACAATTATTGTCGTCTTGCTTTTTGCTGACTTATACATTTTTTTTGTGTACATATATAGTACTGAAAAATAGAGGTTTATAACCCATCAAACAAGTCCCTGCTATGAATTTACTGTACTGTATATGAGGGGTCTCCAAACATTCTAAAGAAAGGGCCACTTTACTGTCCTTCAGACTTGGGGGGGGGGGGGGGGGGGGGTCGGACCGTGCCCAGTGGAAGTAAACAATGCCCAATCTTTGTTATTAGGGGCAGAAATAGTTGGTGTCAGTGAGAAAATGGTGCCCATTTTTTGTTGTCAGTAGAAGGAATTATGCCTGATCGTTGGTGTCATAGTGCCTCATTGTTGGTGACAGAGACAGGAATAATGACCCAAGGGCTGGATAAAGGTAAGCAAAGGGTTCCCCAGGTCCACAGTTTGAAGACCACTGCTGCATATAATCCAATGTTGCCATCATAGTTACACACAAAATACAAGTGAAATGGGTAAAAGCAAATTAACCTAGTATGGTTTTGGGATGGCAAGAGGAAATCTTCAGTGCCTGGGAGGAAAACCAAGAAAGAATGTACAAAATCCATCAGAAACCATCGCTGAAAGAACACCACAGAGCTGCCCAGAAATATTTGTGCTCCAGAGGTTGAAAATGGTAACATTTTTACTTGCTTCCTGAAGTTTAGGATAAGTTCACTTTTTGGGGAAAAAAAAATAAATGCACATTTTTTTTGCAGATAAAAAATATATGAATTTATTTATTTTTATTTTTTTGGAGCCTGTAGCATTGCACCAGCAGTCAGCAGATCTGCCAGTGCCATGCAGGTCTCCAGCAGATCTGTCAGTGTATATGCTTGCCCATACATCCCATTTGGGCGATCCATTTTTTTTATTTCAAAGGCGTCTACACTTGCCTAAACACATTTGAAAATTCTCAGCATTAGCTACATTTTTTATACCGTTTTCTCCTGTCAAGAGAAAAAACATTCAGAAGAGCCTAGTGCCCACGAGGCCTTAATTTACCTAAATAAAGAATTGTCTCAATTTGTGTTTTTCTATAGCAGCCACATTCACAAATCAAAGTAAAAAAAAAAAAAAATAGGAGAGGTTCAAGATGAGTCCGCTAAAATTGAATACGAGCAGATTTTTGACCAAAGGTTTGTACAATATTCATATGAAAACATTCTCAGTACGTTCAATAGCTCGACGAATGTCATTCAAAAGTACTTCCTAAATTGAATGTTAAAAGCAAATAAAAATTTGAACAAATTGACTTTACCAAACAAAAACCACATACGTGGTTAGAAATTCATTCAGTCTAGAATATGATTTCATCCTGCTCCTTTGAGTTTTCTCATCACTACAGTCAAAAATTAATGTTGATTTGATGCCACTAAGGATTAAAAAAATAAAACCATAATTCTTAAAACTAAAAATGTTGAATACAATTATACTAGTTTAGCCCGCATAAGATACTTTGCTACAGAAATTTGTCAGCAGCTTACCATTTATCAAAGAGGCTTTAAATTGATGTACACAAATAACAGAACAAGATCCATAAAGATTCTAGTAATAAAACTGATTGCTGAAATGTCATTAATTTAAGAGAATATAGTGTATAGTGTATTTTTAGTAAGCCTATAGTTTCAATCACTTTTACAGTCATTAAGCAAATCTTAAAGTTATTGTAGAGGCTCTAGACGTTCTACTTACCGTACCTGCTCTGTACAATGGCATTACACAGAGTGGCCCGAAGCTCCACTGCTGGGGTGCCCGCCAGCAATCTTGGCTCCTACTCTTCTGTGTCTGACGCTTGCTATGGGGGCAGACGTGTCAGCTTGATCCCGAGACAGGCGGTGTGCATCTATTGACACACACAGTGCAGCTCGGCCCTGCCCCCCACTCCTTCCTTACAGGATTTGTGCCCGAGAGGGAGAAGGAGAGAGAAATGCTGTGGCTCTTGGGCATCCTGCTGGATCAAAAGAGGAGATAGATAAGTATTTAGGGGGGCTTGCCGGAGCCGATATTGGAATTTTTTTTTTTTAACCTTGATGCAGAGACTGCATTAACTTAAAAAAAACGTATGCCTTGTTAACCACTTTAACCACTTCCCGACCAGCGCACGACGATGTACGTCGACAGAATGGCACGGGCAGGCATATTGGCGTACATGTACGTCCAATATTCGATGCCGCCGTGCCATCGGGAGCGCGCCGCCGGCGGCGCGCTCCCGCGCTGGTCGGGACACCCGTGAGTCCGGTCGCGGGACCCGCGGACTCGATCGCCGCGGGCATCCCCGCGATCGTCTCACGGAGCGGCCGAATGGAGGAAATGCTGTGTAAACAACATTTTTCCATTCTGCCTAGCAACTAGTGACGCTGATCTCTGCTCCATGTGATTGGAGCAGAGATCAGTGTACACTAAATGAAAGCCCAACCCCCCCACAGTTAGTAACACACCCCTAGGAACACTTAACCCCTACACTGCCACCCACTGGTTAACCCTTTCACTGCCAGTGTCATTTACACAGGAATCACTGCATTTATATAGCAGTGATTACTGTATAAATGACAATGGTCCCAAAAATGTGTCAAAAATGTCCGATGGGTCCCCCACAATGTCGCAGTCACAATAAAAATCGCAGATCGCCGCCATTACTAGTAAAAAAAAAAAATAATAAAAAATTATTAATAAAAATGCTATAAAACTATCCCTATTTTGTAAACGCTATAACTTTTGCACAAACCAATCAATAATCGCTTATTGCGATTTTTTTTACCAAAAATATGTAGAAGAATACGTATCGGCCTAAACTGAGGGAAAAAAATGTCTTTTTATATATTTTTGGGGGATATTTATTATTACAAAAAGTAAAAAATAATGCGTTTTTTTCAAAATTATCGCTCTATTTTTGTTTATAGCGCAAAAAATAAAAACCGCAGGGGTGATCAAATACCACCAAATGAAAGCTCTATTTGTGGGAAAAAAAGGACGTCAATTTTGTTTGGGAGCCACGTCGCACGACCGCGCAATTGTCAGTTAAAGCGACGCAGTGCCGAATCGCAAAAAGTGGTCTGATCTTTGACCAGCAAATTGGTCCGGTCTGAAAGTGGTTATAGAGGAGTTTCGCCCATCTAATGCACTAATATTTTATTTCTCAGCCCCCAGCCACCCTTCTGATTTTGGCCAAAATGACGTCTTCTGTGCTCTGAGGTGCCCTGGAATATGTACTGAGGGTCACATATTTCAGAATGCTTAAGGCGCCGTTCATGCAACTGGAGGTGGGCTGACCTGGTGGCACCTTTTGAGGGGGGCTGAACTGCCAGAACCAGAAAGACATGATGCTCATCAATCAAGATACTGGTGCAGGACAACAATGCACTTGATGGCTGGGCGAGTATGTCAACTCTGTTCTATACCAGTGGAAAAAGGCAAGAGGAAAAAAAGCCATGGGGGGGATGGGGGAGTGACGTCCGTCTTTAATGCGATATCAGATGAGAGATTCTCCTGCTAGCAAACCTACGGCTGGCAATTTCTCATGAACAGACGGACTGCTAAGAGTCTACCTATTTGTCTCTAAGGGATGGCTCCTTCTGTAGCCAAGGCAGCCAGATATCGCTCCCATTGCTAGCAATCTAGATTCAGCAGTGTTTGGGCCTGCTGCATCGAAAAATACATTGGCAGCTATTCTATAGGGACAGACAGGCAGCATCTTTAGTGACCCTGCCACTGGTAATTTGTTTTAAGTGGCAGATTCGCCCATCTGGCATCAGCCTTACAGTGTAATCCTTAATGAGAATGTCATTTTAAAATAAGCAAAAAATTCCAGATTGCAAAGAAAAGAACGGTTTCCTGTTCCACTGTCAGCACCGCTGGTTATCACCCTCTTAAAAAGCTGAGGATCTCTGCATCCAGCACTTCTGAGTGCTTCCAATGCCTGGTCCTCCTATGTGGTTCCAGTCACACAGGACACAGTAGTAAAGAACTGGCCAGCAAAAAGAACCACATATTGCAAACAGGAATTGTAAGATATCTATTGTACATCGTATACACATCTGCAGGTGTATGAAGAAATTGCGTTTGCTGGGTGCTTTCTAGTATATCAGACCCACAGACTTGCACTGTGAGTAATGAAACACGGGAAGTGCATTGTGAGGTGCTGTGGTGCGCCGAGGTGACTAAACATGGCAGTGGCATGTACTTCAAGGAAACGTAATGAATAAATTGGTACAGTTATTGTCTGAGGAGCAAGGAGGTAACATAACTTGTGTATATGGGAGTGGATATTTTTTTTTTTCTTGGTTGAACTAGATGGACTTGTGCCCCTTTTCAACCTGACTAACTATGTAACTAAATACAAACAGATACTGTCTCACACATGGAGGAACAATAGAAGCCCTGTCTGCTATAAACAAGGTTGGTGTACTGAAGCTACTCTAATCCCGAAGGCAATTCCTGGCTGGATACAAATAAATGTAGGTCAAAAGCACACAAACCAGTCCATCAATCTGGCAACTGTTCAGATGCGTAATTAATTAAGGGATTACCATCACCTATTCAACTACACATAAACCATATACTCATCAACTTATGGGGGGGGGGGAAGAATCATCATGATATATTATATATATATATATATATATATATATATATATATATATATATATATATATATATATATATATATATATATATATATATATATATATATACATATACATATATACATATACATATACATATATACATATACATACACACACACTACACTATATTATATATACATACAAATATACATACGCACACATACACTATAACACAAACTTTGTTAATTGGGTTTAAAAATGAATGTAAAAAATAATTAACAAAAAGGATAGTAAAATCCAGACATGTAAGAAAATAGGTATTATGATATACATACAAGAGGGCAACTTGAAATAAATAAATAATAATAATAAATAAGCATAGGGCTAAATTAAAAAAAAAAAAGTAAACTGCCACTAAAATAAAAGTGTGCCCCCCTGCAGGGTTAGGGCATAATGTACTAATATGCACCTAATGTGACGGATACTATTTTGTGCTAGAATGCTATATCCTTATGAGTATGGCACATTTGTCTCCATGGTCTACTCCAACTGCCTCCCATGTTGAATGGCAGTTTATATCTTTTCACCTGTTGTAAGAGGTGCAAAAACCTGAAGGTCCCCTTTATACAACATGCTAAGAGGTGGAGCTTAGTGGGAATGGGGGGAGGGTTGTGCACATCAGCGCAGTGAAGCATGTACTGAATGGTTTATTCTCTGAGGAAGTCCAAGAGGAACTGATGGGAAATCTCTCCTACCCTTTAGTACAGTTAAGCCCCGTACACATGAACAGAATGTTGGGAGACATTTGCAGGTAAAAAATAAAAAGTGCCCAACATTCTGCCCATGTGTATGTAGATTTGTCCAACAGGAGCCGCACGAACGTGCACGCTGGTAAACCAGCTGCCGTCCGACTCCAGATCAGCGCTCTCGGCCAATGGCAGACAGCGCCAATCGGAGTGTTCTGGCCACCCCCCTGTCAGAACACAACAGCGGGAGAGATTGCTGGACTAGCCTTGCATGGTTAGTACAGTGTCTTCAAGTGGAGCTTTTCAGTGCACCCCAGAAAAAAAAAAAACTGTTAGTGTGTACCCTGCTTATGGAACAGTTAGAAAGTATGACAATTTACGAAGACCTGAAAAAAAATTGGACTTACCCTAGTTTTCATGCCATAGGTGCCCCAATATTATTTAAATTAAAACACACACACACACAGTGGATATAGAAAAGAATTACCCCCTTTAGAATAATCACATTTTGTTGTTTTGCCGCCTGAAATAAGGACAGACACAGTTTTGGTTTTACCCAGCTGTATTTACTCAGTGCAAATTATAACATCCAAGTGAAAGATAGAACACCAACATGTCAGGAAAAAAAATTGAAAAACAGAATCACCGAGTTGGAAAAAGGATCACCCCTCTCTCCCCTCCTAAAAATGACTTCTAGAATCAGGTGTAGCTAATCAAAGATTGAATGAAAGATATAACACCAGCAGGTCAGCAAAAAAATGAAAAAAATTCAAAACCAGAATCACTGATATGTAAAAAGGATCACCCCCTTGTGTCAGTATTTTGTTGAATAACAGCCTTAAGTCTGCTGGGATATGTCTCTACTAACTTTGCACATGGAAGCTTTGCAATATTTGACCACTCTTCTTTGCAGGACTTTGCAGGACCACGCACATCGAGTCCCCCACCGAGCAGCGGGCGCCCTCTGGTGGCCGAAAAGCGGAAGGACGTACCTGTACAGGGTTTAACCCAGGGAAGCCATTCTGCCGCGGTATATATCTATGTGAGCTGGTTGGAAACCGGTTAAAAAGTGTTTCTAAAGCCACAACAATAAAAATCCGTCTGTATATACAGTACTGCATGCTTGTTATACTCACTGTGGAACCCAAGGGGTTAATCCTCTGCTGTTCAATTCTGTCTCCTCTGATCATTTCCTTCTTCCACTGTCTCCAAAAAATAACCTGATATTTACAGAGTCAGGGAACAGCCCGTACATGCTCAGTTTGGTGTGTATTGCTAGAGAGTTTTTTTTTTTTTTTCTTGGGAGAGTGCATGTCATCAGCACAGGGCCAATCAGCACTATCCAGATAGAGGGTAAGGGGTCCTGCATTCTCATTGGACAATAATGGGAGAATGGAAACTCCTCCTTCAAGCTTTAACCGGACACTGATTGAAAAGGGTATTTAGCAGTTTATATATTTACTAAAATATTTGCATTTCCATGTTTTGTCTACTGTGGGAAACCAAATATAGTGAATACAGGGTTCTGGGTTTAGTAATACTACGTCTGGGCTCTGTCTTGGCCATTCAAAGACAATCACCTTTTTCTCCTTCAACCACTGTGTGGTCATTGTTGCTGTGTGCTTTGGGTCATTGTCACGTTGGAAAGTAAACCTTCTTTCCCAATGACAACTTTCTGGCAGAGGGCAGAAGGGTTTCCTCAAGAATTTGATGGTATTTTTCCTTCTATCCTGACAAGTGATCCAGTCCCTGCTGCAGAGAAACACCCCTATAACCATATTACCCCCTCCATGCTTTACTGTAGGAATGGTGTTATTGGAATGGTGAGCTGTATTGGATTTCCGCCAGACATATAGTTTGGTCTTGAGGTCAAATAATTACATTTTAGTCTCATCTGATCAGAACACCTTTTTCCATGTGGCCTGAGAATCTTCAAATGTGCATTTTGGCAAAGTTCAGTCGTGACTGCATGTGGCCTTTCTTGAGTAGCTTTTTTCTTGCGACCCTCCCATACAAGCCACATTTGTGACGAATTTGTGATATTGTTAAATGCACACAATGACCATTCTTTATCATAAATTCCTGCAACTTCTTCAGAGTTGCTGTAGACCTCTTAGTAGCCTCTCTGTCCAGTTTCCTCCTGGCTCCATCCTGATCCAGGGAGGGTCTGTGTTGCACGATATACCTTCCACGTCTTCATAATAGACTTCACTGTGCCTCTAGGCATTGATAAAGCCTTTACATTTTTTGTAGCCATTTCCTGAACTGTGCCTGCCCAGAACTTGTCCCGGAGATCTCTTGAAATTACCTTGCCACACATAATTGTTTGCTTCAGTTGCACAACTAGGGACTGCTCCAGGAAAGCTCTCTTCCTGCTGAGCTAATGAAATCACCACAGCTGATCACAGCCGTCAAGTCAAATGGCTTTGTGTGCCATTGATAAGGTGAGTAGCTACATCTGATTGTGTTTACAATTCAATTTTAGGAGGGGGGTAAACCTTTTTCCTACTTTTTACTGACATGCTAGCGTTATATCTTTCACGTGGATGTATAAGTTGCACTGAGTACATACAGCTGGATAGGCCCAGAAACAAGGTCTGGTATTGACCTACCAAACTCCAACGCGCGGTATTGAACTACCAGACCCCAACAGTGGTTCTGCCATGAAAGACTGTGCTTACTGAAACTTATGGAAGAATTCCTATGCAATAAATCCAGGCTGGCAAAGAATTCATCAGTGATGTTCTGCTTACATTTTTTTACCCTAGGCTTAAAAAGGTACTGCTTATTAGTGGAGAGTGAAGGATCTTTTTCATATCCAACTTTAATTTAAAAACTGGGCTCTCTATACAACATCCAAGATATCAATAATACATATCCTCTTCCCTACATTTGGAAATGTAATTATGACTTTGAATAAACCTCCTGAAGGTTATCTACAATTTACAACAGCTAGAACATATATTTTTGAATGAAACCAGACCTTCCAATTGCATAGCCGTTATATAATTTACATCCCTCTTGGAATACATGACTAAGAGAAAACTATCCTCTAATCTCACGTTCACGTTGGCCCAAATCTTTTATCAACACCACTGTAGCAGATTGTAATTAAATACCCTTAGCTAGATGATAAAAACACCCTAGTCCGCTTGCACAAACTATATGTTCAACTCTCGCTTCTGTGCTGGAGAAAATGTCAATATATTGACCACTCTCTCACATATGGTGGGAAGCTTCTGTTATAACAGGATGCTGGGAAAAAAAAGATGTTCTTCTACTTAGTCCCCGTACAAGAATAATATTGTAGATCAAATTTTTGGTACAATATGGGCCGGATGGCTGGCTTTTAACCCAACAAACACTTACAGCTTACTACTGTACTATACCACCTGATAACATATTTACCTATTAACCACTAATAGTTTTTATCTATTCCACACAGTACGTTATTCAATTTTTAACAAAAGCAATTAAAAAGATTTTCAATTATAATTATATATATATATATATATATATATATATATATATATATATATATACACACCGAACATTTTTGCAGTGGCTTCTAGGGGCGTCAGGCACAGTTTTGGCAGAAAAAATGCTTGACGCTGCTAAAACACGCCTAATGCCGTGTACACACGAGCAGAATGTTCTACAGCAAAAGTCAGAGGGAAGCTTTTCATCATATATTCCGATCGTGTGTATGCCTCAATGGACTTTTTATTTTATTTTATTTTTTTTAGAAAATTCTGACGGACCTAGAAATAGAACACGTTCTAAATATTCCAGACGAAACCAATTCCTATCGGGAAAACCACTCGTCTGTATGCTGTTCCGATGGACCAAAAACGACGCATGCTCTGAAGCAAGTACGAGACGGCGGCTATTGGCTACTGAACGTCCTTTTTCTAGTCCCGTTGTACGTCACCGCGTTCTTGATGATCGGACTTTGGTGCGATGGTGTGTAGGCAAGACAGTTTCAGCAGAACTCCGTTGGAACTGTGTCGGAAAAACCTTCAGAGTTTATTCCAACGGGAAAACCGGTCATGTGTACGCGGCATAAATGCTAGGCACGTTTAGCACTTCATTATTGATTAATTTCAATGGCCAGAATGAATAATTCATTTCATTGGCCAGAATGAATTAATGCAGACTTTTTTTTTTTTTTTTTTTTTAAACTGCCTCTAAAATCCCCTGCATGTTATCCTGTGTGTTCATGCACATATAGGCTTTTAGCTGCGTTTTTTGGCAGGAGAGTTTAGTGGTACAAAATACGTTGACAGCTGATGACTCATCCATTGTTAAGGATGCAGCAACTGGCTTTCTGGCTCACCCCTCAACAACCAGCTATTCACTGCTTAAAGTGGATGTAAATCCACTCTCATCCTTTCTAAACTACTGCAAAATTGGTTATCTAGAAGGATATACATGCCTCCTGCATGTATACTTATCTGTGAAATGTCTCCCCTTTGTCTGCTACGAGACCTGAAAAACTGCAGATTCTGTGGGTGGGTCTGTTT
The DNA here is from genome assembly GCF_037356315.1 of Lithobates pipiens. NCBI lineage: Eukaryota > Metazoa > Chordata > Amphibia > Anura > Ranidae > Lithobates > Lithobates pipiens. The sequence goes on along the minus strand of NW_027507784.1, from coordinate 262,463,575 downwards.
TCCAGGGCTCGGTGGGTGGAGTCATGATGTCAGACTCCCCACCCCCTTCTACACTCCCCTTATCAACATGCATTTTCTCCTGTGTATTTCTTACACTGAACTTCTGCTATGATCACTAACATCCAGTTAAAACTCAGAAAAGTCCCCACATGACTTCAGCATGCCAAATCATGCTGAGGTGTGGAACAGCCAATCCTTGCAGAGCTGCTGAAGAAAGGAGTGGGGATGGGAATTAAAAAAATAATGCATGTCTTAGGCTAGTGCATGAGATATGTAAATCACCTGTCAATCACAGCAAGGGGGAAGAATGGACAAAGATTTCACAGTTTATCCATTTTATTTCACTGGAAAAAAAAAAAGAGAATTGCTCAGAGCTGGATTAACTCTTTGTGGCAAGACTGGGCACAGCTGATCTGAAATCCCAATAGAGATATACACCACCGCTCAAAGGCAGGTCCTGGGAACTCGGCTATGAATAAGCACTAGCCTTAGTGCTAAACGCGTCAGCTGTTAGCATCTTTCGCTGTGATGTCATTTGCTGTGTCCTAAATATTATTTGAATAAAGCATTGTTTAGCATTGGAGTGCAGCCGTCCAGAGTTCTGTCATTATCCACGTAATCTGAAATCCCATACTATATATATTGTGCCAGACAGAAAAAAAAATTCAGGTTTACATTCCTTAACGCTAAAGCTACTAAACGTAGCTTACACACTAGGCTAAACACTTTAAAAGCTTTAACGGAGCGCTATTGCAATGCGGTCACCTCACTGATTCCAAGCAGATGATCTTTTGCTTCTTACAACAACCAGCAAGGAGGAAAACACGAGATCAAAACTGTGCCTTCTTTTATCTTTTGAAAGAAAAAAAACATTTCTTAGACTAAACATCCAAGCAAACTCCAAAATACATTTTAGGTCCATCTTTTAAAAACAATGAGAATTAAAAGCATCTAGCCAAATAAAGTAGAACTACGCCCAAAATCCCACTCATAAAAAAACAAACAAAAAAAAACATGAATAAAAAAAACAAAAAAAACAAAAAAAAAACACAATCATTTGAACATGAATTAGTACAAGTAAAAAAGAAGAAAAAAAAAAAAAAAAAAAAAAGGAAAAAAACTTTCATAGGTTACTATATTATCAACTTGTGGCTAGAAGGAATTTGGAAAATTCAATGTAATAGATTGAACACAGATGTTCCCCCAAACACAAATAATAATGGTCTCACTTCATGGCAACCAAACAGGTCAGCCCACTTCCTTCTTAAAACAAATGCTACAGGTCCCTGGAGCCTCGCAGCGCTGGTAAAATAAAACATATGCAAGGCTGCGTACAGACGGGTCCCCACAACGGGCTCCGCAGGTGGCCAATTGGGCACGTTACCTTGCCGTCTCATTTTTAATTACGATTTAGAACATGAGCAAAACTTTTATTTGAATTTATTAGGTCAAATTGTTTAAACATCCTTTTCCTCCAGACATAATCAACGGCGAAATATAAATAAATAAATAAATAAATAGAAAAAAAATAAGAAGGAGCTGAAGGCCAGACGTTTTCTCAACAAAGCCCTGAGGAAGAATGGCAAGGAATGTGGAAAATGATTCAACCAAGTACATTTTTTTTAATGTATTACACTAGTTTAACATCATCTAAAGAACAAACCCTGTCTGCGCTTGCTAAACCTTTCCTACTTTAATAGAAGCAGGATGAGTAAGCAAGAACACTCAGAAAACTCATGGGTAATATACACAGAATTTACTAAGCAGAATTTTTAGTTTTTTTTAAATGCATGCAGAAACATAGAAAAAAAAATAGGTTTTACCGTCTTTTACAGATGCCAAATCTTCTTTCAAGGCTACCCCCTGCCTACCAGATTGGCAGAACCACCACCTAAATAATTTTGATCACGTTCAGGTCATTATATAGGACAAGGGCACACTCTTTACAACTGGAGGAAAATTGATTTAAGCTCCTCATGCAGAAAGACTTCTTCTTAAGAGCTGTTAAAATGTGGAGTAGACTCCCTTAAAGTGGGTGTAAACCCACTTTTTGGACTTCTACCTATAGGTAAGTCTAGAATAAGGCTTACACATAGGTAATGGAAATATCTCCTAAACGTGCGCTGTTAAGGAGAGATTTCACTTGTAGTCTGCCGAAAATTCCAATGACACATGCGCAGGGAAGAAACAAAAACTAAGTGCCGTTAATCGCGGCTCCAGTGCGCATGTGCGGGAGTGCCGTCACGCGGGTCCGGCGAATCAGAGCAGGAGCCCGCAGCCTGGAAGGAAGAGGGGTCAGAAGATGGACGTTGCCTACACAGGGGACATTGCTGGATTCTTTTGCAAGTAATTGTCACATAATGGGCTAGTATGTTATGCATACTAGCCTATTATGCTTTTCATTTTCAGGCTTTGCAGCAAGCAAAAGAGGAAGTAAAACCCATCAGTGTTTACTTCCTCTTCAAAGTGGTTCTAAAGGCTGAAGTTTTTTTTATCTTCATGCATTATATGCATAGAGGTAAAAAACCTGATTGCAGCAGAGTCCCCTCCCAATACTTACCTACAGGGTCGAACCAGCCATGTGTACAAGAGCATGGGCTCTCTGGGGACTCTCCCTACTCATTGGCTAAGACAGCAGCGGGAGCCATTGGCTCCTGTTGCTGTCAATTACAGACAGTGAGCCAATAAGGAAAGGGGGCGGAAGTGTCTGAATAGACACGCAGCGCAGCGGCTTGGGAATGCGCCTGCTTGGGTGCCTCAGTGCGAGCTGCTTGCTCTGGGGGCGCTCGGCAGGAGGGGCCAGGACTGCCAGCGGGGGACCCGAGAAGAGGAGGATCGGGGCTGATCTATACAAAATCACTGCATAGAGAAGGTAAGTATTATTTAATTTTTTTTTATTTGTCTTCAATATCACTCTTAACTTCCTTTCACACCATTGCCTTTTTCCATGCTTTTTGCAGAAACGCATGACATTATTTATAACATGGGTTCCCTTAAAACACGTCCACATTATTGCATTTTTGTGTCTCTACGTTTTTGGAAAGCGTCAGAGACTTTTTTTTTTTTTAAACGCAACACGCTGCTTTTTTTGCTTCAATAGACTTCAATGGAGAAGCTGCAGAAAAGCATGCAGTGCATTTTTAGTAATGGGACACTATTCCTCCCACTTACACCACTGATGGGACACTATTCCTCCCACTGACGCCACTGACGGGACACTATTCCTCCCACTGACGGGACACTATTCCTTCCACTGACACCACTGACGGGACACTATTTCTCCCACTAACACCACTGACGGGACACTATTCCTCCCACTAACACCACTGATGGGACACTATTCCTCCCACTGACACCACTGATGGGACACTATTCCTCCCACTGACACCACTGATGGGACACTATTCCTCCCACTGACACCACTGATGGGACACTATTCCTCCCACTGACACCACTGATGGGACACTATTCCTCCCACTGACACCACTGATGGGACACTATTCCTCCCACTGACACCACTGATGGGACACTATTCCTCCCACTGACACCACTGATGGGACACTATTCCTCCCACTGACACCACTGATGGGACACTATTCCTCCCACTGACACCACTGATGGGACACTATTCCTCAAACTGACACCACTGATGGGACACTATTCCTTCCACTGACACCACTGATGGGACACTATTCCTCCCACTGACACCACTGATGGGACACTATTCCTCCCACTGACACCACTGATGGGACACTATTCCTCCCACTGACACCACTGATGGGACACTATTCCTCCCACTGACGGGACACTATTCCTTCCACTGGTACCACTGATGGGAGACTATTCCTCCCACTGACACCACTGATGGGACACTATTCCTCCCACTGTCACCACTGACGGGGCACTATTCTTCCCAATGACACCAGCAATGTGGATTTATTCCTCCCACTTTTTTGATGGGGCACTATTCTTTCTTCTACTGACTACAGGCACTATGTAATTTGCTTACATCCACTGATGCTGGGGCATTTTCCACTGCCACTGGCCACTCCGCCCCCCCCCCCCCCCCAAAGTCTGAAGGACACTAAACCAGGCCCTTTGTTTAGAAGGTTTGGAGACCCCTATCTTAGGTAGAAGCGCTAGTCAGGTAGCTACAACTATACAATCATACTACATCTCTTCACTCAAGTGAAATGGGTCTAATCTTCTCTTTTACTGCTCCCTTCTTATCTATTTAGTCGCTGATGCTAGAGTTAATTCCGTTGACTAAAATATTTTTGTCGATTAAATTAATAATATTTTAGTCGGCTAAAACAATTCAGATGATTAAAATATGATTAACAATAATATGACATTTTTTGTCAAAAGACTTGGAATAAAATTACATTGAATTTATATCACAATGGCTAAATGTGTGCCTGTAGTTCAAACCTTAAAGCTAACCTTCAGTCATTTTTTCATCGTTCCATCTATTAAATCTTCTGCCCTTGTTGTTTTAACTTTGGATAGCAAAACGTTTTTTTCTGACAGTAAATACCTTTTAGAGCCCACTTCCTGTTTCTTGTCTGATCATTAGCCTAGGCTTCTGACATCATGTACAGCTCTCTCTCTTATGAGAGTTTGTCAGGAAGGGAGGAGGGATGAGTCATAAGAGGGCCAATGAAAGCTGCAGAGCTGGAGGTGTGTGTCTGTGTAAATCCAGGAAGTGAACAGACAGCAGCTTCAGCTGCCCACGGTTAAAATGGCTGCTGCCAGACTCAGTGGAGGGATGTTTCTGCATCATATTTGGCAAGTACAGAATTACGGTATATATAAAATATGCAACGTGGTTGGAGGGAAGCTTTAGAATGGAAAAGATGTTTTTATTACAAATTTTGTGAGCAGACTGCAGCTTCTCTTCAATACCGTTAATAATAAACATGTTACAGTGGAATCTTGGTTTACAAGTAACGCGGTTAACGAGCGTTTTGAAAGACGAGCAACTTTTTTTTATATTCTGACTCGGTTTGCAAGCGTTGTCTCACAAAACGAGCAGAATTTAATCTAATGGGCGATGCAGCATTTGGTGCACGGGTGAGACTCGGAACGGTTTAGAGCCGTTCGGAAATACTATTTCCGAGTTCTGCTGAGCTGTCCCAGAGTATTTTCGAGGCTCTTCGGCGCACCCCCACCTCTGGCCACACGCGGTATTGCATGTATCTGAAGTCAATGCGGAACAAATTATGTTCGTTTCCATTGACTTCTATGGGGAAACTCGCTTTGATATGCGACTGCTTTGGATTAAAAGCATTCTCCTGGAACAGATTATGCTCGTAATCCAAGGTTCCACTGTATTCGATTTTTACTCCAGGAGTATATAATGTTTGGAAATAACAGAAAAAAAGAGGCGCCTCTAAGTGCAGGATTAGTAGCTATTTATTTCCCCAAAAAGACTAAATTTGGGGAAATTAATCTTTAATCATTCTGGGGAAATAAATAGCTACTAATCCTGCACTTAGAGGCGCCTCTCTTTTCTGTTATTTCCTTTCAGAGATTGCTTCTCATTGTGAGTGCAGCCCTCAGTGTCGGATATATACCATTGGCCCCTTGCCTTTTTAGAGACACTGTCCTTATGCTCAGAGTGCCATTATACACTGTATATAATGTTTGGCAGTTCTAAAGAAATAATGCATTAAAATTTAACTAAACCCATTTGATTTTAGTCAACTAAAATGTACTGTAGAGTTTAGTTGACTAAAATAGGACTAAAACAACTCAGATGACTAAAATATGACTAAAACTAAAATGGCGTTTTAGTCAAAAGACTAAAACCAAATTTAAATTTGATGTCAAAATCAACAATGGCTGATACACCACTGCAGAATCCTTGTAATATTCATTCATTATGGCTACACTAACTGAAAAGAGGACTAATTTTGAAATACATGGTATATTATAATAGTTTTTATTACATAGAATTATTTCAAACTGATGACACATAACATTACCAAATTAAAAAATAACTGAATAAATGCCAACTACAATTTGTTTAGAAGTAGCTATGAGGCTGAACTGGACTCATGAACTCGATTTTTACGAATAGATTACCATCCAGGAAAAAATGGGCACTATAGTGGCACATGGATAGCAGGTTTATATTAAAGCTCCAAAACCAGGGCAGAAAACCGCCTCTTAGAAATGTAATCAGTTAGTGACGGATTAAGACTGCAGATTAAAAAGCAACATTTCATCTCGACAGCTATCAATAGACTGGCATCGTCTAGCGTATAAGCAATGATGGCATCAGAGTGGTAAACACCGATAATGCAGCTGTTCCTCCAAAGTACAAAGACAAAACCCTCTTTTCATAGAAAATGTGATGAAGCATTGTGCAATTCTCTGCAGGGTTCACTGCAAGACAAAAAGTCTGTGATGCAAGAATGTCCATTCAGAACGTCTCAAGACAACAATGAGCCATGCCCCTGGAAAGAAGTCAACATTATTGTCGTTGTGGCCTGAACGTCGTAATGACAGCAAAGCACCGGACCTCTTCAAGCCCCATTACATAGTATACATAGGCTACTGTCCTCTGTAACACACCTCCTACACTAGAAAGCTCAGCACACGTAAAAATTAACTCAGGCATTCATTATACACTGCCAAGGGTGGAGAAAAGAAAAACATACAGTTTCCTTGACTCTTCACCAAGTTTCAGTATCCATTGCAAGAGGATATGCAAGCCAGACAGGGTGCAGTCTCAGGAATGGAGACGTTAATACAGCTTTTACTAAAAAGTTTTGGGGGCTTCAACCAACCACACTGTAGAATAACACAAAAGGATCTGCAATGGAATAAGCCAATCTCATAAATCTAGTGAAAATATATATATCGGTTGACATTACATAAACTCTATAAAGCAAAAGTCTAAATCTATGCAGCCTGGGATTACTGAATACCTCTGACAATTATGTGGTAAAAAAAATGAGCAGTCATCTACATCTGTGGAGCTAAACCGACAGGAAAACTTTGAGTCCGAGTGTTATTCAGTGTGAGTACAAAGTGAATGCCCCAAAATCTGCAAGCATCAGTGTGTCGGGCTACCATGGGGTTCCAGATGCTAGAAGGCCACCATGCTATGGAAAAGAGGTGTGATGCCGTGTACACACGACCGGACTTTGAGGGACTATTTCCAACGGTCTTTTGGCGGAGTTCCGACTGACTTTCCGAATGAACGGACTTGGCCACACACAATCACACCAAAGTCCGACGGATTCGAACGTGATGACGTATGACTGGACTAGAATAAGGAAGTTCATAGCCAGTAGCCAATAGCTGCCCTAGCGTCGGTTTTTGTCCATCGGACTAGCATACACACGAACGGATTTCTCGGTCCGGCGGAAAAATTTAACATGTTCTATTTCTAAAGTGCACTGGATTTTTGTCAAGCAAAGGTCTGATGGAGCCCACACAAGATCAAATTGTCTGACGGACTCGTTCCGTCGGACCTTTGCTGTCAAAAAGTCTGGTCGTGTGTACGCGGCATAAGAGAGCACCAGTGACAACTGCCCAGGGTGCCATTGTCCTAAATTACCAAAAAGGTGGCATACCACTATCCAGAATTACCAATGTCAGTGCTCTTGCAACACTACAAGCCAAATGGTCTTGATAAGGCCAGGGTTGTCTTTATTATTGGACCCTGGGCAAACATTTTCTTGGGCCCTCTCGAATCCACTTGCCAACTATTTTCAAGCAGTGTAGGCTCAAGGGGCAGCTGCTTTGGGACCCACAACAATGTCTGGGCCTGGGGCAGCTGCCCCTTTTGCCCTGCCTTAAAGAAGGCCCTGGATACGGCCCCCAGTTACACTTCTATCATTGTGATAATGCAAACTTATTTCAAATTTATCTAAGCCTATCCCCTTCCCTCAACACAGTTCCACCGCTACAGAATCTCAAGAGCTATTTCCTATCATCAGGACAATCATAACACCACAAGCAATGTTCTACTTCACTTAATTACCTAAATTATGGATTCGGTTTCAACCAGAACTCCATCTGCATGGAGTGTGTATGTTCCAACTTAATATGCAGTTCTTCCAGCTCCATTCTTCCCTCCATACACACTAGCAGGTTAACACCTGACTCAAATACATCTACAGTCATTTTCAACCAAGGATCTTTGGAAACCTAGGGTTCCTCCTCAGGTTGCTGGGGGTTCTTTGAGCATGTCAGATTTACTGTCTATATCAGGGGTGCCCAACCAGTGGCCCGCAGAGCCCTCTGATGTGGCCCGTGACCTCCTGCTCTGGGATGGAATAGAATACTGTTAACAGGTACACTGCGTTGCACCCACAGTGATGGAAAACCGCAGTGCATTGGTGTGAAAGCAGCCTTGAGCCCCTTTCACATGGTCAGTCCAATCCAATTGGACCCTCCATTCACCTCTAAGGTGTGGCAGATGTAAACCGACTTGTGTCCTACCTCCAATCCGATCCACAAAAAAAAAAAAAAAAAAAAGAGTTTTGTGGGCTATATCCATGTCCTCCGCCTGCTTAAGTGGCCCTCGTGCTTCAAAAGGTTGGGCGCCCCTGGTCTATATGATGGTGCTGGCACAGTTCCAGAGCCTATGTCACTTGTCAAAGCCAGCTGCATTGACACCAATGTTCTTTTTAGCTGTCTGGAAGAATGGCATCCTGACCACCACTGTAGGAGGGCATTCCTCCAACTGGCCACCAATGTAAGGGGCATTTTCAGCACTGCCCCCCAATGAATTTGTTTAAGGAGGGGTTCCCTGAAATGTAAAAATACATTTCAAGGATTCCTCTGGGGTAAACAGGATGAGAAAGGCTGCTCTACAGTATATGTGCTTTATGTTAAGGAACATTAGATTACAAGCTCCACTGGAATAAAGACTAAAGTAATGCACAACACATTTGGAATTGGAAGTGTACATATATAGAAAAAAAAAATAAACACACAGTTCAGGATTCATAAAGACTATTATTCATGAAGATGCTGAAGATCAACACATCAGAATTTAGTTATCACCGGGGTAAGGGACAGGAAGACTGCTGAATTGAAAGATTAAACACGGTCATAAACAATCGCCTGCAAAGATGACATGACTTCTGTACTGTGAACCACTGCTGATAACCACAGAGACAGAATACATCAGGTATAAATATGACTGATCACACACATGTAATGGCATTGTTTTTTCTCTTCTTTCCCTGCGGGAGCACCATCCCGCGGGCTAATCCCCTACAGAGTGGTGGCCTCATTATGCATCACTGCTGAGCAGATTCTCTACCCACCTCCAGCCGGTATTCATTGACAGTATACTCCATAGTGGATGTAAGAGGCGGACCTTGCCCAGGATATTCTAAACAACGTGCAATACATGCTACAAATCTACACACCAATGTATGCTTCTAGTACACTCCAGAGTGGATGTAAACAGGTGGTACCCTCCCAATATAAATTAAACAGGGTGCAATAGGTACCACTGATCTACACAGATACATAGCTAATCAGATTGAAAAAAAGAGACACTAGTCCATCTAGTTCAACCATAAAAAAATAAAAAATAAATAAAAAAAAAAAACACAAAGAGAAAGCCTCCATATATACCCACAGGTGATCATATATATGAATGTCTAATTCTAGCACACTCCAGCGTGAAATGTAAGAAGTGGCACCGGCCTTCCCAATATATATTACACAGGTTACAATAGGTACTACTGATCTACATACAGGTTCTGGCACACTCCAAGGTGGATGTAAGGAGGTGGTACCCTCTCAATATAGATTAAACAGGGGGCAATAAGTACTGCCAATCTACATACCAACATATAATTTCAGTAAACTCCAGGGTGAACGTAAGAGGTGGTACCTTCCAAATATATAAGTAGAATGCAATACATACTACTGATCTAAACACCAATATATAATTCCAGTAAACTGAAATGTGGATCTCAGAAGGAAGAACCCTCCCAATACATGTTAACCTGCATGTAATAGGTACTATTGATCTACACACCATAGTATAAGTCTAGTAAAGGGTAGATTTACTAAAACTGGAGCACTCATAATCTGGTGCAGCTGTGCATATGGTAGTAGCCAATCAGCTTCTAACTTCCTCTTGTTCCATTAAGCTTTGGCAACAAAATCTGGAAGCTGATTGGTTTCTATGCAGAGCTGCACTAGATTCTGCACTCTCCAGTCTTAGTAGATAACTCCCCAAGGTGGTACCTTCCCAATATACCCTAAACAGGGTGCAATTGGTAATACCGATCTACCCACCAATGGATATTTCTAACAAACTCTAGTGGCAATGCAAGAGGTGGCACCTGGTACATGTTCACCAGGCTGCAAAAGGTACTACACAGCTAGACACCAATGTAGAATTCTAATAAACGCCAGCATAGAGGTAAGAATGTGGTATCTTCCCAATACATATAAAAAGGGTGCAATAGGTACTACTGATCTACTCACCAATGTAAAATGATAGCAAAATCTATAGTGTTATCTTCACAAAAAATAAGCATGCAATAGGTACTACTGATCAACACATCAATCGATAAATCTAGTAAACATCAGCATGGATGCAAGAAGATGGTATCCTTCTAGTACCTATAAGAGTGCAATAGTCACTGCTGATCTACACGCCAATATATAATTCTAAGAAACACCAGGGTGGGTGTATGAAGGTAGCACTTTCCCAACACATAATAAACATGCTGCAATAGGTACTACCAATGTATAATTCTAGTACACTTTAAGATAGATTTACTAGGTGGTACCTTCCTAGTACAATTGACTGAGGTGCAACGGGTACTACTGACCTACGCACCAATGTACAGTACAATTCTAATAAACTCCAGGGAAGATATAAGAGGTGGTACCTTTCTAATACATCAACAGGGTGCAATAAGTACTAACAATCAACACACCAATGTATAATTCTAGTAAACACCTGGGCAGATGTGATAAGGCGATATCTTTCTATAGTACATAAAATAACGATGGCGCAAAATGTACTAGCAGCCTACACAGCAATGTCTAATACTATTAAACGCCAGGAGTGATGTAAGAAGGCGGTACCTTCTCAATACATAAACATGGTGCAGTAAGTACTAACAATGTGTAATTCTAGTAACCACCAGGTTAGATGGATGAAGGTGGTACATTCCCAATACATAAACATGGTGTAGTAAGTACTAGTAATGTGTAATTCTGGTAACCACCAGGGTGGGTGGGTGGATGGATGGATGAAGGTTGTACCTTCCCAATACATATTAAACAGGGTCCAATTGGTACTGGCAATGTATATTACACTCTAGGATAGATGTAAGAGGCAGTGCCACCCTAGAACATGTTGATCGGGGTGCAATAAATACTATGGAGCTGCACACCCTTGTAGAATTCTAGTAAACACGGGGGTAGTGAGAAGGTGATATCTTTCTAGTACATGTAATAAACAGGGTGCAATAGAACTTCTACTGATCTACACACCAATATACAATCCTAGTAAACACCATGAGGGGTGTAAGAGATGGTACCTTCCCAGCACACATGTAAATAAGGTGCAATAGTCATCCAATCTAGCCAGCAATGCAGAATTGCAGCAATCACAGGGTGGATGTATGAAGGTGGTATATTGATGATAAGAGATACTCCCAGTTTACTCCACACTGTGTATGATGTATGAAGCCTATTCACTATTTATTACTCATGTAACCCCTTAGATGCCGGCGCTGTACCCCGAGTCCTGTGCACCCCCCTATGGAGTCCCCATACACACACCAGTAGTAATGCAGTATGATCCGTCCTACATCCAGTACATGGAGCCAGTCCTCCCCCTACTCCCGGCTGGAGGTGACCCCACCATGTCTGCAGAGATCCATCCATAGCTGGCAATGGCAACTCACCGCACACAACACGATGATCGGTGACAGCCCGGCTCCCTTCCAACCTATAACACGGCACAACCTACCGGCTCCCTTCCACCCTATAGAGGGCACAACCTACCGGCTCCCGGCCATCCGCAATGCATCTACTCTCATGTACTAAGAGATCTACCAGCAGAACGACCCCCCCCCCCCCCCCCCGTGCAGATGACAGATCAGCTCCGAGCTGTCATCGGGGATCTGCTCCACACTCCACTATATACGGCGCTGTACTCCGCCACCGTCCTTACCAGCCGCATCCTCCTCCATCCCTGCACGGTGACCGGCGGTATGCAGAGCCGGAATGGTGACAGCTCCAAGGACTCCTCCACACTACACAACACCGAGCCTGACTCCCAGCCGCCGCAGCCCGACTCCGCCCACCGTCACATGACGCCCAGCACTCCGGCCCATGACGTCAGAGGGCTTCTCGGCTATAGAAGAAGTGGGACGAAGCTGAGGGTTCCCTGGGGTGTTATAGATTTTTTTTCATTTTTTTTTTATTTTTATTTTAAATCACTTCCCTACTGGCCACTTTTACCCCCTACCTGCCCAGGCCAATTGTCACACTTTGAATGACAATTGCGCGGTCATGCTACACTGTACCCATATGAGGTTTTTATCATTTTTTTTCACACAAATAAAACTTTCTTTGGGTGGTATGTCATTGATGTTGGTTTTTAAATTTTTTGCTAAACAAATGAAAAAAAAAAAGTTTAAAAATGCAGCGCCGGCTCCTGAAGAGAACGCGCTATGTGTTTTTGAAATTTAACATTACACCTGAACTGCAGTTTTGGTATAATTAGTACAAATTTTGACCTCAGCATCAGTCTGACTGGACTATAGGGTGTTCAGCCTGGCCATAGGGGGCGCTGTCTCTTCTGGCAGGCATGGAACCACAGTCTGGTTGGGTGCTTTGAGGTTACTTTCTCTCGGAGCCAGCCCAGTGGGAGTGTCACTCTTTCTGTGCTTTCTGGGAGAGGGTACTTAAAGTGGAAGTAAACTCCCCTATCGTTTTCAGCCCAGGAAGCTGCCATCTTTGCCTCCGTTTAATCTTCAACTGCTATGGTGCTGCACATGTGATTCGTTATGACACCAGCCATTGGATGGTTTGATAGTTTGGCTGAGAGCACAGCCAATGTGCAGTTAGCATTCCCGGCATGCCTTTTTTTTAAACTGTTTAAATCGATGGGTTTACTTCCACTTTAAGATGTGGATGTCACGTGGTTCAGGGTTCCGGTCCAGAAGTATGTTCTGACTCCATGGTCCTGGTCCTCCTGACCAGCCCCCAGGACCCCTATGGCCTGGGGTGCTGATCCACCTGACTTTATGTCTCAGGGCTGGCTAGCCCGAGGCAAGAAAACTAAGGAAAGGATTCGGAGGTGGTCCGGTGCCAACTCAGGTTGTGGAGAGGCCCAGCAACTTTGTAGTTATCCAGGGGAGGACTCTTCGGAAGAAGGCCACACAAGGGTTGGCTTCTTAGCAAGAGCCTGGTAAAGCTGAAGGACCTAAGTGAATCCTATCTTGTGCGGTATCGCCGGACTGGCTGCAAGATACTGGTACCACATGAGTGTTCTACAAGTATTCAAGTTTCCTTGTTCATATTCTATAACAAAGTCTGTAGCAGAGACTTGTTCCTGATTTAAGTCTTTATGTTTCACACTGGAGCGGCGAGCTAGCAGGACGGTAAAAAAAAGTCCTGCTAGCAGCATCTTTGGAGCGGTGAAGGAGTGGTGTGTATACTGCTCTTTCACCGCTCCTGCCCATTGAAATCAGTGGGGCAGCGTGGCTATACCGCCGGCAAAGCACCTCTGCAGAGGCGCTTTGCGGTGGGTTTTAACCCTTTCTCGGCCGAATAGTGCCGCAAATCCGACCGTAAAGCACCTCTTAAAATAGCAGCACTTTACCACCAATGCACCTCCCCACCCAGTGTGAAAGGGGCCTTAAAGTGGTTGTAAACCCTTACAAACCACTTTGACCTACAGGTAAGCCTAGATTAAGGCTTACCTGTAGGTCCAAGAAATATCTTCTAAACTTATACGGTTTAGGAGATATTTACCCGAAGACAGCCACCGATGTCTACGGCGCAGGCGCACTGGGCAGGCCGCAGATCGCCGCGAGTGTCGGCTCCTGTGTGCATGCGCGGGAGTGATGTCATCGCAGCTCCGGCAAATCACAGCGCCAGAGCAGTGAGACCCGGAAGTCGCTCCGGGATACATGGCAGCGGCGAAGAGGAAGATGGAGGACCGCTTCGGGGGTTTCGTTCTCAGGTAAGTTATTCATAATGAGCTAGTATGCTATGCATACTAGCTCATTATGCCTTTGACTTACAGGGTGTGTTTTTTGTTTTGTTTTGTTTTTTGCCTTTACTTCCTCTTTAACCCCCCTGACGGTATTCCCGAGTCTGACTCGGGGTGGATTTTTCATACCAAAAGCGGTATCCCCGAGTCAGACTCGGGACAGCGTCGCTGGATCCAGGAGGAGGTTTCCTTACCTTCTCCTTCGAATCCAGCGATGTCTCCTCGCTGTACGAGCGAGCCGTGCCTCGCTCGATCTATCACATCGGCGATCTCCGTGCCCTGCAAGCGTTGCGACGCACGGGCACGGAGATCGGCGCCAAATTCAAAAAGTGAAATAAACAGTATACATACAGTATAATGTAATCTTACAGATTACATTGCTGTATGTAAATATTTCACATCCCCGTTGTCCCTAGTGGTCTGCCCAGTGTCCTGCATGCAGTTTTATATTGTAAAAACTGTTCTTTATGCCTGGAAACTGGAGATTGTCCATAGCAACCAAAACTGTCCCTTTACATCAAAAATGATTTTAGACCAGCTAGAAAACAGCGATAATAAATTAGAATCACTCGCAGAATTGAGCGATAGCGATTTGTGGGGAGATCCGTCATCAAATACTGAAAAGTAATGACAGTGACAATTCTGCAACTCGGCAAATTTCAGTGTTTTTGATTAGATTACATTATTGAATAATTTTTATTATTGTTATATTATTATTTGGTACAATTATTTATAATTATTTATTATATTATAATTTATGATTTAATTTTTCAAACTTTATCATACCTGGGATGTCTGCTAGACTCTGGTTTGGACAGATTTAAGAGAGTTATTCCTAAGAATTGCAGGACTACAATATAAAACGCCAAATTTTCATGCAAAATAATGGTACCGCTTTTAGCACCTAAAATCCGAAATAATGGTACCGCCAGGGAGGTTAAGCACCACGTCCAATCACTGTCCAAATCTTGCCGCCTCAACCTCAGTAACATCTCCAAAATACTCCCCTTTCTAACCAATGACACAATAAAGCTCCTAATTCACTTGCTGGTCATCTCTCACCTTGACTACTGCAACTCCCTCCTCATTGGCTTACCTCTACATAGTCTGTCACCTCTTCAATCCATCATGAATGCTGCTGCCAGACACATCCACCTTACCAATCGCTCTGTGTCTGCTACTTCTCCCTGTCAATCCCTCCACTGGCTTCCGCTCACCCAACAAATTAAATTCAAAATACTAACAACTACTTACAAAGCCATCCACAACTCTGCCCCCATCTACATCACTGACCTAGTCTCTAAATACTAACCTACTCGTTCTCTTCGTTCCTCTCAAGACCTCTTGCTCTCTAGCTCCCTCATCCCCTCCTCCCATGCTCGCCTTCAGGACTTTTCCAGAGCCTCTCCAATCCTATGGAATGCCTTACCCCAATCTGTCCTCTTTTCTCCTACTCTGTTAGCTTTTAGACGATCCCTGGAAACCCTTCTCTTCAGAGAAGCCTACCCTACCCACACCTAACAACTATATTTTCATTTTCGCCATCAACTCACCCCCAACAGTTATTACCTTTTGTTGGCCCTCCCTTCTAGATTGTAAGCTCTAATGAGCAGGGCTCTCTGATCCCTCCTGTATTGGTTTGTATTGTAAGTGCCCTTATCTTGTAAAGCGCCGTGCAAACTGTTGGTTCTATATAAATCCTGTATAATAATAATAAATAATAATAATATTTGCTGATATTAATGACACAAGTGCAAAGCACCGTTTGGACATACAAACTTGAATATCTGACGAGAAGGTTATACTGAGTGCCTCAAACAACAGGATACTGACCGGATTCTAAGGAGGTGGTAAGAATTGTGTGATTGATATATGCTACACTTTTACTCTGATTAGTATCCCACTGGCTTTGTGACTTATGTGTTTATCTGCCCTTCACTGCATCAGGTTGAGTGGGGTTATCCACCTGTGATTATAAATCTCACCATTTCACTATGCTGCGCTGATTGACTGATCTAGCAGATTTGGTATTGGGGCAATTATGAGTACTGTGATACTTCAAAGGGAGGTGAATTTTTTTTGCAATGCTATAAGCTGTGTGAAGTGTGCATTTTTATTGTGCAACTTCACTTGGAGAAGTGTGTGTAAATGCTTCCTACAGCCTCAGGCCTGGTTCACACCTATGCATGTTTTAGTGCTTTTTCAGTTTTGCAGAAACATACTACAGTCCATTTGACATGGGGGTTATTTACTAAAGGAAAATCTACTTTGCACTGCAAGTGCACTTGGAAGTAAAGTCGCTGTAGATTCGAGGGGGACATGCCAGGAAAATAAAAAACAGCATTTTAGCTTGCACATGATTGGATGATAAAATCAGCAGAGCTTTCACTCATTTCAGATCTACCCCTTAGCTTTACAGTGACTGCACTTTCAAGTGCACTTGCAGTGCAAAGTGGATTTGCCTTTCGTAAATAACCCCCCTGGTTTTCTATGGATGTAGTTCACATCGCTGCATTTTATGGAAAGGGACATTGACCCAAACACAAACCCTCGCATTGACCCAGATCAAACATTGATCTAGATATGTTTTCTTTATTATTATTATTATTAATATATATATTTTTTTACACACACTTTTTTTTCTCTTTAATCTTCAGCCCTGGAAGATTTTACCCCCTTCCTGACCAGAGCACTTTTTGCAATTCGACACTGTGTTGCTTAACCACTTCAGCTCCGGACCAATAAATACCTTAAGGACCAGAGGTCTTTTTACAATTTCGCACTGCGCTGCTTTAACTGGTAATTGCGCGGTCATGCAATATTGCACCCAAACGAAATTTGCGTCCTTTTCTTCCCACAAATAGAGCTTTCTTTTGATGGTATTTGATTGCCTCTGCGATTTTTTTTTTTTGCGATATAAATGGAAAAAGAGCGAAAATTTTGAAAAAAAAGATATTTTCTTCTTTTTGTTATAAGAAAAATCGAATAAACGAAATTTTAGTCATACATTGAGGGCAAAATTTATTCAGCCACATGTCTTTAGTAAAAAAAATGTCAATAAGCGTATATTTTTTGGTTTGCGCAAAAGTTATAGCGTCTACAAACTAGAGTACATTTTCTGGAATTTACACAGCTTTTAATTTATGACTGCCGATCTCATTTCTTGAGGTGCTAAAATGGCAGGGCAGTACAAATCCCCCCCAAATGACCCCATTTTGGAAAGTAGACACCCCAAGGAAATTGCTGATGGGTATGTTGAGCCCATTGAATATTTATTTTTCCTGACAGGCTCCATGGCAGCATACGTGTGGGTTAGCCCCGCCTCCATAATTACCCAATAGGACCTCTACTCCCATAAATCTTTGCTCCAAGCTGCTATCCGTGTCCCTTTTTTGTCCTCCTCCATAGGACAGGTGTTTCCTATCTGAAGAGATCTTCACTACGATCAAGTCGGCCGACTATCAAGCTTTTGTTCCTCCGATAGGCCCTGTCTGTTAAGCATGGGTATGGAGTGTATGGCAGAGTAGCGCTGAAGGCTTGGTTTGTCCGAAGATAAAGTGCGCACGGCTTATTACCTGCTATGTAAGGTGGCCATTATCTGCCCGATGGATCGGTGGTGTGTGCTTGAACCTGTTCGACCAGGCGATCGTTGGTGGAGTGGTGAGCTGTAAAAATTCCGTTTTTTCATGGCAGCAGTGTTTATGTGTTTTTCTTTTTCTATCTGTGTCTTTTCATATGCCAGCTGGTTCTTGTGCATAGGCGCTGACGCTTCCGCGTTCCAGCAGCCTTTCTCCCCCTGTTTCCGGGTCCAGCGCTGCGTTCTGCGCATGCGCGGACCCAAATCCAAAGCGAGGCTTGGTTCCCGCGCATGCGCGCGGGCATCTCGCGTCTGACGCCGCTGATGACGTCATGGGCGCCATATTTAAAACACAGTGAGAGATGTCAGAATTTGGGAATGATTGCAGGAAATTCAGCGACTTCCCGGGGCCATTCTCTGGTTGGTGTAAGGTAGGTTACGATCTGCTCTGATGTATTATTGCTCCTGTGTTTTTGTATGGCTGCTTATGAGGGTCTATTGTTGTTACAGTCAGCGTTCTTAGTCATGGATGCCTCACTGCCTACTAGTGACCTGCCCGCTTGTAACAGGTATGTGCATGGCTGGATTGCTGTGTATATGTGGAGTATTCCTTAGCATTTGATACCAGCCTGGTCTGTATCTCTCTCTCTTTCTTGTATATTTCCTTATAGCCCTTCTAGGTCTGAACCGCATTACAGTGCGCATAGTCGCAGTGGATCGTCAAAATCGCACCACCGCAAATCATCGTCAAAGTCTGGTTACCGCAGGTCTTCCAGATCGGGACAACGCAGTGGTCACTCGCACTCAAGCAGAGGACCAGATAATTCATGTTGGGGCTGTAAGATGCCCATTTCATCAGACAAATCGCTCTGTGATCATTCCTTCTCTAAAGTCGCAGATGAAAGAGATGGTGCGGATCAACGCTTGGAATCTATGGTGAGAAGAGTGGTAAAGGAATCCCTGCAGCAGAGGGAAGCTCATCACGCTATGGAATCCCCCTCAGACCCATTATGTCCTTCAGGAGGTGAAGGGCTCTTACAAGAGACTGGGGAATCTTCTCAACCAAGCCACCACTCTGTGCTCTTGTCTGACAGCGAATCGGATCCAGAGGATCCAGGAGTAGGATTTGATTATGCTTTAGTACCTGCTCTTGTCAAGGCAGTGAAAGAAGCTTTAAAATGGGAAGAACCCACTTCTTCCCCCCTCCCCAAACAAAGAAAGTTTTTCAAACAACTCAAAAAGGAACGGCAACATTTTCCTTTCCTATCTGAATTGGGAGAAATCATTACTGAAGAGTGGAGCAAGATTGATAGGAAGAGCTCCATGCAATCAAAGGTGTCTAAATTGTACCCCTTTAAGGAGGATGATGTGAAGCACCTTGAATCAGCTCCTCTGGTAGACGCAGCACTTATGCGTTTAGTTAAATACGTGACTCTCCCTTTGGAAGACACGGTATCTTTCAAAGATCCGTTAGAGAGAAGAATTGACTCAGATCTGAAAAGAATTTATCTAACTTCAGGGATGGCTTGTAAACCAACTTTGGCTTTAGCTGCAGTCTCAAAGGCTATTGAAATATGGGCCGACAATGTTGAAGAGTTCTTGAGAGGTATCTCAGTGAATACGGCTAAAGACTCTCCTATTCAGGAGATCAGAATGGCATCAGCTTTTTTGGGGGAGGCATCTATTGACATTACCCGCCTTCTGTCTCGGGCTATGTTGGCAGCAGTCTCGGCACGCCGTGCTTTGTGGCTCCGTCCCTGGTTGGCGGATCCAACATCTAAGCAGGCATGGTGCCGTATACCATTTGAGGGTACCTCCTTGTTTGGTAATAAACTAGATAGCGCCATATCCCGGGCCACGGGTGGGAGGTCTGGGTTCCTCCCTCAAGACAGACGTCTTCAAAACCAAAAACGTATTTTCTCAAGAAGGCAGACCTCGGATCGCGCTAGAGAAGCGCGCAGTTACAGGCCTGGCAGGGAGTTCTCTAGATCTTGGAGGTCCAGACAATCCTCCCTTAAGAAAACCTCAAAGGGGGCTTCCGCAGGTAATCAAGATTCTACCAAATCTTTTTGAAATTGGGCCCGCTCAAACATGTCAAGTGGGGGCTCGCCTTCTTCACTACCGACATGTTTGGGCGGCCTCAATTCAAGATTATTGGACCGTCAAGACGGTTTCCTCGGGTCACAAGTGGACTTTCATCAACACTCCGAGGTTAAGGTTCATTCCCACAACAATTCCAGGCTCAGAGGAAAAGAAACAGGTCCTATTGACCTACGTAAGTTGTTTGCTGGATCAAGGTGCAGCCGTGCCCGTGCCAGAAGACGAACGTGGCGAAGGCATGTATTCTCCTCTGTTTATGGTTCAGAAAAGAAATGGCGCATGGAGGCCGGTGATAGATTTGACCCACCTCAATTCCTTCATTCGCAAGGAAAAGTTCAAGATGGAGTCTCTTCTTACAATCCAACAGTCAGTGCAGCTAGGGGATTGGTTAATCTCAATCGATTTGAAGGACGCATACTTTCATGTGCCAATAGCAAGGGATTTCCAGCAATTTCTTCGTTTCGCAGTTGGCGATCAACACCTCCAGTTTACCTGTCTCCCATTCGGGTTGACGACATCTCCTCGGGTCTTCTCCAAGGTACTCCTAGCGATAGTAGCTCTTTTACGAGTCAAAGGAGTTCGTCTCCATCATTATCTGGACGATTTGCTCCTATTATCTCAGGACAGAGATCAAATTCTGGAACACAAGAGTTTAGTCATCTCCACTCTGCAGACGTTTGGTTGGCTCCTGAACCTAGAGAAGAGCCATCTGGTTCCAACTCAAGTGATCGTGTTTCTAGGGGCTCAGTTCGACACATTAAAAGGCACTATCTCCCTGCCGGAGGAAAAAATCAGTGTGATCCGGGACAGGATTCTCAAGGTTTGGGAATCATCTCATCTTTCGGCTCTACAATGTTTGAAAGTGATCGGCACAATGACGGCCACCATCCCTATGGTGAAGTGGGCCCAGTGGCACACTCGTCCCTTCCAGAAAGGGTTTCTGCAACAGTGGGACTCGTCCAATCAAACACAGCGCATACACCTTACACCAGCGATGAGGATGTCTCTCCTCTGGTGGCTTCAAGGGAAGAATCTACGCAACCATCATTCGATAGTCCCCATTTCCTGGATAATAGTAACCTCAGATGCCAGCAACAAAGGTTGGGGCGCCCATTGCCTTACGGAAGTAGCTCAAGGAAGGTGGTCGTTCCCGTCGCGGTATGTGGTCTCCAACATCCTGGAGTTGAGAGCAGCCTTTCGAGCACTCATAGCATTTCACCATCTGGTGGCAGGGTCGTCAGTAATGTTAAGACTGGACAACACAACTGCAGTTGCCTATATAAAGAAACAAGGAGGGACTCGCAGTTGGTCTCTATTACGAGAAGTAGAACCAATAATGATCTGGGCTCAGAAGAATGTGGTCAACATTTCTGCTGTATACATCCCAGGAGTCCAGAATGTTCAAGCAGATTTTCTGTCAAGGGTCAAAATAGACAACAACGAGTGGTCCCTTCACAGGGATGTCTTCGAGTGGCTTCTGACTCTGGGAGTATCTCCAGAGGTCGATCTGTTCGCTTCGCCGTACAATCGCAAGATGCACAGATACTACTCGAGGTTCAGGGATCCTCAGGCGTTCGGGATAGATGCTCTCACGGATTGTTGGAAGTTCCAGAGAGCCTATGCCTTCCCTCCAGTTCCTGTAATCCTACAGTTCCTTCGGAGGCTCAGAGGGGAGAAGGTGGAAATCATTGCGATAATACCATTCTGGCCCAACAGGCCTTGGTTTCCTCTGCTGTTGCTCCTCAGCTATCAGGACCCAGTTCCCCTGCCTCTCAGGCCAGATCTACTGTCTCAAGGCACGCTGTTACACCCGTGCCCATCCTGTCTACCCCTCAGGGCATGGTTCTTGAGAGGGGAAGGCTAGAAGCTCTAGGTTGCCCAGAAGAAGCGATTCCAACCCTTCTTAGTGCCAGACGGAAGAGTACCAATAAAGTGTACGAACGTATATGGGCCAGGTTTATGGGCCACATGTCTTCTAGGTCAAATTCATATAATTCTCCAGCAGTTCAAGATATCTTGTCTTTCCTTCAGTCAGGGTTAGACTTGTCTCTGGCAGTTAGCTCTCTTAGAGTACAAGTTTCAGCCATTTCAGCCTTTACAGGAGTTTCGTGGGCGAATCACACCTTAATTCAACAATTCTTTAAAGGAGCTATCAGGCTTAGGCCTCAAAAGAGACCCAGGTTTCCCAAATGGGACCTTCCGTTAGTATTGGACTTTCTTTCTGATCTTGGGAAAGGTTTGGATGCTCCCCTGTCTTTAGGAGATCTCACTATCAAGACGGTGTTTCTGGTGGCAATAACTTCAGCCAAAAGGGTGTCGGAAATTAGGAATCTTGGGTCAGTTGAACCATTTCTAACTTTCTTTCCGGACAGAGTGGTCCTGATCCCTATGCTTGGATCAAATCCAAAAGTCACATCAGTATTTCACGAAAATCAGGAGATCGTGCTACCTACGTTTAGAATGTCAGACAACCAAGAGATTCATCCCCTGGATGTTGGTCGCACCTTGAAACAATATCTGGACGCTACAGCCTCGTTCAGATGAACAGACTTTCTTTTTGTTCTTCTTCATGGCAAAAATAAAGGGATGCGAGCATCAGTAAGATCAATCTCATCTTGGGTGGTCCAAACGATTCAAAGGGCATACAAGGCAAAGGGCATGGTTCCTCCTGAGGCAGTGACGGCTCATTCAACTCGGGGCATCTCGACCTCTTGGGCAGCAGTTCGACATGTCGCACCAGAAGTTATCTGTAGAGCAGCTTCCTGGTCTTCAATTAATACCTTTGTTTCCCATTATTGTGTAGAGCCAGCTGCGCTTTCTTCTGTTAATTTTGGTTTACAAGTATTGTCAGTGGACAATGAAAAATAAAATTCTAGTTTCTTTGCTCAACATTTTTAGCCCACCCGGGTGTGTTTGGCGAGTTATTTCCCACACGTATGCTGCCATGGAGCCTGTCAGGAAAATGGAAAATTTATATCAAATACTTACCGTAATTTTCCTTTCCTGATGGGCTCCATGGCAGCAGGAGTTCCCTCCCAAATGTTGGAGTAGGCTAGTTACGGAACACGGATAGCAGCTTGGAGCAAAGATTTATGGGAGTAGAGGTCCTATTGGGTAATTATGGAGGCGGGGCTAACCCACACGTATGCTGCCATGGAGCCCATCAGGAAAGGAAAATTACGGTAAGTATTTGATATAAATTTTCCATTTTTTTGTCCTAAGGGATTGAATAATGACAAAAAAAAAAAAAAAAAATTTTTTTTTACAAAAAGTTGTCACTAAATGATATATTGCTCACACATGCCATGGTTATATGTGGAATTGCACCCCAAAATATATTCCGCTACTTCTCCCGAGTATGGGGATACCACATGTGTGGGACTTTTTGGGAGTCTAGTCGCGCACGGCACCCCGAAAACCAATCACCACCTTCAGGATTTCTAAGGGTGCAAATTTTTGATTTAACTCCTCACTACCTATCACAGTTTCGAAGGCCATAAAATGCCAAAATAGCACAAAACCCCCCAAAATGACCCCATTTTGGAAAGTAGACACCCCAAGCTATTTACTGAGAGGCATGTTGAGTCCATGGAATATTTTATATTTTGCCAAAAGTTGCGGGAATATTACAAACTTTTTTTTTTTTTGCACAAAGTTGTCACTAAATGATATATTGCTCACACATGCTATGGGCAGAAGTAAAATTACACCCCAAAATAAATTCTGCTGCTTCTCCCGAGTACGGGGATACCACATGTGGGGGACTTTTTGGGAGCCTAGCCGCATACGGGACCCCGAAAACCAAGCACTGCCTTCCGGATTTGAATATAAAATGCTACCAAAAAACCTGTTAGCGATGGCAGGGATCAGGCCTGACTCTGCGATCGCTGCAGTTATGTGTTTAGTGTTTTGTAAGTGACAGTGATCGATCGATACTGCACTTGGGTGGGCTGGGCAGAGGGGCAAAACGCAGGTGCCAGCAGGTATTTGGGCTGATCCCGCTAACAATGCGTTTTTTTGGAACCCTAAACTGCTGGGGACGCTAGTATAGATCTGATCTGTTCAGATTCTATACCACTACGGGAGGTGTATGCTTTGTGTGTGGGTGTTAGCGGTACTGGCACTAACCTAGCGCTGCCTGGGGCGACGCAGACCCTGACCCTAAAACCTAATTGATATCACCCGCCGGGTGATCAGGGGGTTAAACCTTTATTGGGTAATAAATGGTGGGTGCCCTGATGCTATAAAAAACAAACTAACCAGAGTCACCCGTAACACTTATACGGTGATCAGTGGTGAAAGGGTTAACTAGGAGCAATCAGGGGGTTCAAATTTTTATTAGGTAGTATATGGGGGTCCCTGGCGCTATATAAAAACCTGACGGGGAACCTAAATAACTAACTGGCTAACCAGCGTCACCAGTGACACTTATACTGTGATCGCTGGTGAAAGGGGGTGAAAGGGTTAACTAGCAGCAATCAGGGGGTTAAAACCATTATTGGGTAGTATATCGGGGTACCTAGCGCTATAAAAACCTGGCGGTGAACCTAAAAAAATAACTAGCTACCTAGCGACTGTAGCGACACTAATGCAGCGATCAGAAAAACGATCGCTTAGTGACACTGGCAAAAGGGGGTGAAAGGGTTAACTAGCAGAAATCAGGGGGTTAAAACCATTATTGGGTAGTATATCGGGGTACCTAGCGCTATAAAAACCTGGCGGTGAACCTAAAAAAATAACTAGCTACCTAGCGACTGTAGCGACACTAATGCAGCGATCAGAAAAACGATCGCTTAGTGACACTGGCAAAAGGGGGTGAAAGGGTTAACTAGCGGCAATCAAGGGGTTAAAACCATTATTGGGTAGTATATCGGGGTACCTAGCGATATAAAAACCTGGCGGTGAACCTAAAAAAATAACTAGCTACCTAGCGACACATGCAGCGATCAGAAAAATGATCGCTTAGTGACACTGGCAAAAGGGGGTGAAAGGGTTAACTCTAGGGGCAATCAGGGGGTTAAATCTTTATTGGGGGGTGATAGGGGGCTACCCTGGACCTAACACTAACTGTCCTGACAGTTTTTACTGTCACAACTGACACTGAATGCATTGATCAGTAAAGAAATGATCAATGCAATCAGTGACACTGTGACTGGGGGGGGATCGGGGGGGGGTTTGTGTGCCTGTGTGTACCTACATGTCAGTGTAGTGTTGGTGCACACTTACTTTCTGTCTTCTCCTCGTAGTCCGGTCAAAAAGACCGCCCCGAGGAGAATGACATCACTTCCTCCTTCCTGTGTAAACAATACACAGGGGAGGAAGCTTCTCATTGGCCAGGAGCGATCCAGAGGGGGTGGCCGAAAACCAACGGCCATCCCCTCATCACGGAGCGCTCCTGGACCGAATCGGACCGCCGTAACCAGCGGGAGGGGGTCCGATCGGACCCCCCACCCGCTGGAAGGCAATCACGTAGATGTACGTGATTGTGCCTGCCTGTGCCATTGTGCTGACGTACATTGGCAATACGGCGGTCCTCAAGTGGTTAAACTGTGAGGTCGTGCGACGTTGTACCCAAACAAAATTGATGTCCTTTTTTTTCCCCCACAAATAGAGCTTTCTTTTGGTGGTATAAACAAAAAAGAGTGGCATTCTTGAAAAAAACTATATTTTTTACTTTTTGCTATAATAAATATCCCCCAAAAATAAATAAAAAGACAATTTTTTTCCTCAGTTTAGGCCGATATGTAATCTCCTACATATTTTCGGTAAAAAAATCGCAATAAGCGTATATTGATTGGCTTGCGCAAAAGTTATAGGGTCTACAAAATAGGGGATAGTTTTATGGCATTTTTATAAAAAAAAATTTATTAGTAATGGCGGCAATCTGTGATTTTTATCATGACTGGGACATTATGGCAGACACATTGGACACTTTTGACATTATTTTGGGGCCATTGTCATTTATACAGCCATCAGTGCTATAAAAATGCACTGATTACTATGTGAATGACACTGGAAGGGAAGGGGTTAAACACCAGTCATGTCACTAGGCACTAGAGCAGTAGATCCCTGTCATGTCACTAGGCAGAATGGGGAAATGCCTTGTTTGACACAATCGCCGGGACACCGGTGGACATCGAGTCTGTGGAACCCGCGGGCACGGTCACGCTGTATGCGGCAAGCGCGCCCGCTGGCCCCACCAATTAAAGGGGACATACAGGTACACCCATTTGCCCACCGCTGCCATTGTGCCAACGTATATTGGCGTGCAGCAGTCGGCAAGTGGTTAAGGAGAGAAAGATTCAATGTATCTTTCCTCTCTATTCACAGAGAAAAACACGGGGTGGGCTTTGCAGTGACTGATTGCTGTGATAGCCAATTAGAGGCTCTCACAGCGATCGGGTGACCCAGAAGCGGGACCCAGGGCTCTTGGTGAGACACTGGTCTCTGTACACAAGACCCACAGAAAAAAAGCCCAGTTAATATCTGTGTACTGTCGGCGTCAAGGGGTTAAGCTGGAGGAACCATGAAAATGACTTTCTGAGGTAACCACCGCTAATAATGTATTTCTACAGCTCACAGTACATTAGCTTAGTGGTCAGTGGGAAGAATGCTTCTCAGTTGGTGATGAGTGGGAAGAGTCTCCCCTTACACATAGCTAAAAAGATCATTGGTGTTAGTGGTTACTCATCCGAAAGACAGACATTGCTCATTGTTCAAGGAACCCCAAGCAACCTCTGGAGGAACCCTAGGGTTGCATGAACCCTGGCCGAGAAAGGCTGCTCTACTATCTGGATATTTTGATGTGTTTATGCTCTGCTGAAGCATCATGACATACAAAACATTATACATTGTAGAAACAGTAGCAGTTTATGAAAATACATGTAGTACCACAAAGCTGGATAGTTTGTATTAACACATTGTCACCTTAGACATGTAAAAAAAAAAAAAAAAAAAAAAAGCTTCTCTGTGGCCATATGTACTTTGCTTCAATGTTACCAAAGTATTAAGGCAGCACAAGCAGCCCCCTAAGCCACTGGTTATTGCAGTTATGAGGCAAAAAGGGTATTGTACCTATGGAATATTTTCTGGTGGCTTATGAAAACAAGTCATAATAATTTTTACAGTTTAGAATGGGACGCCGCGAGACTGTCCATCATTTTTAAAGGGTGCCTCGAGATTGTGCATCATTTTTAAAGTGTGCCTTGACTGAAAAAAGGTTGAGAAACACTGGGCTAGATCACCAGGTAAAAACAGGTGAAAACAGAAGGAAGAAAGTCAAAGAAAAGAAAACAGATGCAGCCACCACATCTAATTAATGATTGGTAAGCTGCAATATAATATATTTTTGGTTGTGGGTTTAATACCGCTTTATTTAAATCGTTGAGAGCCTGTGCTCAGATGTTTTTGGTCAATTCAAAATGGCTTCATTACCAATACAGGTCAATGGAAACACAATCAGCTTGAGGCAGGTTGTTGCAGCTTAAAAGGAGGTCAGAATTAGGTCAACTGCACCTGTCAATTATTTGTCAGTTATCTCAAATGTACTGAAAGCAAGCTGCCAATGGCAATCAGCCAAGCATGTAGCCCATCGACAAAGGCCCTAAAGCAGTGGTTCTAAACCCCTGTTCCTCAGGGCCCACTAACAGGCCAGATTTTAAGTATTACCCTGGGGAGATGCAGACTAGAATACTGGAGGGGGGGCAGATAGTGGCGCTTGGAGAGAGACAGATGGGTGGGAAACAAAACTATATGTAAAGGTGGTTATGATAATGGAATCTAGTAGTTGGGGTGGCCTGGACCCTGGAAAAGTTCAGTTCAGGCTTGAATGGGTTAAGAACAAGTTTGATGGGTCAAAAGTGTATGTGGCGCTCTAGAGGTGCAGCCAGCTGTGGAAGAGGAAGCAGCTCTATAGATATATAATGTGAAGAACAGCGGCGCTCCTCTGAGTGCAGTATATTAAAACGATTAATGATAAATTTATTAAGATAAAAAATTAAAACATGAATGAACTCACAGGGTAAGGGTTAAAAAGTCTAGTCACAAGGGGGGGGGGGGGGGTCTCTCTTTATAGTCCTGATCCAGATGGTGTGGAGAGCTGCTACTGTCTCGCTAGCTGCAGGAGTTTCCAAGGCTCCGAGTCAAGCTGACAGTCATCTCCCCGTCAGCTGCAACGTCACTGGATGTAGGACACAGGGCCATCAGGCTCGCGTTCGGAGCATGCATACTCCTTCTTCAAGCTATGATCACTACATAGACTAGAACTAAAATGCTGCAATCACTGAGCAGCAAATTATATCACCTGTGGAAGTATTTCAGTTATCTTGCAAACCTGGCCTGTTAGTCGGTCCTGAGGACAGGAGTTGAGAACCACTGCCCTAAAACATTTAGAGATTCTATACCTTTGATGCATGCTCAGTAT
Organism: Lithobates pipiens; assembly: GCF_037356315.1. Lineage (NCBI taxonomy): Eukaryota > Metazoa > Chordata > Amphibia > Anura > Ranidae > Lithobates > Lithobates pipiens. The sequence continues at coordinate 262,435,252 of NW_027507784.1, read as the reverse complement.
ACATTAACTTGTGCCTGCCTCTTATCCTAGGCCTCGCCTTTCTGAATTGGAGGTATCAAACTCTAAAAAATGAGAAGAAGTTGAAGAGGCTGGCACAACTAAGTTGTTTGAAGTTTACTCTAGAACTTTGCTAAAAGAGGACCGTGTTAAGGCTCTATCCATTGAACATGTAATGTATGTAGAACTTCAAAAGAAGAAGAGAAGTCATTTTTTCTATTTATTCTACCATGCTTGGAAAAGTGGAAAGATGCAGGCAGAAAATAGTTCTGCACCAAGTCTTTAGACAGTGCCTTGTGAAAGTATTCGGCCCTCTTGAACTTTTCAACCTTTTGCCACATTTCAGGCTTCAAACATAAAGATATAAAATTGTTATTTTTTGTGAAAAATCACCAACAAGTGGGACACAATTGTGAAGTGGAACGAAATCTATTGGATTTTTGAAACTTTTTTAACTAATAAAAAAATGAAAAGTGGGGCGTGCAAAATTATTCTGCCCCCTTGCGTTAATACTTTGTAGAGCCACCTTTTGCTGCAATTACAGCTGCAAGTCGCTTGGGGTATGTCTCTATCAGTTTTGCACATCGAGAGACTGAAATTCTTGCTCATTCTTCCTTGCAAAACAGCTCGAGCTCAGTGAGGTTGGATGGAGAGCATTTGTGAACAGCAGTTTTCAGCTCTTTACACAGATTCTCGATTGGATTCAGGTCTGGACTTTGACTTGGCCATTCTAACACCTGGATACGTTTATTTGTGAACCATTCCTTTGTAGATTTTGCTGTATGTTTGGGATCATTGTCTTGTTGGAAGATAAATCTCCATCCCAGTTTCAGGTCTTTTGCAGGTTTTCATCCAGAATGGTCCTGTATTTGGCTGCATCCATATTCCCCTCAATTTTAACCATCTTCCCTGTCCCTGCTGAAGAAAAGCAGGCCCAAACCATGATGCTGCCACCACCATGTTTGACAGTGGGGATGGTGTGTTGAGGGTGATGAGCTTTGTTGCTTTTACGCCAAACATATAGTTTTGCATTGTGGGCAAAAAGTTCGATTTTGGTTTCATCTGACCAGAGCACCTTCTTCCACATGTTTGGTGTGTCTCCCAGGTGGCTTGTGGCAAACTTTAGACTAGACTTTTTATGGATATCTTTGAGAAATGGCTTTCTTCTTGCCACTCTTCCATAAAGGCCAGATTTGTGCAGTGTACGACTGATTGTTGTCCTATGGACAGACTCTCCCACCTCAGCTGTAGTTCTCTGCAGTTCATCCAGAGTGATCATGGGCCTCTTGGCTGCATCTCTGATCAGTCTTCTCCTTGTCTGAGCTGAAAGTTTAGAGGGACGGCCAGGTCTTGGTAGATTTGCAGTGGTCTGATACTCCTTCCATTTCAAAATGATCGCGTGCACAGTGCTCCTTGGGATGTTTAAAGCTTGGGAAATCTTTTTGTATCCAAATCCGGCTTTAAACTTCTCCACAACAGTATTAGGGACCTGCCTGGTGTGTTCCTTGGTCTTCATGATGCTCTCTGCGCTTTCAACAGAACCCTGAGACTATCACAGAGCAGGTGCATTTATACAGAGACGTGATTACACACAGGTGGATTCTATTTATCACCATCAGTCATTTAGGACAACATTGGATCATTCAGAGATCCTCACTGAACTTCTGGGGTGAGTTTGCTGCACTGAAAGTAAAGGGGCCGAATAATTTTGCACGCACCACCTTTCAGTTTTTTATTTGCTAAAAAAGTTTAAATTATCCAATAGATTTCATTCCACTTCACAATTGTGTCCCACTTGTTGGTGATTCTTCACAAAAAATTTAAATTTTATATCTTTATGTTTGAAGCCTGAAATGTGGCAAAACTTTGAAAAGTTCAAGGGGGCCGAATACTTTCTCAAGGCACTGTAACTATTTGTCTATCAAATTAATTTTAAATATTTTTTTGCACACATGATAAAATGTACATTTTAGTCTGAAAAGCAGGTTGTTCAGTCCTAGTTCAAGCACTACTTAAAGCGGTAGTCCACCGGGAGTTCAGCCGTTTTTTTTCTTTAAAAGCCAGCAGCTACAAATACTGCAGCCTGCGATGTCGGCACCCGAAGCCGATCTCTCGATCGTCTCTCGGGTGCTGCCGCCGCCATCTTGGGTATGGGAATCAGGAAGTGGAGCCTTTCGGCTTCATTTCCCGGTTCCCTACTGCGCATGTGCGAGTCGCACTGTGCAATAAGGATGGTCCCGCTGCCTCTGGGATCCGTGTGTTTCCCAGCAGGCAGCAGGGGACTTTCGGAAAGGGGCGTAATCTACGCCCCTTTCCGCAGATAGCTATGCCGGAAGTGGTCGCAGATACCTGTACTGTACAGGTACCTGCACCCCCCTCCCCCCTGAAAGGTGCCAATTGTGGCGCCAGATGGGGGGGGGAGGATTCCAATGAGCGGAAGGTCCACTTTAGGGTGGACCTCCGCTTTAACCAGACTCCTAATTATCTGTCTTGACCAGTTAGAAGCTCACCTGAAACTTTGGTAGCCTTTTGGGTTGATACTTCAGTGGAAATACTAATGCTTTTAATACAACCCTGCTGGTAATGCTTGGGTCTCATGACTCAACATTGCTATCGAGATAATACTGTTTAATACCATTTATGCTGTTTCTTTTTTTAGGGTATTTTTAATTCCATCAAACATTAGATGATATTCTGGCTAAAACACCAAAATGAAAAATATGAGATAAAATAAAATGTAAAAATGAGGGAGGGGCACAGGTAACCTTAGGATAACATAGACAAAAAAAGAAGTCTTCCAACAAAAAAAAAAACTCCTACCAAGAGATTTATGTTTAATCTGCGTTCCACTGTATTGGGGGATGATGGGGGGATGAATATTGCTCTTTCAGTCATCAGATATTTTCAGAAATTCAGTCACCCTTGGATAACAAATGACCACTAGAGCTTGGAATTATAGTTTAGATATACCTTCCCACGAGATTCAAGGTGACTCTATTCCTGTACCAATAGATGGTCTGTCAATAATATGGAACCAGTTTTTAGCTATACCTTTCCTACAGTTAGCTAAGGAAAGGGATCAAACAGGAATTATCATAATAAACACTTGCTGACTAGGGATGAGCTTCGTGTTTGAGTCGAACATATGTTCGACTTGAACATCAGCTGTTCGCCCGTTCGAGGAATACCAAACGATATGGGCCGTTCGCGCCAAATTTGTGTGGCGCTCACGGCCCACAATGCACTGCGCCATCGCAGTGCATTGCTGGCTTATGATTGGCCAAGCATGCACTGTGACCCCGCATGCTTGGCCAATCACAGCGCCGGCAGCGAGGAGAGCCATGATTGGCCACAGGCAGGATGCCTGTGGTCAATCATAGCTCAGGCTGTGTAGTACACACCCCCCACTATATAAGTCTGCCAGCGTGGCGGCCTTGTGTAGTGTGTTGGTGTCTGTAGGAGTCAGTGGGTGTTCCCTGTGTACCTTCAACACAGTATGCACCTTTCAATATCGGCGGATTTTGCGTTCTTGCTCTTCTGTAATTGAGCTGTTAGCAATCTGCAGGAGTTTGTGCCTGTTGCCTGCGTGCCCTGACCACAGTATAAACCATTATATCCACCTATATAGCTAGCTATATTGCTCTTTTGTAATAGAGCTTGCAGTCAGTTGTAGGAGATTGTGCGTGCCCTGACCGCAGTATACACCGTTATATCCACCTATATAGCTAGCTATATTGCTCTTTTGTAATAGAGCTTGCAGTCAGTTGTAGGAGATTGTGCGTGTTGTCTACGTGCCCTGACCGCAGTATACACCGTTATATACACCTATATAGCTCTTCTCTAATTGAGCCATCTGCCATTTGGAGGAGTTAGTGGGTGTTGTGTGCCTCCAGCACAATTGCTGGTTTTCCCATCTCCCTTCAGGCCATTACCATGTCTGGAAGGCCAACAAGGAGAGGCAGACAGGCGCGAGCAGATAAAAGAGGGCAAGCAGGCTCTGTGTCTAGAGACAACAGTGCTGGTCGTGGACGCGGTGCATTGTCATCATCAGCACGTGGCCATGGGACACGCTTGTCCTTCTTTTCGGCAGCTGGACGTGTTGAGCCGCATCATGCCGAAGACTTGGTAGAGTGGATGACCAAGCCCTCTTTATCCTCCTCATCCTCTCTTACCCAGGCTCAGGGTACTAGCAAAGCAGCTGCCAACGCATCGTCTTCCCTCCTCTCAATGTCATCATCAGTGACTCCTTCCCTAGACCCACCACGTCCTCCTGAGGAGTCTCCTGAACTCTTTGAGCTCAGTGTTGGGTACATGCTCCAGGAGGATGCCCAGTGTTTTGTAGGCTCTGATGATAATACTCAGCTAGAGAAAGGCAGTAGCGTGAGCGCAGAGAGAGGGGATGCTCAAGAAGGACAGCAATCTGGCAGTCATGTTCCACAAGCTGCAGCATACTGCCAGGTTTGCTCCAGCGATGAAGAGGGAGGGGATGATGAGGGCACTGACTCCACGTGGGTGCCTGGTAGGAGAGAGGAGGAGGAGGAGGAGGCACATGTCCAACGAGGCAGGATGCCCTCCGGGGGCCAGCTTAGGGGCAGCACACCGACTGAATCACACCGTAGAGCTCCGCCTGTGCAGGGCGCTGCCTCTGCGCATTATTCTAAAAGTTCTTTGGTGTGGGTCTTTTTTGAGACGAGTGCATCAGATCGCACTGCTGCTATTTGCAACATATGTCTCAAGCATATCTCGCGTTGCCAATTCATCAGCCGCTTGGGCACCACATGCTTGACCAGACATATGTTGACCTGCCATGCAACTCTTGGCAAGCGTACCTCAAAGACCCACACCAAAGAACAAAGCGGACCTCTCCTTGCTCCTCATCAGCTGGAATCTCCAACCCCACTAGACCTTCAGTCCTCTCTGAAACCTGCTCTGAGAGGAATGAAGGTGTAGAATTAGGTGTGTCACAGCCAAGTGCTTCCGGGCACTCTGCTAGCAGTACACCCACATCCGATTATAGCAGGCAAATGTCCCTGCCCCAGCTGCTGGACCGGCGAAAGAAGTTCACTCCCAGCCATCCACATGCCCAGCGGTTGAATGCTAGCTTGGCTAAATTGCTAGCACTTCAACTGCTGCCTTTTCAGTTGGTAGACTCGGCCCCCTTCCGTGAGTTTGTACAATGTGCAGTTCCTCAGTGGCAGGTCCCCAAACGCCACTTTTTCTCATGGAAGGTGATTCCGGCTCTCTACTGGCATGAGGAAGGCAATGTCCTTGCCTCACTGGACAGGGCAGTCAGCGGTAAGGTGCATATTACCGCTGACTCATGGTCCAGCAGGCATGGACAGGGACGTTACCTGTCTTTCACGGCCCATTGAGTCACTCTTCTGGCAGCTGGGAAAGATGCAGGACAAGGTGCAGTAGTGTTGGAGGTTGTTCCGCCACCACGCCTCCAAAATGCTACTACTGGTTGTGACACACCTCTCTACTCCACCCCCTTCCTCTTCTTCTTCCTCCATGGCCTCTTCCAGTGCTCTGTCCTCAGGGGCAGGCCGAGAGGTGGTTGACACCATGCCAGCTTAAGCCAGGAATGGTGGTTTGTGACAACGGCACCAACCTCCTCTCCGCCCTCCGACATGGACAACTGACCCATGTGCCCTGTGTGGCTCATGTCCTTAACCTGGTGGTGCAGTGGTTCTTGAGCAGGTACCCGGGCTTACAGGATGTCCTGAAGCAGACCAGGAAAGTCTGTGTGCATTTCCGCCGATCATTTAATGCCTGTGCTTGGTTGGCTGAGCTCCAAAAGGAGTTGAACCTGCCCAAGAACCTCCTTATATGTGACATGCCCACCAGGTGGAACTCAACGTTGGCCATGCTGCAGCGGCTGCACACGCAGCAGAGGGCCGTCAACGAGTACCTGTGCGACTACAGCACCAGGACAGGGTCAGGGGAGCTCGGTTTTTTCTCACCACGCCAATGGGGCATGATCAGGGATGCATGCACTGTCCTGTCACCGTTTGAGGAGGCCACAAGGATGGTGAGCAGTGACAGTGCATGCATCAGTGACACTGTACCTCTTGTCCACCTGTTGGAGCATACGCTGCGTGGAATAATGGACAGGGCACTTGAGGCAGAACAGAGGCAGTAAGAGGAGGACTTCCTTGCCTCTCAAGGCCCCCTTTATCCAGACAGTGTTCCTGCTGTCCCACCCATCACCCAGGAAGAGGACGAGGAGGAGGATGAGGAGGAGGAGCATGATTGTGTCAGCATGGAGGTGGAGACTGGCACTCAGCATCAGCAGCAGCAGCAGTCTTGTAGGGATGATTTACAGTCCCAAGAAACCCGTGGACTTGTACGTGGCTGGGAGGAGGTAGCTGCAGATCATGTTGTCCTTAGTGACCCAGAGGACTCCGGACCGAATGCCTCAGCTAACCTACGCTGCATGGCCTCCCTGATCCTGCAAAGCCTGCGGAAGGATCCTTGTATTCTTCGGATCAAGGAGAGGGACCATTACTGGCTGGCCACTCTCCTTGATCCACGGTACAAGGGTAAGGTTGCCGACCTTATCTTGCTGTCGCAGAGGGAGCAGAGGATGAGACATCTCTGGGAGGCCTTGCAGAAAGGTCTGTGCAAAGCGTTCCCAGAGACTGGGAGGTTACAAACTCCTGGTCCTGGACAACGTGTTGCTGAGGCATTGGTCAGAAGGAGCGGTGGAGAAGGTTTTAGTCCGCAGCCCCAAGGTATGATCGGTTCCAGCAACCATCGCCAGCATCTGATTTACATGGTGCAGGAATACCCAGGGGCAAGGTCAGACTTGGACACCTTTCCCACCGAAAATCCTCTGGCTTACTGGGTCTTGAGGATGGATCACTGGCCAGAGCTTGCACAGTATGCAATTGAGCTACTGGCCTGTCCTGCATCCAGCGTTCTTTCGGAACGCACCTTCAGTGCTGCTGGTGGCTTTGTTACCGATCACAGGGTGCGCCTGTCCACCGACTCAGTTGATCGACTGACCTTCATCAAGATGAATCAGTCTTGGATCAGCCACAGCTACCAAGCACCTGAAGCTGATGTAACTGAATCATTTTTTTTTAAATATCACATCCCTTCAAGACTGCCTATGCTGATGCTGAGTGACTGTCCTGTTATGTTGATTGTCTATCCTCTTCCTCCTCCGCTGATATGTTGGAAGAACATTTTTGGTTCTGGGTGATGCCACCAGCCCAATTTTTCAGCCCCTGTTTAACAGGGGCGTTTAATTACAATTTTTGATGCAATGCTTTGCAGCAGGGCTCATTCCTGCACCACAACTACAGTATATGGGAGAGGTTGCAGTGTCGTGGCACCAGCACCAGAACCAGCAGCCCAATTTTTCAGCGCCTGTTTAACAGGGGCGTTTAATTACAATTTTTGATGCAATGCTTTGCAGCAGGGCTCATTCCTGCACCACAACTAGAAAATATGGGAGAGGTTGCAGTGTCGTGGCACCAGCACCAGTGCCAGAAGCCCAATTTTTCAGCCCCTGTTTAACAGGAGCGTTTAATTACAATTTTTGATGCAATGCTTTGCAGCAGGGCTCATTCCTGCACTACATCTAGAGTATATGGGAGAGGTTGCAGTGTCGTGGCACCAGCACCAGTGTCTAAGGCCCAATTTTTCAGCCCCTGTTTAACAGGGGCATGTAATTACAATTCTTGATATAATATTTCACAGCAGGGCCCGTTCCTGTGCCCACCCAGAGTAACTGTGAGGACTTATAGTGTTATGACACCAGCACCACAACCACCAAAGGTCAATTTTTCTACCACTGTTCAACAATGGCATGTAATTACAATTCTTGATATAATCATTCACAGCAGGGAGCTCCAGCGCCCACCAAGAGTCACTTTGAGGGCTTACAATGTTGTGGCAACACCAACACCTTGTTCTGCCATTTCTGCAGAGCATATACGGCAGGCCCCTACTTTCAAACATCCAACTTACAAACGTCTCCTACTTGCAAACGGAAGAAGACAACAGGAAGTGAGATGAAAAAATACGGACGGCAAAACAAATTATACAGGGGTGATAACCCTTCCCTATGTTTTCCAAAAAGCTTAAAAATTGATTTTTTGACTGGAGCTACACTTTAAAAATGTACCAGTTCAAAATTACAAACAGATTGTACTTAACACAACAAATCTACACAGTCCCTGTCTTGTTTGAACCGCCTGTATACTGCTGTTCTGAGTATATAGGGCCTGGGGATCCCACGTCTTTCCTTTTTTAAATATGGGTACGAGGTTCCCCTTAATATCCGTACAAGACCCAAAGGGGCTGGTAATGGGCGGGGGGGGGGGGCTACCCATGCCATTTTTCTCAATGATTTTCATCCATATTGCCGGAACCAGATATTGCATTAAAAACTCAAGCAGTTTTAAAATACTTTTTTTCCGTTAAATGTCATCTTGTGCAGGGACTGTTCTAAACACGGGAAACACGTGGCACTTCACAGGCATTCTATAGACCCCCCCCCCCCCCCGGCACGATATTTAAAGGAATATGTCACTTTTTTTTTCACTTTAATCGTCATTAAAATCAGTGCTCCCGCCAAAACGGCCATTTTTAAAAACATTTTAGGCATTGACCCATGTCCCCTGGGGCAGGAGCCAGGTCCCCAAACCCTTTTTAGGACAGTATCTTGCATATTAGCCATTTCAAATTAGCACTTTTAATTTCGAACGTTCGAGTCCCATAGACTTCAATGGGGTTCTAAAGTTCGTACGAATTTTCGGTCCGTTCGAAAGTTCTGGTGCGAACCGAACCGGGGGGTGTTCGGCTCATCCCTATTGCCGACTCACCTAAGGCAGATTTACTGCTACAGGGCAGCTATGCTGTACAGAATCATGTATATATACATGGCCCTGCACTTCTGGGTATTGGGCTCGAGTGCGTGCTGCTGGCGGCACACTCTTGCTGTGATTTTACACAGCGGAAGCTAATCAGTGGGTCCCATGGACCTGATGTCCTCCGGCACCCGCTGATTGTTCTGCACACAGGCAGAACGGTGATCTGCCAATGTAAACAAGGCAGATTGCCTTTCTGTCAGTACAGAAGGCATGGATCCTGTGTTTCTGTAAATTCCTTCTACTAGTAAAAGCACCTTCCCTTACTACACTGAAACATTAGCTAGGCACACAGTTAACCATTTGGTCACCCCTGATGTTAACATCTTCCCTTCCAGTGTCACTAGTAATTAATAATGTCACTGGCTCCCAAAAAAGTGTCAAAAAGTGTCAATTGATGTCCAATTTGTCCGCTGCAATATCGCAGTCCCACTATAAGTCATTGTTTACCATTAATACTAGTAAAAAAAAAAAAATATCCCATAGTTTGTAAATGTTATAGCTTTTGCACAAACCAATCAATATATGTGCAAAAAATAAAAACCACAGAGGTGATCGAATACCACCAAAAGAAAGCTCTATTTGTGGGAAAAAAAGGATATACATTTTATTTGGGCACAGCCACACTATTGTCACTTAAAGTAATGCAGTGCCATATTGCAAAAAATGGCCTGGTCGGGGGGGAGGGGGGTAAATCTTCTGGAGGTCAAGTGGGTAATAAGGAATAATCATTCCTTACTCTATCCAAAATCATAAAATAAGTTTTGGGCTTGACATACAATTTATTAATGCACCCCCACCACACATTTTTTGTTCAATCCTTCTGCCATTGAGCTTAATTATTCAGTATTTGTTCAAAAATAAGTGTTACATTTTTCCAGAATGTGTGTTAATAGTTTTTTTACATACTTTATTTATTTTGAAAAATATACTGTAGATGCAGGACCTGGCCACATTCTTTTTCACACAGGTTTATCAGGTTGTGCAGAAATATACATCTCAATCTGAGTCATTTGGTAAAGTTGTCTTTCAGTTTCATTATTTTGTACAGAGGTACTTAGTGTCTAGGATGGCCATGCCCATACTGTAATTTTTTATGATCCATAGGAGGTGGGGAAAGTATGGGGTGAGGGATGTGGGGGGAAGCTGTGGAAGCTCAGGGAGATAAGAACTTGGGGGAATTAGTAACAGGGGAAAGGCAGGCTTAGGTGAAAGGGATTAGGAGTTGTAGTAAGATATGTCGGAGAGGAGCCTGTAAGGTAAACAAAGGGGGAAGAGTAAGCCGAGGATAGGATGAGGAGAAGTAAGAAGCAGGGGCAGACAGGTGGGGAAGGAAAAAAGTATAAAGAAAGGGTGTGAAAATCAGAGAGGGGGGTTCACAAGGGTCAAATATATCATTAGGACCTTTCAGTGTAGTTTTGCCATAATACCTGTCCTGGTGGGTTGATATAAAGGAGAAGGGAGTTCCATGCCAGACCAGTAGGCAGGGTACCTGGGACAACGTGCTTACAGTATACAGTGCATTAATCATAACTTTCCCCAGGCAGCAATAATATTCTCCTTCACTTTTGTACACTGCATTACATACACCGTAACCCTGTATTTTGCTTTACATACTACTGACCTCAGAACTCAGTTTGTTTACTCCTAACCCCTGAATTCTGCAATACTTGCTACTAACCCCTACACTTTGTATTGCATACTACTGACCTCTGAGCCCTTCAATACTTACTTCTGAACTTTTCATTACTTACTACTGACCCCAGAACTCTGCATTACTTACTCTTGACCAATACAACTCTGCCTTACGTACTACTGAGTTTTACACATTGCATTACACTGATCCTTGCAGTCTGCATTATATAATTTTGCCACATCCACCATTCACCTTGGCGTGCTCAGCATGCCACCTAAATTTTCCGCCTGAGTGACTAAAAGGGGACACAAATCCAGGCAAGCTATACAGGGCCCCGTGATTTTTAATGGCTGCCCTGAGTAGGCCATAGGATTCATGCCAAGATCAATGTCTGTATGTGGGGAGGTGCAGCATGGTGTGCAGAAGAGGGAGCGGGGGTCTCCAAGAAAACAGGTTTAATGACAGAACTATATTGTAGTAAGGCCCAAGAAAACACAACTACCTGGTGGGGAGACAACCCAACCGGGTGCACTCAAATAATGCTGCAGAGGACAGGGTAACAGCAGGTCTCGGATGCTCCAACAGCATCTCTATCAAGGGATAGAATGTGGTCTGGCCAGTCTGTGCCCAAACAGGTGTCAGGTCACCTGAGAGGCCAGGTGACAGATGCACACCATTGGGGTCAAAAGTGCACCTCTAAAGTAGTGGACCCTATGGCTGACTGCATCGGATGGAACTCTGGGTGATTCAGGAAAGCAGGTCCACTGGAGCACCAACATGGATCCCACTGGGAGCTAGAGCATAAGATTCCCCAGGGTGCGGAGTTTAAGATCCAGCAGGTGTTCACCAGAGCCTCAAGTGGTGAGGATGGACTGCGCTGCAACTGGCTTCAGGTTGCGGCTCCCAGGGTCTCCCAGCTCACGCTCATGGTAGGCTACTGGAGGATAGAGACGAAGCAGCAGTGCAGAACAAGGGATAGTCAGGAGATAAGCCAAAGGTCGGGGCAACTAGGAGACAAGGATTGACAAAGAACATGCCAAAGGTGCCAAGGGTATCAAGCAGGCAGGGATAGTCACAGAACAAGCCAAGATCGGTAAACAGAAACAGACGTAGAGCACATGGCAAGAAGCACACAGGAAGCCAAACACACAATATTGCGTGGGCAAGGCAGGCTTGGACAGCACGGTGTTAAATAGTGTATTCTGTAGAGGCTAGGGTGGAACCACGCTGAGGGAAGATCACTTAACCATGCAGGTGTGAGAGTGTAGGCCCTAAGACTGATACACAGACCAGAGGTAAGCAGACAGACGGGGTATGAAAGTATTACGGCAGATTCATAACAACAAGGGAGGTTCAACAAAGGATAGCATGTCCCTGCTTTTTCCCTAGTAATCAGCAACCTCTTCCTACCGCTATTACTGTCCCTGTCAGATGGGTGATCTGTCCCTACACTACCTACACGTGGAATGCACCCAAAGCCTGGGAGGCAGGGTCTTAAATAGGCTTGGCCTGACCCAAGATGTCACATGTTATGGCAGCATCAAATCCAGCCAGTGACCCAGGAAGCCATCGAAGAACCATGTTCCGCTTGACTCCAACTGCAATGCCGCTATGGTCGAGCACCACCTGCAGTGGAGAAAGACTGTGCCTGCTTACATGTAAGTTTCTCAATAATATCTTCCACAGAAGCCCAGAGAATTTTTAGCTGAGGACATTCCCCCGAATATGTGTATCAGTGTTTCTATATGAGATGGTCATCTCCAACACTCCTATTTTGTGTAGGAGGATGGGCATTTTGTTCCATCTTGTCAGAAGTTTATAACCTGTTTATTAGATATTGTAGTCATGTGGGCTAATTGTAAGGTCTATTTGATTTAGTGTCAAGAAGGTCCCAAGATCATCTTTCCATTTTTAGAATAGGAAGGGTTTCGGGATTCTTGTGCAGTTAAAAGCAAATGACGAAAAGCCAGAGAGTGATGAATTGGACTGAGATCTAAGCATTTGCTTTCAAAATGTGCAACTGGTCTATACAATTCTTCCTGGGAGGAAATACAAGTAGGGGCTTGGCTGTAGGGTCCATTCACATCACATGCAGTGCAGTGCTTTTTCCGCATGAAAAAACATGGAAAGTAGGTTATATGGATTTTAATGACATAGTTCATACCAGTGCAGTGCGTTTCGGTTCCAGAAATAAAAAAAATAACACGCTGCTTTTTTCCTGCACAGAATTGTACTGGTACATGGTAAAAAGAATGAACAATGCATAAAAAATGCATTGGACCCCAATACAGCGGGGGGAAAAATTGGAAAAAAAAGCATCTGGAATGCATCTTGAAATGCACGAAAAAATTAACAAAAAAAACGCACCGGAATTTTTGTGATGTGAACAGGCATGTAGAGTTCTGTTTGAGTCTAGGCCCTATTTAACCACTTGCTTACTGGGCACTTAAACCCCCCTCAGTCCCAGACCAATTTTCAGCTTTCAGCGCTGATGCACTTTGAGTGACAATTACGCGGGCATACAACACTGTACCCAAATGAAATTTTTATCATTTTTTTCCCACAAATAGAGCTTTCTTTTGGTGGTATTTAGTTACAGCTCGGAGTTTTATTTTTTGCTAAACAAACAAAAAAAGATGCAAAAAACAAAAACAAAAAAATCATGTTTTAATAGTTTGTTATAAAATTTTGCAAACGGGTCATTTTTCTCCTTCATTGAAGTGCGCTGATTAGGCGGCACTGATAGGCTGCATTGGTGGGCACTGATGGGCTGCATTGGTGGGCACTGATGGGCTGCATTGGTGGGCACTGATAGGCTGCACCGGTGGGCACTGATAGGCATAGTTAAGGCGGCACTAATAGGCACAGATAAGGCGGCACCGATGGGCACAGATAAGGCGGCACTGATGGGCAAAGATGGGCACAGATAAGATGGCACGGATGGGTGGCACGGATAAATGGCACGGATGGGTGGCACGGATGGGCACTGATAGGTACCACAGATAGATGGGACTGATGGGCACTGATAGGTGGCACTGATAGGTGGCTCTGATAGGTGGCACTGCTGGGCACTGATGGGCGGCACTGCTGGGCACTGATGGGCGGCACTGGGGTGCAGCACCTTTGAGCAGATTGGGTGGCACTGTGGGTGGCACTGTGGGTGGCACTGTGGGGTGGCACTGTGGGTGGCACTGTGGGTGGCACTGTGGGCACTATGGGCACTGACGGGGGGCACTGACGGGGGGCACTTACTTTTGCTTTTATTTAATTTCAGGATGGCACTGCGGGAGGCAGGTGGGCACAGGCAGGTGGCAGGTGGTCCCTTGTATTGATGGCCGTGATCGGGACTGATGTCCCGATCACGGCCGCCGGTGATCGGCTTTTTTTTTTCTCTCCTCGCGCTGTCAGTGCGAGGAGGAATAATAGCCGATTACCGGCTCCGTTCTATCACATGATCAGCTGTCATTGGCTGACAGCTGATCACGTGATAAGGGGTCGGGATCGACCCCTTACACGGATCGGTGATCAGGCGAGTCTCACGGACTCGCCGATCACAGAGCGCGCCGCGCGCGCCCCCTCAGGGGGCGCGCAGGCCGCTCGTAACCGGGACTACGTCAATAGACGTAGTCCCGAAAATGTAGGTCCGCGCTAATGCCGTCATTTGGCAATAGCGCGGATCTGAAGTGGTTAAAATGGCCACTAAGGCTAAAGCCGCGTACACATGATCAAACAATCCGCATGTGTGTGGGCTCCGGCTGACTTTTTTTACCCAAAAGTCCGGCGGACTAAGAAAGTAGTTTTGCACATAAATATGTCCACCGGACAATATGGCCGAGTATGTGCTAGTCCGCCGTACTTTTGAAATGAACTGACTTTTCCCGACTGGGGAAAAGTCTGCTCATTTTGAGCGAGGCTCCAGGTCACCTGGTATGGACTTAAATGGGAATCCCTACGCTGAAAAAACGGTGTGGGGGTCCCCCTCTAGGTCCATATCAGACCCTTATCCGAGCACACTACCAGGCAGGACAGGAAAGGGGATGGGGACGAGCGAGCGCCCCCCCTTCTGAGCCATACTAGACCGCGTACCCTCAACATGGGGGGTGCTTTGGGGAAGGGGGGGCCGCACGCCGGGGGCCGTTTTCAGGGGTCTTCTCGTCGGACTCTTCTGCTATCTTCTGCTAGCTCTTTTACTAGCGGAGGAGCCCGGCTTTCTTCTTCGCCGCCGCCCTCTTCTTCCGACTTCGGGGGTCTTGTCCCCCTCTTCGGTTCTTCTTGCCGGGCCACCGCGCCTTCTTCTAGCTCTTTTTCAAGCGGTGGCCCGGTCTTCTGCTGCTGCTGTCTTCTGGCCTTCTAGACTAGACTAGAAGAAGGCGCGTTGGCCCGGCAAGAAGAACCGAAGAGGGGGACAAGACCCCCGAAGTCTGAAGAAGAGGCCGGCGGTGAAGAAGAAAGCCGGATACAGTAATAAAATCTGATGGTTTTATCACAAGGTTGCACATTTGGAGAAATGAGGGCGGCACTGTGCTCAGTACAAAATCTCTATTCTGATCACTGAGTTTGGAGCTCATCAGACCACATAATTTTCACACTTCATGCCGGTTCACACTGCAGCAACTTGGGATCCGACTTGTCAGACCTCAAGTTGCCCCAAGTCGCTGGACATAAGAAATTCCATTGAAGTGAATGAGAGCCGTCTCAATATACACTACTGAAGTTGCTCCGACTTCAGAAAAGGTTCCTGTACTACTTCAAAGTGACTTCTAGGCAACTTGTACCCATAGATTTCAATGGAAGTTACCTCCAAGTTGGATCTTCATCTATATTGAAGCCACTTTACAGGAAAAGGAAAATAATTTACAC
This sequence comes from Lithobates pipiens, assembly GCF_037356315.1. Lineage (NCBI taxonomy): Eukaryota > Metazoa > Chordata > Amphibia > Anura > Ranidae > Lithobates > Lithobates pipiens. Next base: position 262,419,880 of record NW_027507784.1, on the reverse strand, counting down.
AGGTACTTCCCGCATTTACCAGGCAACCCCCTCCCTCCCACAGAGCTGATTATTCTGTGATTGGCCGCAGCCAAAGTCGCCTGTCCTGAAGGCAACGTTAAGTCGCGCTGAAGTCGCCTCCAATTTGTCTTGCAAAATTGCGCTGTAAAGTTGCCCCTGTGTAAACCGAGCCTCACTCTCTTTAGCAGTGTGCACAGAAGGAATGCAAGTTAATTTCCAATGGGACCAACTTCTGCTGGCTCGGCTTGCTGGGACATTATGTCCGCGTTACTCTGGGTACTGCACTTTTTGTGTTGTATGATGAAATCGTATTGCTGGAAATTCAAGCTCCAATTGTGTAACGTGCAGTTCTCCCCGAATGGAATGGTTTAACTTGATGAATAGACTGCGGTTAGTACAGTGTTTAAACTGATATAAATACATGGTTAAAAACTTCACCCCCGGAAGAATTGATTGGCTGCTGAATGATCTGGCCATTTTTTTATTTGGCACGGCGTCGTTTTAACTGACAATTGCGCGGTCGTGTGATGATGCACCCAAACAAAATTGATGTCCTTTTTTTTCCACAAATAGAGCTTTCTTTTGGTGGTATTTGATTGCCTCTGTAGGTTTTTCTTTTTTGCGTTATAAACCAAAAAAAGCGACAATTTTGAAAAAAATCACAATATTTTGTACTTTTTGCTATAAAAAATATCCCTTTTTTTATTTTTTAAAGTGAATTTTCTCTCAGTTTAGGCTGATATTTATTCTTCTACATATTTTTGGTAAAAAAACAATCACAATAAACGTATATTGATTGGTTTGAGCAAACGTTAGAGCATCTACAAAATAGAGGATAGATTTATAGCATTATTATTTTTTTTTTTTGTTTTTACTAGTAATGGCGGTGATCTGTGACATTATGGCGGACACATCGGACACTTTTAACACATTTTTGGGACCGTTGCCATTTATACAGTGCTATAAAAATACACTAATTACTGTGAAAATTTCACTGGCAGGGAAGGGGTTAACACTAGGTGGCGATCAAGGGGTTAACTGTGTTCCCTAACATTTCTAACTGAAGTGAGAGGGGACTGACTAGAGGAAATTACAGATCGTGGTTCCTAACTATTAGGAACACACGATCTGTCACTCCTCACAGAACAGGGATTTGTGTGCTTACACACATACAACCCTGTTGTGCCTCTCATGCTCGCGATCGCTCATGCGGGGGGTCATCGCGACCATCGGCCATGAGCATCGGCAACCCCGCAGTGCAGTGTGCTCATGCCTGCTTTCCCGATCCCGCAAGCCAACGTATAGCTACGATGGTTTGGGGATCGGGCTGACCTGTCAAATAACGGCGGCTGGTCGGCAAGTGGTTAAAGCATTAAAATTGTAAAAATGGTTAATAGAAAGGAAAAATGCTGCAAGTAAGCATTTAAATTGTATGATTTTTATATGCTTTTACCTCCATTATGTTAAGTTAGTGACAAGTGGGCCGATTTACTAAAACTGGTAGAGTGCAAAATCTGGTGCAGCTCTGCATAGAAACCAATCAGCTTCCAGGATTTATTGTCAAAGCTTAATTGGACAAGTTAGAAGCTGATCGACTACCATTTATTTATTTATTTATATTTAATATTCTAAGCATGACAGGTAACCTGCAATATATTATTTTTTGGTTTAGCTATGTTTTAAATATGTTTTTAAATATATTCTTTAAAGCCCCATACACACGATTGGACTTTGTACAAACGTTCCCGTGGACTTTTGTACAAAGGGCGTTAGCCGTAAGTTTGTATTGCATACACACGATCAGACTTTTTAGGCAACAAACACGAACGTAGTGACGTTTCAACGTACTGATGACACTTCAAAAGAGGACGTTCAATTACTCCAGCACCACCTTTGGTCAACTTCTGTATTGTTGTCTGATCTTTTGCATTGATTCTGAGCATGCGTGTTTGTACTTTGTACAAAAGTCTGATGGTTTTGTGTACACACGATCAGACTTTGCTCCATCGGACTTAGGTTGTCAAAAAGTTTGTCCGTTCGCACAGCCAACAAAAGTCCAATGAAAACCGAAAAAGTTTGTCCGATGGAGCGTACACACAGTCGGATTTTGCTCCAAAACAGCTAATTTGCATGTTTGTTGTCAAAAAGTCAGATCGTGTATGGGCCTTAAGAACATAAAGGTCAACTATTACCTCCATGTTTGTTCAGCCTACACAGACACACATCCATTCTGATTGTCCCTGAGTTTACAGAGACTGTGTATCATGTCTTCTCAGAAGTTTTGTGTTTATCTCTCATCTGTACTTTAATGTTTTTCCCATCCAAGCTATTGTAGTTGAGGCAGTTGAGCACAAAGATAATCTGTATTTAGTTAACTGAGATATGCACCCAAAGAAATGATTAAATCTTTTGTTTGCTTGGTCAGTAAGATATACTATATTACCAAAAGCAAAGGTTTCTGACTGTTTAACCACATACCAAATACGCACTGTACTAGGAAATAACAGATATACAGAGAGATATGCACAATAGCATAGTGAGAAAACAGAGAATGTTCTGAAACACTTGATTCTACTGGATAGAGTTCTCTTGCTCTTCCAAGTATATACAAGCTCTCTTCCTTCATAATTTTCTATAGTAAGGAACCGAAAACCTCCATCACCCCAACCCAACCCTACCCTTTCAAATCACACTGTTCCACCTACTCTCCTCCCCCCTCCTTTTCTATCTGCCCTCTCCCCTAATACCTACTGCTAGCCCCACTCTTCCCAAACTGCTAACTTCACCCCTCCTTCCCCCTTCCAAGTTCCTTGCCCCCTAATACAGTCACCATTAGATTCTGCCATGGTTTACATTACACCTCTCTTGAGTATCAGAAGCTTGAGACTCTGATATCTAATTGCTGTAAGTTGTTTAGTGTATAGCCTAAAGCCCCGTACACACGATTGGATTCTCCGTCAGGAAATGTTGGATGTCAGGCTGTTTTGGCGGAAAATCCAACCGTGTGCATGCTCCATGGGACAAATGTTGTCAGACTTTCCACCAACAAATGTGGGCTAGCATGTCTTCAAATTTTTCACCAAACACGTTCTTAATTGTTGGCCAACATTTGTGTGACCGTGTGTATGCAAGACAAATTTAAAACAACACGCTTCAGACAAAATTCCACGGTTTTGTTGTCAGAAAGTCTAATCGTGTGTACGAGGCATTACACTCATATTGTTCTCAAACAAAATAAGTGCTAATTGTAAAAAGTAGGTAAATCAAACAACAATTATCACAAATACATTGTCCGCACTGCCAGCGATTAACTGCAGTAATCACTGCTGGACACACAAAGTGCGTTCAACAGCGGTCATCACAGCTAATCGCTGGCTGTGTATAGAGCCACAAATGTGATTGTAGCCTAATGCCACATACACACGATCGGTTTTCCTGTCAGAATAAACCCCAAAGGTTTTTCCAATGGAGTTCCACTGAAACTGTTGTGCGTACACACGATCACACCAAATTCCAACCGTTTACAACACGGTGACGTACAACACATATGACAGGACTAGAAAAAGGAAGTTCAATAGCCAGTAGCAGCCTCCATCTAGTACTTGATTCTGAGCATGCGTGGGTTTTTTGCGCCTCGGAATTTCCACAGACAATGGCATTTTCGGATAGGAACTTTTCCCGACCGAAAAATTGAGAGCATGCTCTCAATCTTTTGCTGGCTGGAGTTCGGCCAGCAAAAGTTCGATGGAGTGTACACACAGTCGCATTTCCCGATGAAAAACTCTCATTGGTTTTTTGCGGGCCGAAATTCCGATTGGGTGTTCAGTAAGGAGTTAGTCAAACAGTTGTGTATTGCACACTGCAATGTGAGTTCTTTTTATATTGCTTTTAAATAACATTTTAAAAGGTTTTATGCTATGCAAGTCTTTTCTTCCCTACTTTTGATGAGTGCCAATTGAAAGGCAAGAAGAGCCTGCACATTAGAGGAGGAGAGAGAAACAAAGAGAGAGTGAATTCAGCTAAAGCTTGCGTTTTCAACCAACTTAAGCTGGGTACACACTACAGTCACTATGGTCGGAGCCGCTGTACTAACCATGAGAGATTGGTTCAGGGATCTCCCCCACTGAGATGTTGGCTGAGAGCGCTTATCGGGAGTCAGTCGGCTGCTGGTTTTCCAGCATGCATGTCTCACATAAGGCCATATACACGATACGAAAATCGGATGGAAAAATTCGTACAACGAGCTGTCTGACGATTTTCGAATCGTTAGTATGGTGCTTTCGACAGCCGATTTGACTTTTTCGTCAGACAAAAGCTGGATGTGCAGACTATAAAATTTTTGATGGATGTGAACTCAATGTCAAAGTTACCTAATGTCCGATTTTCGTTTCATTAGTACGCTTTTCGTATGAAAAAAGACTACGCATACTCAGAAACAAAAGAATGCATACAAAACTATTCAACACATTACGTCACTTCTGACGTTGTATTCTGTCGTACAAAATTTTTCGTATTGCGAGTTACGAAAGGGAGGACCCCCACTATGCCAAAATCCTGCTGTGTGGGCCTTTGGGGACGGGTGTGTCTGTGGAGGTATCCCATTCCACTCGTCCATTTCCTGTTTTTCCTGTTTTCCTCTCAGTGACACGAACGCTGCATCATGATGTCACGCGGCATCGCACGTCATGGCGTCCTGCCTTTGTTTAGTATAAAGTTGCTCCATGTCTGGCTGGTGGATGTTGCTGGCCTGATGCTAAGCGCCGCATTGCTCTGGCCACACTTGGGTGGATGCTGTGCCGTTTTGGCACCAAACTTACAACATAAAAGGCACCCACCCATCTAGACCATGCCAGAATCAGCGGGAACACCCATGGTTATACCTTTTGGTCTTCAATAGGTAAGCAAAACAAGACGAGGGTATTACACTCTGCAGTGTTATCATTGGACCTGGCAAATTGTGAAGTGGCACACTTGGGCAAAGTTGTATTTATTATTTTGTTTTTAGACACTCATACCCCCTTTTGGGAACTCGTGGGCGTGGTTACAGACCTGGTGAGCCCCCCCCCCCCCTCTATAGAAGTAAGCCTGGTGATATGCCTTCACAAGGTGTGTAACAGTTTAAATTGTAGACTGATCTATATAGATCAATATATGTGGTTGCTAGTTCTTTTTCCACTACTTTTACTACCATCAGTATTTCCTTAAGATATTATAATGTATTCCCAGATTCTAGTTCAGCACAGCAAGCTGAGGACTGGAAGCATATTTGAAAGGATACATTCAATCAGTCTGTGGAGCTATATATTACTGATTGGAGGCACAACAATCTTTAAAGGTAAACTTGTACCTATTTGGAGGTTGTGTTGGTTGTTTTTTTCTCTCATATATCTATTCACTATATTGCAGATATTGACTGGGTGTGTGTGATATATGGGTCCTTTTTCCCATCTATACAATTTACCTTGGTTACATTTTTTTTTTGATCTTAGGTAAGAAACCTTTTTGTCATGGTTTATATATATTAGGGATGTACCGATACCATTTTTTTTATGAGTACTAATCCTTTTTGTTTTTTAGTACTCGCCGATACTTACCACAACTGTTTTTTTTTTTTACTTCAACTGCCAGCAATGGTACAAAGCATTGAAAAGTTATTTACAAATTAAATATATATATATTTATATACAATATAAATAGATTTTTTTTAAATTGTGTTAATATATATACGTGTAAAATATTTTTATGTTTATCGTTTATAAAATAGACATGAAAAAAAAAAGCAGGTAAATAATTAAATGGTAGAGAATAGAGAGTTCATTAAGGCTGATTAGAGTAAATTAAGTGTTAGTAAGGGGTTAAACAGAGGAACATTTGTTCATCCCTTTGATCTGCAGATGAAGAAACAGAAACATTCAAAAAGAAACAATGTTTCTTTTTATTTTAGTGTTTCAGCATGATGTTAATAAACATTGCCGGCCGCTTTTTTTTTGACAGCTCCAATTACCCACTGACAGCTCAAAGAACCGAGTCTGAAAGTATCAGTTTCAGGTATCGGTGCATTTGCAGTACTGATACTTGTGCAAATACTCGATATCGACACCAATACTAGTATCAGTGCAACCCTAATATATATGCAATTAATTAAAGGGGTTGTAAAGCTTCATTTTTTATTTTCTAAATAGGTTCCTTTAAGCTAATGCATTGTTGTTTCACTTACCTTTTCCTTCAATTTCCCTTCTAAATGTTTTTTTTCATTGTCTGAATTTCTCACTTCCTGTTTCTCCTCAGTAAACTTCACACCATCATCCGAGCGGTGTTTAGTCAGCCAGAACAGCTTACTGAACAGCTTACTGAGGAGGAACAGGAAGTGAGAAGTTCAGACAAAGAAAACAAAGAAAAAAAACATTTAGAAGGTAAATCGAAGGAAAAGGTAGGCAAACCAACAATGCACTAGCTTAAAGGAACCTATTTAGAAATAAAAAACAAACCTTTACAACCCCTTTAAGGGAAGATCATTGCCTAATGGGTATCTAGAATTCATCCCTTGCTTTATCCCCAGAAATCACCAACAATCTTGGCTAGATCACAGAATTTGAAACATGGAATTTTCAAGGGTCGGGATTTCTTAATTATCTTTGTATTCACACAGGTGGATAGAAATCACTTTGGTTTCTGAATTACCCTATGGGGTAATCTGATTCTGAGAATCACCAGGCAAGCATGTGTGCAATATTTTGTGTGTCTATATGTATGTAAACTGTCCTTTTTGTTCATTGTTCCAAGATCTTTACATATTGTCTACAATGTTATATATACTATAACACTATAATACTAAACCCCCATACACACTATCAGATTTTCTACAGATTTTTTCCTTCGAATTTCCAAAACCATATAATATGAGGTCAAACCTTAGGAGTTTCAATTTGTATGCAATCGGGCAGGCCCTTGCACTACATGGTTTTGGTAAACCTGAAGACAAAAATCAGCAGAAAATATGATAGTGTGTATGGGGCTTTATGGTACTCTTTTTCATTGTTTTAAATTTTACATCAGCATCTACCCAGTTATGTCCTGAGGAAGGATTTTGCAAAACGCATTGACAAAAGTTCATGGAGGAGTTTATGGACCCTTTTTATTCATACAACTTGTACAGTATATGTGTCCATGTGGACTTATATCCATATCTCCATGTTTATCATATTGGGTATTGTTGATTCTGTTAGTCAGTAGGGTGCTGTGTATGTTTTATGTCTTTTTAAAATCAACATATTTTTTAATAAAAGTGTATATTTTAGATAACTATCGTCTCATGATGTGCCCACAAAATCCATTTGTTTTTTGATTGTCGTTGTTCCAACTCATTCAAACCTTTTTTCTGTATTGTGCGTAACCTCTTCACTTTCGACATGAGACTAGCATGCCACAAACAACAGATGTTCGGTCATCCAAAAATCTAAGTATGTGTATGGGCTATACACGCGGGCAGAATGTTGCCTGTTTTTTTTTTTTAACCGGCAAATGCCTCCCAACATTCTGTCCATGTGTAGTGGGCTTTAGAGATAAGTCGTCAAAATCATCTGGTGACTGCTTATCTCTTAAAGAAGTTGTAAGATCAGAAGGTTATGTATCTGAATGCGTTCTATGCATTAAGACCCCTCTCACACTGGGGCCGCTCAAGCGGTAAAGTGCTTTTGGGATGTTATTGGGGTGCTTTTAACCACCGCTAGCAGCCAAAAAGCTTTTCAGGCACTTTGGAATTGTTGGCCATTCATTTCAATGGATACAGCGCTCCCAAAACTGCCCCAAAGATGCTGCTTGCCGGACTTTTTCTAATGTCCCGCAAGCGCACCATCCCAGTGTGAAAAGTCACACTGAAATGAATGGGAGGCGGTTTTCAGGCTCTTTCCAGGCACTATTTCTATCGCTAAAATCCTGGAAAACGCCTCAGTGTGAAAGGGGTCTAAGATAAAAAGCCTTCTGTGTACAGCAGCCCCACTCAGCTCCCCTAATACTTACCTAAGCCCCATCTCTGTCCAGCAATGTCCACAAGTGTCTTGGCCATCTGAGACTCTCTCTTTTGATTGGCTGAGACACGGAAGTGGCACCATTGGCTCCTGTTGCTATCAAAGTCAATCAGACAATCAAGAGAGAAAGTGGGCTGGGCTGGGCCACAGCTCTATGTCTGAATGCAGACATGAAGCTGTGACTTGGATATAGCAAGCTGCTTGCTGTAGGGCACTGGACAGGAGGCAGGGGCACAGAAGAGGGACCTGAGAAGAGGAGGATACAGAGTGGGTAAGTATAACATGTTTGTTATTTTTATAGAAAAAAAACAAGACTTTACAATCACTTTAAGCCAGCCATACATGGATCAACATTTGTCCGGTTCTGCAGAGTCCAGCCGAATATGGATCAGTGTATGGGCAGGCTAGTAGTACAAAAGTTGATGAATCAGTCGACTTGTGTACAACCAGCCTGTATTTTTTTTTTTCCCATACGATCAGTGCTGCTGGGTATAGCTGGCAACATTGATCATTTTATTCTGATGCCAGGGAAGCCTCCCCACTGTCAAAATACAATACCACAGTGAGAGTGATTCCCCCATCCACATCGAATGTGTTGATGTGGAATCAAGGTATTTTCTTTTGTTCAACCCAGTGGTTGAATGAAAAAGAATTCATAATGTAAGGGCTGCCTTAGGGTGTGCACTGTGGTGGATAATTGACAAAATTGGAGGAAGACACGCAGTAATTGAAAACAGTTTAGGCACATCTTGCACTGGGCACTTTATTCCCAAGGACAGACGTTGTCGTCATCTGGTTTGGAAAACAAGGAATATTATCGGAGTGGAGTATTTTTTATGAAATGCACGGTATTATTGATACTTGTGCATGTAATTACTGCTGATTATAACTGTCACAATTCCAATGTGTTATTTTTAACTACTTGAGATCCGCGCTATAGTCAAATGACGGCTACAACGCGGATCTCGAATTCCGGGACTACGTCTATTGACGTCGTCCCCTTTAAGGGCTCCCCGCGCGCTCCCGGGAGCGCGCATCGGGGAAAATCTGTGTTGGCCGTGTCCCCTGGACACAGCCAATCACAGATCGCTGTAAACGGCCAATCACAGCGGCCGTTTACAGCGCGATCGCTGCCTCCAATGGGTGATGATCTGAAATGTAAACAAATGAGATCATCACCCATTGCCGAATCTGTCTCCTCACACAGCGATAGCGTGTGAGGAGAGAGATACCGTGAGTGGAAAAAAAAGTGTTTTGTGCCATCTGTGCCCATATCTACCCTGCCAGTGCCCATATCTACCCTGCCAGTGCCCATCTCTACCCCGCCAGTGCCTACCTGTGCCCACCTGTGCCCACCTGTGCACCATCTGTGCACCATCTCTGCAACGTCAGTGCCCATCTGTGCACCACCAGTGCCCGCCAGTGCCCGCCAGTGCCCATCTGTGCACCGCCAGTGCCCGCCAGTGCCAATCGGTGCCCATCTGTACCAATCGGTGCCCATCTGTGCCGCCTCAGCAGTGCCCATCTGTGCCGCCTCAGCAGTGCCCATCTGTGCCCATCTGCTGCCTCATCAGTGCACATCTGCAATAAATCTGCACATCTATGCAATAAATCAGTGTACATCTGTGTCTGTGCCGACTCAGCAGTGCCCATCTGTGCCGACTCAGCAGTGCCCATATGTGCCACCTCAGCAGTGCCCATCTGTGCCCATCTGCCGCCTCATCAGTGCACATCTGTGCAATAAATCTGCACATCTGTGCAATAAATCAGTGCACATCTGTGCCGACCCATCAGTGCCCATTTGTGCCACCTCAAAAGCACCCATCTGTGCCACCTCAAAAGCGCCCATCTGTGCCACCTCAAAAGCGCCCATCTGTATAATCAGTGCACATCTGTGCCGACTCATCAGTGCACATCTGTGCCACCTCTGTGCTGCTTCAACAGTACACATCTGTGCCACCTCATCAGTGCACATCTGTGCCACCTCATCAGTGCCCATCAGTGCAGGCTTAACCAGCAACCATGGCTAAACGAGTCTTTTCTGCCGAGGAGGCGTACCAAATTCTTTCCACAACCGACGAGAGCAACGGGGAGCTCTCCTCTTCAGATTCCTTTTCAGATTCAGATTCTGAAGCCGACATAAATTATGAGCCAGTCCTCAGCAGTGAAACACTGACTGAATCCGAGGAGGAAGATATCCGGCCCATCAAACGAAGGCGTTCTAGTGAGGCAGTGCCGTCCACCAGCACCGAAGTGCCATCCATCAGCACTGCAGTGCCGTCCACCAGCACCACCGTGCCGTCCACCAGCACCACAGTGCCCCGGCAAGAAAGGCCAAGTACCAGTGGGGTGTCATCTCAGCCCCAAAGGGTTAGGAGCCATGCCGGCTTTCCCTATGCCCTTCAGAACCCCTTGTGGCTGCCTCCTAATTCAGGAGAGGCCAATGTTCCCCCTTTCACTGCCCAGCCAGGAGTCCAGGTGGACACGGAGAATTTTACCCCAATAGATTTTTTTTATTTAATTTTTACGGAGGATATGTTGTCGTCAATTGTGGCCCAGTGCCACCTGTATGCACAACAATTTATTTTGCAAAATCCGACCTCTTATTATGCCCGTCCCTACGAATGGAGAGACCTAACGGTGTAGGAGTTCAAGGTTTTTTTAGGCCTCACATTTAACATGGGACTCAACAAAAAAATCAATTGCGTACCTATTGGTCAACCCACCCCCTCCACCACTCACCGCTCTTCTCCGCTGTAATGCCCAGAACCAGGTATCAGAGGTTCTTACATTTCAGCGACAATTCCCAGTGCCTTCCACGAAATGATCCAAATTACGACAGGCTTTACAAAATTCGACCAATACTTAATTATTTTTCAGAAACATTCTCCAAATTGTTTACCCTGGACCAACACATATGTGTGGATGAGTCCCTTATTAAATTTAGCGGCAGGCTTAAAATGAAGCAATTTATGGTTCACATATTCATTCATAGTGTACAAAGGGAAGGACACCCAGCTGCAGCCCCCTAATTGTCCAGACTACTTGGGATCCAGCGGAAAAGTTGTTTGGGACCTCATATACCCCCTATTGGATAAAGGCTACCACCTGTATGTAGATAACTTCTACACATCTCTGCCCCTGTTCCACAACCTTCACCGGAAGAAGACGCGAGCATGTGGCACCGTAAAAAGGAATCGGAAGGGCTTTCCTCAAAGTCTTGTGTATAAGAAGCTGCGAAAAGGAGAAACCGCAAGTCTGAGAAACAAGGAGGTTCTGGCAGTGAAGTGGAGGGACAGAAGGGATGCATATATGTTGTCTTCTATCCACAATGATACCTTTGTGGAAATCCCCAGAAGGAATGGCCCCGTAAAGAAACCAAAATGCATTTACGAATACAATTTGTTCATGGGGGGAGTCGACTTCAACGACCAAATGATGGAACCATATCTTGTCACAAGACGGACATACCATTGGTACAAAAAAGTAGCAATTTATTTTTTTCAATTGGCCATTTACAATTCCTATGTAATTTACCGCAACTCCACCCAAAACCCCAAACGTTTCTTTGGCTACCAGGAGGAAGTTTTCACAGCCCTTATTTTCCCAAACGGCCCACCAGAAAATATCCGATCAGATGTTATTAGTCGACTCTCCGAGCGCCACTTTCCCAATAAAATCCCTCCCAAACCAACAGGCCAAAGACGTCAAAAAAGATGTAAGGTGTGTACCAGAGCAGGAGTCAGAAGAGACACATCTTATTATTGTGCACAATGTCCTTCCCAACCAGGCCTCTGCATAGGCGACTGTTTTCGGCGTTACCATACTTCAATAAATTTTTAGTGAAGTATGGTAAACATAATCCTCAGTTCCTGCCTTCATACACCTTCACACCCCTTATGCCACTGCCTGCTCTGTAACTGACCCTGGCTTGTTATTGGACCACTCTTATGCCTGCCGATTCTGTACATACCGCTGGCTGATCTGGAACTGACCCTGGACTGTTATTCGACCATGCTTCTGCCTAACGATTCTGTACATACCTCTGCCTGATCTGGAACTTGTATTCCGCAACTGGACTAGTGAGATTCAACACGGGGTCTCACATATGTGAGGGGCTCCAGTATAGTTTTTCTGCAAGAAGAAAACAATTTTCTTTGTTTTCTTATTCCTAGATTAGGGTCTGGAGACTCGGAGGCTTCAAAGAGATTTGGGAGGGAGAAGCCTCTACCCCTATCCCCATTTTGTCCTGAACGAGGCTCTACTTCTGTCTGCTGCCTGTAGGACTTACTGCTGTCATGCCACACAGACCACACCACAAGGACCTGCCTACTACCAGGACCAATATTTTTGGCACTGCTGACATCTCTGCACTGACCCTGGACTGTAATATGGACAGTATCCCTGCCTGCTGCCTGAAAAACTGTGTTCGCTGTTGCTGACCAAGTCCCTGCCTGCTGCCTGGACCAGTGATATCCTCCTGTGGACAACTGCGCTTCTAAAACCACAGGTAATCTTTTCTTTACCCTTTGCTCAGCATAATGTATTTGGGGGTGTAATTCTTGGTATGTGCAGGCTATGTGTTCCTGGAACGCCGACGGTGTTCCTTGCATGTTGCGCCTCTGTATGTGGCCAGGCTGTGTAAACGTCTCACACATGTGGTATTGCCATACTCAGGAGGAGTAGTAGAATGTATTTTGGGGTGTTATTTTTGCTATGTAAATGCTGTGCGTTGGAAATATCTTATAAACGGACAACTTTGTGTAAAAAAAAATGCGTTTACATTTTTTTCCACATTTTCCAAAAACTTCTGGAAAAAAATTAACCATTGAAAAGACTCATTATGCCTCATAGATTATACGTTGGGGTGTTAGCTTTCCAAAATGGGGTCATTTTCTGGACGTTTCTATTGCCCTGGTGTTCCAGGGCCTTCAAAACTGTAATAGGTGGTTGAGAAATGAAATGTGTAATTTATGCTCCTAGAATGCCTGAAGGTGCTACTTCAAAATTAGGCCTCTGTATGTGGTCAGGCTGTGTAAAAGTCTCACACGTGTGGTATCGTTATACTCAAGAGGAGTAGGAGAATGTATTTTGGGGTGCTATTTTTGCTATGTAAATGCTATGTGTTGGAAATATCTTATAAACGGACAACTTTGTGTAAAACAAAAATGCGTTTTCATTTTTTTCCACATTTTCCGAAAACTTCTGGAAAAAAATGAACCATTGAAAAGACTCATTATGCCTCATAGATTATACGTTGAGGTGTTAGCTTTCCAAAATGGGGTCATGCCTCTGTATGTGTGTAAAAGTCTCACACATGTGGTATCGTTATACTCAGGAGGAGTAGGAGTATGTATTTTGGGGTGTTATTTGTGGTATGCACATTCCGTGTGGGAGAAATAAGCTATTACAATGAAAATTTTGTGAAAAAAAAAAAATCGTAATTTTGCAAAGAATTGTGGGAAAAAATGACAACTTAAAATAACTTACCATGCCTCTTACTAAATACATTGGAATGTCTACTTTCCAAAAAGGGGTCATTTGGGGGGCATTTGTACTTTCCTGGCTTGTTAGGGTCTCAAGAATGGAGATAGGCCTTAGTACATCAGATGTGATCTTTTTTTGCAAATCTTTATGATTTGCACCATAGCTTGTAGACTCTATAAATTTCACACAGATCATATAATATGCAATAATTTGGGTTATTTTTACCAAAGATGGTTAGTAGTATAAATTGTGGCCAAAATTTATGAAGAAAAATTGCTAATTTGCTAAATTTTGTCACAGAAACGAAGAAAAATTCATTTTTTTTCAAAATTTTCGGTCTTTTTTCATTTATAGCGCAGAAAATAAAAAACCGAGAGGTGATCAAATACCACCAAAAGAAAGCTCTATTGGTATGAAGAAAAGGACAAAAAAATCATTTGGTTACAGTGTTGCATGACTGAGTAATTGTCATTCAAAATGTGAGAGCACTGAAAGCTGAAAATTGGTCTGGGACTGAGGGGGGTTTAAGTGCCCAGTAAGCAAGTGTTTAAAGGAGAAGTAGGGCAAAAGAATGGGTCATAGGAATGTGCTTTGTTCTGCATTTCTGTGACCATATTCCACAGCGGCTAAGGTCTGATGTCAGCTGACTTCACAGTGTGCCGCTGAGAGCCTGAGCCACTCGCTCCTGCCCTCTCCACAGCACGGCACTCCAGTGAGAGCTGGAGGGGAAGAGTAGGGAGACTGACAGTCACTAGCTCTCTGCTCACTGAAGACCAAGAACTGAGCAATCAGCAGTCATTGATTGCTCAGTTATTGGTCTGCGAGGCAGCGGGGGACACATGCAGTATCACACCGATGCTCAATCCACCTAGATAAGTATGAATGTGTTTTTTTTTTTTTTTTTTATTCTTACATTTCTCTTTTAATCTTTTTATTTGATGGCTTAGAAGCGTTTATACACTTAGACACCATTCTTACCTATCCAGGTACGGTGGTGTGTGTGTGTGTTTTTGCCCTTTAAGTGAAAATCATACAAAATAACTGCATGATCTTTATTCCTAAATTGCACTGTACCACATCGCATGTTACTAAGCGTTTTGGTGTATTGGAGTGCCATTTTGAATTGATGGAATTTGTATGCGTGTTTTCCTGCAATGTTCAAATGTGAACCTAACCTAAGGCAGGCCATACATGATACCATTTTCTTTCCTGCAACCACAGGAGCTGTCTCTGACAGGAAAACACAGTGATTATTGCTAGCGGCTATAGCTGCTAGCGATGATGGCTTGTAAAAATCCAACATGTTGGTTAAACCAAACTTGATCAGCCTGCCCATAAATGGTCTGACTCTCGCCTGATTTGAACCATCTATGGCCGGCTTTAGTCAGCACTTATTTAGTTTACAGCTTTTATTCATCGTTACTGACACCAAGCATAGCAGCTTGAACTGGCCATACACTAATCAAAATTCTGCCAGTTCTGCAGGAACCAGCCCAATTTATATCAGTTTCTGGGTTTCTTAGTTTGAAAAAAGCCAATGGATTCCTAACGAATGCCCATACTTTTATCGATTAGTGGCTATGGTGGCAGAAGTGATTCCTCCATCTACCTTATATGTATGGATGGAGCAAACTGTTAGTTTTCATTTTAGGTTAGGAAAGATAGAGGAATGCAGAGGTAAATAGATTTTTTTACTCATTTTGCTCTACACTAGCATACATTCCATTACAAATGTCATGGTTTAGATATGTGAGTAACTCAATTTATATTCATGTGCGTGCCTTGTTATCATATTTGAAAATTTAAACAATGAATTAGGAAAAACTAAAATGGAGAGCAGTATAACTGAACCTGTCTCATCTCCAGAGTGGGACACAGATGGAAAAAAAAAACCTGACCCTTCTTCATGCTATCTAAATTAAGACCAAAAAAATGGCTATAGGTACACAGTAATGTAAGGTTAATTGGCCCTCTTTTCTATGTATATTGGGAATTAATATTGGAAGCGGTGGCACTGACAAGAAGAACCATCCTTTGGGGGACTATGTGTTAAACAGGGTGAGACAAGTCATAACAAAGTCTTGGTTAGAACCACCTATAATAAGTAGTATAAAACAGATGTTGAGCAAACACTGCTCCTTGAAGACATCTGATAAAAAGTATGGTTCCATAAGGGATAAAGAACAATTCCTGGAATGCTGGAAAAATTGATTTCCTTATTTAGCATCAGAACACCAAACATATGTTAAAGTAAACCTTTCCTCACCCTAAAAAAATTGAAAACTAAACCATTAACTGCACAATAGTTACCATAAGGTGCCCAACCTTCCCTTTAGCTGCAGAGGAATCCTCTTGAAAAACTGTCTAATCCTCTTGAGGATGTAAATACCAGTGAAAGTCTTTATTTGCACAGCCTCAGTAATGCCGCCCCCCATCTTCATTCTTGGGGCTTGGCAATGTATTGCTAATGCTATCACATGTAGTTGTACATGCCTATAACCTATAACTAATCAGCTGAAAAATATGAAGGATTGTTCATATGCTTTAGCGACTTTAACAAACCCTAGTGTGTATCTTATATAACCCATATTTACTTTTACAATAATTGTATTCGATTTTCTTGTTTCGTCAAGAAGAAGAGTAAAACCATGTCAAAATTGTTACTGCAAAGTATACATAGAAAGTGATAAAATGTAATGTCAAATGGGTTTACAAAAGAGCTTTATTTTGCAAAAGGTCATTGTGGTTAAAAGGGGCAGAAAGGTGATAGGAAGGGGGTGAGTTGGGAAGGTCACTAGGAATATACACTATATTACCAAAATTATTGGGATGCCTGCCTTTACACGCACATGAACTTTAATGGCATCCCAGTCTAAAGCCTCGTACACAGAATGCGATTGTTGGCAGGGGATTGTCTGTTGACAGACTGTTGTCCTAAAATCTGACCATTAGTTCGCTCCTTTTGACAATTGTTGTCCAACTTTCGGGCAACAAATGTTGGATGGCAGGCTAGTAAATTATCTGCGGACAGGGGTCTGTTGTCTGATTTTTGTATGGTCAGTACACAAATCCGTCACACAAAAGTTGAAAGCACAAACACACATGCTCGGAATCAATGCTCACCAAACACAAAATTAGCAGAAGGGGCCCAAAGGGTGGTGCTCAAAAGCTGAAATTCCTCGTAGTACGTCACTACATTTTTGTTTTTTGCATGACAATTGTGTACCGTTAGTATGCAAGACAAGATCCTGGCACACGCCCTTAAGACAAAAATCAGACGCTCGGTTGGCCAACAATCACATCACATGTATGAGGCTTTAGTCCGTAGGGTTCAATATTGAGTTGGTCCCAAACACGCTCATCCATGTCTTTATATGGACCTTGTTTTGTGCACTGGTGCACAGTCATGTTGGAACAGGAAGGGGCCATCCCTAAACTGTTCCCACAAAGTTGGGAGCATGAAATTGTCCAAAATATCTTGGTATGCTGACACCTTAAAAGTTCCCTTCACTGATACTAATGGGCCAAGCCCAACCTCTGAAAAACAACCCCACACGAAAATCTCCCCTCCATGAAATGATTTGGACCAGTGCACAAAGCAAGGCCCATAAAGACACGGATGAGCGAGTTTAGGGTGGAGGAACGTGACTGGTCTGCACAGTTCTGACCTCAACCCAATAGAACACCTTTGGGATGGATTAGAGTGGAGACTGTGAGCAATCTTTTCAACTTGGTATTTATTTTCTATATTCTGACTGCTCTGTATTCCCATTTTCTAAATTATGCCCCCTCCCATCCCCCCAAAACTGCAAGGGGTAAATATGAATTTAATCTAAGGGTGCAAGAATAAAGTGGAATACCCACCTTAGTCCTAGCTCCAGCAGGCTTCCTTGATCCATGTGTAGTGCCCCAGTAGGCTAATAGGTTCTAATTTTAGTTTGTTTTCCCTCTTTGTAGCCAAGGGGAGCATTTATCGTTTGGTTAAGTCTGTTCTGGGTTCTGTTGGTATAGGCTCAATTACTTTCCCCTGTTTTCTTAGAGAGCATTGGGACATAGTGGGTGGAAGACTACAGACCCTGGACTGCAGATTAATGCCTCTTCAGCCAGTCCCTGGTCAGTATGGTGAGGGACCAGCAAGGGGCTGAGAAGGGTATAAATGGGCTGGAATCTAAAGCAGAACTCTTGTTCCTGTTGCTAGTATAGAAATTGAAAACTCTTACCTTTATGAAAACCTGCCAAAGGTTTTAATGCCCTCCCACCCAGATGAATAAAAAACAACAAATTGGCTGGAGTTACACTTTAAGTTTTTTGTTATATATACCTGAAACTGTGTTGCCAGGACTCTCTCCAGTGATTTAATTTGATGCACATTTAGAAACAGAAATACATATACAGATGATTTTGTTGGATGCTTTCCAAACATTTGCTAGGGCTACTTTTTAGAGTAGTCTTGGCTAGATCTTAATCAGTTTTTCTCTGTGCCTGGAAAACTGGCCTCAAATTTCATTTATTGATATATTTTATTCCGTAGAGTTGTGTAATGCAAATACTTTTTTTTTTTCCGCTATAATCAGTTCTTCTAATTAAATCATCCCTGTAAGGTTAACCCTGCAGATTCTGGGAAAGTAATTTCTAAACTGACTATAGATCTGTTTTCAATCTTTCCATAAACTGATGTTGTATTGAATTTTGCATCATATGGAATCTATACTACAATACATAATAAGTACTGTATGTTTCATTTTACATGTTCATGCTGTTTTAACATAATCCACCTAGTGCATAAGGCAATGTGATTTAGAGCCGTACTCTGTGTTTGGTTAGTTGAAAACATGAAAACTCTACTTAATGGGCCACGATCTCAGTTTTTCCATTATGTGCAAAACTAATAATCTTCATATTCCTAGCAACTAGACAAACAGTCACAAAACTGTAGATGCAAATGGTGCTGTGTTTCCAGAGGTTAAGCAAAAAATAATAGGTACCATGATACAGGAAAGGGAATGGCTATTCTGAGGGATACCAAAAAAGCCTTCCACAGTTCGATCTCTATGCACAGAACACCATCATTTACCCAAATTTGATTCCTAATTGCTTACACCATCAACCCTTATGGGCCGTACACACAATAGGATTTTCCGGCAATAAATGTTGGATGTGAGCTTGTTGTCGGAAAGTCGAAAATGTGAACCAGTTATGGAAAGTTGGACAAAAAAGGGATGGCCATTATTGGCATTTTTTGAAGCTCTGGGGCTGTTTGCTATACTTCTTTCCCTACTAAGCCCTCATGCAAATAGAGCTAGGAGCAACTTTCAGCCCCACTACAGGCAGCTGTTCAAAGTCTAGGACAGGCTGCTGCTGAATAGAGCAGAACGCTGTACTGATTGGCACCCACATGTGGGAACCTGTGCATTCAGGGAAGAAGGTGCAAAATGCATAAGATATTATACCAGACATTTGCCCCTGAACACCTAGGGTCCTAGATACAGATAACCACTTGGTACAACATTCAGCCTCATCCAGCTGGAGTCATAGACTTTGAAAGGTTGCCTGCAGTGGGGCTTGAAGCTACACATGTCCTGGGAGGGATGTACTGATAGAATGCCTTGTGTGCAAGGGATCTAAGTGAGTCACCAACTATGTCTGCAGTGATTGAATGGGAAGTGCTCTGTGCTGAGTGGCTTCTTGTTCATTCACAATCTGAAGCATAGTAAACACCGTTTACTATGTTTTAGTTATGAAAGAACACAGTGAGTGTGTTCACTGTATTCATTTAGAAAAGGAGGGGGCCAACAAATTACATATTTACTAGCTCCTTCCCCCTTTGGACACACAGTGCAGAATGGAGTGCATTGAACCTGCCCTTCCCCCTCCTGTGTTTTCCTGTACACAGAGGAGGAGGCGGGGAGCAGCACACCACTCTGCCAGAATGTGGCTGATCTGAGACTTGCAGAGGAGAGAGGCATGGGGAAGAAGGTGAGGGGGTGGAAGATGGAGCCGGGATGGGATCAGGGGGAATGATGTAGCTGGGATAGGATTGGGGGAATGATAGAGCTGGGATGGGATCAGGGTGGTGGATGGAGCTGGGATGGGATCAGGGGGAAGGATGGAGCTGGGATGGGATCCTGGAAAATGGATGGAGCTGGGATAGGATCACAGGTAAGGATGGAGCTGGAATGGGATCAGGGGGAAGGATGGAGTTAGAATAGGATCGGGGGAAGGATGGACTTAGAATGGGATCGGGGAACCTCCTGTTTTAAGAAGGGGGTGTGGCCGGATGGAGATGGGCGTGAGTGAGTGAGCAGGAGTGCGAGTGTGTCCGAGCTCCTAGCCTCCGCCCTGCGATGCGAGGAACGTAGCTCGCCGGTGGATACAGCTGCCGCTCCCTGGCTCCCTCTATCGTAGCTCCGTAACGAACGATTGACTTGGAGCGTGCGTTATCACGACGGCTGCCCAGCACGGACGGAGATCATTGGAAGAACCCGAGGAGGACTCCGCGCTAGGTTTCGCTACCGCGGGAGCCCGGTCGGAGATCCGACCGGAGATCCGAGGATAGACGAACGTTTACAACGCCGCACGAGGACACGCGGAGAGAGCACTACGATCGCCTCGGACGAGCAAATCTCCCGGAGACATCCGCCAGCTCTATGGATGAAAGAACTTTGGTTGCAGTGTGGTGAGAAACGCTATATAACTTAGCGGGATGAAAGTTAAGAACCTGTGTAGTAGAGACTTGGTTACTTCTTAATGTTTACCTCTCCCTATCTGCTTTACTTTTGATAATCGCTGGCTGAAGCAAGTCTACCCCATAAAAATAAATACAATTAATGAAGGATTCAGGTGCCGCGCACTTGGTGAATTGGCTGGCCCCTCCTCAAGGTCCTTTTTGCTGAAAAATCGGGCCTTTTTGTTGGGAGAATTGATTTAGCGATACAAACTGCTTTATTACTACCTTCCGCTGGTTTGGTGACTCCTTTACGTGGACTTTACCATGCTTAGCAAAAGAGCGATAGAAGATACATCCCATGGAGAGGGAAATCAAAAAACACGTGCTGCCAAAGAAAAGCGAAATCAAGCCTCTGCGGCCTTGAAACTCGAGCGCTTTGCTCATGCAACTTCCCCAGGCAGGAAAGTTCAACACCATCCACCAGGTCAATTTAAAACGCAGGGGCCAGTGGGGGACAGAAGGAGTGCAGGTCGCCCCTCACTGGATCCTGGTACCCCACTGCCGGGAGGTGGGGTAGGTGAGCCATCCCAGGAGGACAGTAGTACGGCCCAAAAACCTGGGGGGGGTGGGGAACCGACTTTACGAGAGATACTGCTGGCGGTTAATGACTGTAAGAATTCTATTTCTGGGCTGGACAGTCAACTGAGTAATATCCAAAATGAACTGCAGGCTATGAGTCAACAATTAAGCAATACCATCGACAGAATAGACGCCCTAGAGGGAAGATTAAGCACGGTGGAAGATGAATTATCTCCCCTCCAGGAAAAAATAGCCACTCTTCAGAAACAAATTGTCGCACAGGCATCCAAAATTGACGACATGGACAATAAGAACCGCAGGAACAATGTGCGACTAATTGGCTTGCCAGAGGGAAGCGAGGGCTCAGACCCCGTAATTTTTTTGGAAAATTGGTTTAAGGAATTACTGGGAGATGTCTCCTTCTCCTCGCCCTCCAGCATCGAAAGAGCCTACAGAGTTCCTCCTAGATCTCACTTCTCGGAGGGACGCTGTAGGCCAATGATATTGAAATTTATCAATTATAACGATCGAGTGATCTTGATGCGGAGGGTTAGGGGCTTGGGAGACATCTTCTACAAGGAGACTAGGGTGTCATTCTATCCAGATTTTTCACCGGACTTACAGAAACTGAGAGCGGAGTTTATTCCTGTTAAACGCACCCTGAAATCGCATAAGATAATGTATGCCCTATTGTATCCAGCCCGACTCCGAGTGTCTGCTTTGGGCTCAACAATTTTCTTTAACTCCCCGCAGGAGGCCGTGAACTGGCTGGAGGAACACAAAGAGGCCCGTTAATGATACTTAGAGTCGGCCTGTATTAGCCCTTTTTTTTTTTCTTTTTTTTTTTTGCTATTGGGGGGGGAGAGGAGAGGTTGTTTTTTCTGGAGAGGCGGGAAGAGGGGGGTGTGGGGGTTGGGGGGGGGGGTTGTAAGGGGGAATGTAAATTTTTGTATATGTAGTTTTGAAAATAATTTTGTTTATGTACCCATCTCGCTGAAGGATTGGGGAGCCTTAATGCTACGACTGGTTGCTTTGGTGAGATGGGCAAAATGATATGATAAATTGATTAGTAATGGGGTAAAATACTATGGAGTATAGAGCACTGCGATATCACAAAGTAAATTAATAGCCTATATAATTTCACATTTGAAGCAGTAAACGAGGTGTTATGGAAGAGTTGGGAGGGGGGGGGGGCTGAGGGAGGGGGAGGAGTAAAAAGGAAGAGCAAACATCCCCCCCTTTTTTTTTTCTTTCCTTTTTTGCATTATGAGAAATTGAGTACTATAAGATGAGTTGTTTTGTATATAAAGACACGGTTATAGACACGGTGGGAAGGTGGGGGTTGGAGGGGGGGTTGTATGAGAGAATATAATTATATGTAGGTATGCTTTTGGAAACAATTCTATTTGTGAACCCATCTTGGTAAAGGGACGGGGGGCTAAATTGTTGCCGCCTGCTGCTCGAGCAGGGTGGGGGAAAAATGAAATGATTAAAGTTGAGGTATAGTACTATGGATATAGAACACTGTGATGCCATATGGCGAAAAAATAGCACACACAATTCTACAATAGAAGGGGTAATGAGACTTTATAGTTGAGTTGGGTGTGTGGGATTTGGGGGGGTGGGTTGGGGGGGGGGGACCTATATATAAGCTTTTTTTTTTCTCTCGGTAGGGCATGATGGGTGCTACGGAGGGATTACGATCCCACCCTATAAGAATTTTAAAGGGGAGTGATAAGATCACGTGGGGGGATGGTGAGCTCGGACACTTTTTGAATGGGGTATGATTATACCGGCTACAATTGAGACCCCTAAGGGTGGCTCAGATGGGCAGGGTTGGGTGGGGGGTGGGAGGGAGGGGAGTCTTTGAACACACGCTGTGAGTAACGGGGCAGCGATGAGGGGCAGGTTGAGAAGGGGAGTGGCGATGGGGGGAGGAAGCGGTTCCCTCTCCCCCTACCCCCTCCCCTTCATGGGCACATTAACCACTGGAGTCGATGAGTGGGAGGAATATCATTGGAGTCGATGGGTAGGTGGAATATAACCTCGTGGAACGTGAGGGGCTTGGGAGACCCTAAGAAACGGAGGTCTGTGATGTTGGAGCTGGAAGGAAGAGGACCTGGTTTACTCTTTTTGCAGGAAACCCATCTGACTCCAACTACGGCCCCTCTGCTCCATGATCGGAAATTCCAGGCATACTACCACTCCTTTTATTCATCGTACTCCCGCGGCGTGAGCGTGTTGGTATGGAAGGGCACGGATTTTTTATGTAAAGAGTCCCAGATAGATGGGGAGGGGAGATTTGTTTTCTTGCACTGTCAGGTGGCTGGGCAAGAATGTATTTTAGCAAATATCTATATACCCCCTCCTTTCAAATTAGAGGTTATGGATAAATTTCTCATGTTCAGCCTGGGTAAAATGGGTGTCCCATGGATAATTGCTGGGGATTTTAATGAAACTATAGATAAACGCCTAGATAGATTTCCTTGTCCAACTGGGAATAGAACAGGTCGATTACACGAACTTCTTATGGAAGTTGGTTTAAGAGACATCTGGCGTATGCGACACCCCCAGGATAGGCAGTACTCCTGTTTCTCTAGTACCCATCAGACGCTGTCAATAATAGACATGGGCTTGGGGAACAATGAGGCAGTGGGAGTGGTGGTAGACATAGAATACGGGGTACGGGGGATCTCAGACCATTCCCCTTTGGCTATAACTTTGAACACGGGAGAGTGCGCCCCCCTGAGAGAATGGAGAATAAACCCCGCTTGGCTGGAACTAATTGATAGATCCAATCTTTTAGGAGATCAAATAGGGGAATTTCTCCAGACTAACAGGGGGACAGCGGCATCTGGAGTGGTTTGGGATTCCCTAAAAGCCTTTCTTAGAGGAAAACTCATACAGAATATTGCAAGGACAAAACGGGAATCCCGAGACTAAGAGGGGAAAATCCGAAATGACGTTAATCAGGCTGAGAGAGAGTTCGTGGAGGATCCATCGCCGGGGAAACAACAGATTTGGGAGGATAGCCAACAGATATATAAAATGGCACTTCTAAAAAGGGTAGAAAATCAACGCATTTTCCAACGCCAATATTATTTTGGCGAAGGGGAGAAGGTGGGTCGAGCTCTTTCTTTATTGACTCGCACCAATAGCCCCCCCACAGGAATACAGGCAATTAAAACACAGAAGGGTGACCTTGTCTCTAGGCCCTCCGAGGTTATGAAGGTGCTGGGTGAGTATTACAGAACCTTATATAAATCAAACACACAGGGACGGGAGGCTCTGGACACTAACTTTTTGCAGCAAACAGGTATTCCCGTGCTTTCAGACCAGGATAAATTGAATTTAGATCTACCACTTACTTTGGAAGAACTAAAAGGTGCAATGAATAGTATGTCCAATTGAAAATCTCCTGGTCCCGATGGCCTTCCAGTGGAAATTTATAAGCGATACAGCGAACAGCTGATCCCGGCACTACTGGAAACGTTAAACTATGCACTAGAGGCGGGGGAACTCCCCGCTTCAATGAGCGAGGCTAATATCACTTTAATCCTTAAAGAGGAGAAGGACCAACATGAGGTCTCATCTTACCGGCCGATATCTCTGCTATGCTCAGATATAAAAATTCTAGCCAAGGCCCTAGCAATTCGTTTAAATAGTTGTATACATCGAGGACGCGGACTGGGAAACTGCACTTGACACCCCTAAGCTGGTCTCCCCGAAACTTTCTGACAGACTTACACACCTCTACATGCTACATAGGTCATACCTGACCCCTGGGCGGCTGTCCAAGTTTAGACCTGACTATGATCCAGCATGTCCTAAATGTGGTGATCCTCAGGCCACGTTCTACCATCTCCTTTGGTCCTGTCCTGAGTTGCAGGTTTACTGGAAGCAAATTGTTGACTTCCTTCATGACCAAATGGGCTCCCCTCTGACGCTATGCCCCCGCCAATGTTTGCTGGGGATTCTCCTCGTATCCGAGGAGGCAAGGATCCCGACTGTTTTTCTACAGGAGACCCTATACCTAGCCAGACTGCAGATAGCCCGCACCTGGTTGCGCTCTGCGCCCCCCACCGCCCGACAATGGAAGGCGGCTGTCAATGCCACTCTCCCCTATAAAAAACTGCTGTATATGCATAGAGGCTGCCCGAGCAAGTTTGCCAAGCTGTGGGATAAATGGATGGGGGATTCAGATACATGTACCGACTAGTGTAGTCTGTGGTCTATACGCCTCCTTACACCTATCCGGGTTCGGCCCGGCGAGTCTAGCTGTCTCCGTGGTTGTAGGTGGGCTTCCCGCCCTCATAATAATGGTTTCCTGCTCCTCTCTGCAAATTACTTTGAGTAGAATGTACTATGGCTCGGCATATGATTCCCAACCTCTGAGTTCCTCTTTTCCCCCCATATCTGAACACACTATATTGCCCCTTGTTTTTTATGTAATGTGCAATCTGTAAACAAAGAACCCCCCCTCCTTGTGTTTTTCAGCCTGTGGTATTGTTAGCAGCTGTTTTTTATCCGTATATTTGGTGTATGTTGCACCCCATATGTGTTACTGTTATCCTATGTATTTTGTATGCTCAATAAACGTTCTTTTTTCAAAAAATAGTTGTATACATAAATTAATACATCCAGACCAGTCTGGGTTTGTCCCAGGCAGAACAACTAATACTAATATTAGAAGGGTTTTTTTAAACCTACAAATACCTAGAGATAGTGATAACCCAGGTGCTATACTAGCGTTGGATGCCGCCAAGGCTTTCGACAGCCTGGAGTGGGACTATCTTTGGGGTGTATTAGAACGTTTCGGCTTTGGCCCCAAATTCATCCAGTGGGTAAAACTACTATACAGGGGACCCAGGGCCAAGATTAAAATAGGGACCCTATTTTCTGAAGTGTTCTATCTAGAAAGAGGTACGAGACAGGGATGCCCGCTGTCTCCCCTCCTGTTCGTGCTAGCTATGGAACCCCTGGCTGTGATGGCGAGAACACGCTCGGACATCCGGGGATTCCGGCGCGGACTAGAGGAGGAGAAGCTGGCTTTGTTTGCAGATGACGTCTTGTTTTTCCTTGACGATGTGCGCTTCACTCTGAATAGGGTAGTACGGCTGATGGATGAATTTGGGCAGCAATCAGGTTTGGTCATCAATTGGAGTAAATCAGCCCTTATGCCACTATCGGAGTTTGAAGACCAAACATCGTCTATAGTTGAGGGACTAGAAGTGGTACCCAAGCTGAAATACTTGGGTGTCTGGATTCCCAGAGAAATAGACCAGTATGTTGAGGAGAATCTGGCACCATTATTGGCAAAGCTGAAACAGAAGGTTAATAGCTGGTGTCGCCTTCCCCTGTCGGTGGCGGGGCGTTGTAATTTAGTAAAAATGATCTGGCAGCCACAGATCCTATATATCCTCCACAATTCCCCGGTCTGGATCAACCAGAAATGGTTTACCAGACTGGAGGGATTAATCCGAGAATTAATATGGAAAAAGCGACAGCCTCGGATCCGGCTGCGGACGCTGCAGCTCCCGGTGGACAAGGGAGGAGTAGCGCTGCCACATTTAAGAACATACTTTCTATCAGCCCAGCTCCAGCATTTGACTGGGGCTGGACTCGAAGAGGGTGGCTGTCCAAATCATAAATTGATGATTAATAAGGCATATCATAGAACTCTAGTTGAAGTTCTGGAGGCTAATTCATTCGCTTGTAAATGCCCCACCAATACCTTGGCGAGGAAAGTATGGCAGATAGCTAAGCAACTCTTGGCCTATGGGGGGGTAACTGAGTTTACCCCCCTATGGAACAACGGAGAACTGGCTGAACTAAACTGTATAGCCCGGTCCCAGGAGTGGGAGAGGAGGGGGATTAGAAGACTGGTGCATCTCTACCAGGGGAACACTATGAAATCTTTCGAAGACCTCCGCCAGGAATACGACATCTCCAATAAAACATTTTATATATATTTGCAAGTGAGGCATGGCATACATTCACAGTTTGGCACACTTACTATTGAGAGGACAAAGAACCCCTTGTTACAGAAATTTCTTGAGCAAGGACAAACAAAGGGCCAGATCTCTAGCTTGTATACAAAACTCAGGGATAAAGTTTTGAATGGAGAAGGACCGGACAAGAGCAGGAGGGGATGGGAGGAAGACTTGGGACCAATTGAGCAGGAACAATGGGACGAGATCCTAGCACAGGGGAATTTGGTGTCTATCTCCCCATCGCAGCGTATGTCCCATAAGCTCTTCCTATATAGGGCATACTATACCCCCAAAAAAATGCGGAGGATAAGCAATAAGTCCAACGGGGAGTGCCCTAGATGTAGAGCACCAGGAGATCTGCTCCATATGGTATGGAAGTGCCCAAAACTATATCGGTACTGGATAGAAATTGTGCACAGAATAAATAGAATTTTCAATACCACCTTAGAACCTGAAGCTAGGACTTGTCTATTAGGGATTATGGAAAGGGGTGGAATCTCTGCTGCAACAAAAACATCTATATTAAGATGCCTGTACCAGGCCAGACGCTTAATCGCGATGAATTGGCAGGCAAAGAATCCTCCAGCACTGCAAGCATGGATAAATGCCATCAATTCCATAATTTGGTGCGAACGGGCAATGTATATTAGACAAAATAACCTTAAAAAATTCAAGCTGCTATGGAATCCATGGTTGAGGGACATCGGCTTCCCCCTAGATGAGATAGTGGAGGATGGGACCTAGAGTGCACCTATTGGTCTCAGGCCGGGGGCGGCCTGGGAGCCTATTGGAAGCTCCTTATTTCTGTCCCTGAATGGATTCGCCACTCCGCTATCGGTTATCCAGATAAGCTTGTTTGGATTTAGCAGCGTGTGTTTGAAGAACAGGGGTATGGGGGGGAGGAGGGGTTAGCCCTACAGGGGCGTTAGCGATAATTAGAGGGATAGATATGACTATGTCATTGGCGTTAAGCAGTTTCTTTGGAAGAAAAACTCGGTATTTTTGGCTGATATGTATACCCCCTCTATGTATGCAAAACCATGTTTTATTTATGTATGTATAAGAGAAATTTCTTTTTCAATAAAAAACAATTAAATTAAAAAAAAGAATGGGATCGGGGGAAGGATAAACCTGGGATGGGATTGTCGGGAACGATGGGGCCAGGATGGGATCAGGATGGAATGGAGGTAGCTGGGACGGGAATGGGGTGGAGCCAGGATGGGAATGGGGAAATGGATGGAGCCGGGATGGGATTGGGGGGGAGGAATGGATGGAGCCGGGATGGGATCGGGGGAATAGATGGAGATGGGGTGGGACTCTGGGAAAATATGGAACCAAAATAAGATCAGGGAAATGGATGGACCTGGAATGGGGGGAATGAGTTTTGTTTAGCCATATCCCTTAAGTCCCTCTTAACTCGGGAGCCTCGATGTGCACAAAGGAGGTTTTCTGATCTCCTGCTGTCCTCTCCTGTCCATTTGAAGGGGCGCAGCCAGCTACACATCGGCGCTATGTTTTTAACACCTACTGATTGATGCCTGCCCGGCGTCATCATGTTTGGGCTGTGTGGGTCATCTTGGATGGTTGGTGGCTACTGCACATGCGCACCCTCATTTGCGGTGGGCGTTCTCTGCACTTGTGCGCCACACCACCTGTACATGACGTTGGGGGTGGAGTATTCCTGACCTTCTGGGGGTATAGCTGGAGGCCCAACATGGCTGGAAACTTTTCACTTGTAGCTTGGCGTTCCTACACAGCAGCCACATTTTTTGAGTTCCTTCCACTTTATTCAGGTAACATCTCATACATTCCTTGCACATTTTTTATGTTTTTTTCACTGTTCTCATACACATATTCTAGGTTCTCTCACTCTCTAAGTTCTTTATACTTATACAATGCACATGATTTTTTACATTCTTATAATTTCTACACTGTCCCATAGTCTCCCTGTTTGCACCAGCTTTATAACCATGCTTGTTCATATATACTACATATTATATACATTTATTTATACCATATTACTACATCAAGCTTAATTTACAATCGAAGTGCCTTTGACATATATACTTTATATACAATTTTATTTACTAGAATTTATTGCATTAAGCTTAAATGGCCATCAATGTGTCTTTTGACAAGTATACATTTATATTTATTTTTTAGTTGTCAAAGTGGACAAGTTGAGACCATAGGAACACATACTTCTACCCAGGCCATGTTGGTCCTCTGGATGTCCTCCTGCTGTGACCTTTGTTTGCTCCGCCCCCTCAGCTCCTGAGCTGGATGTTTGTTGCTGCCGCCATCTGGATACCCAGCGACAGCCAATTTGGCCCAGCCCATTGGTGAGTATGAGATCTTTTAGTAGACCTCTCTGACCATTGAACTCAAATGCCTCCATTGTTAACATACATTTATTAATCTCATTACCTATATTGCAGGTACAATATTTATGCATCCATTCCTGAAGAAGCGAGAGTGGTCTTGCAAAACGTGTAGGGTATTATCGATGATTGTATTTTGCTTCATTACATTTCTGTATAATTGCGTGTGTATTGTTATTCTTATATTGTGTATGTACACCTATCTGCTTGGCAATTCATAATTATTGCTGTTGCTTACTTATACATGATATTTTGCAATAAATTGATAATCTTTTACTCTTGTTATGAATTTTGGCTAAATCTCTCTCACCTCACTCGAAGTCCCATTGCGATCTCTATGTTATATTAGGGATGGAGGTGTTATAGGGGTGACACTAGACCTTATCTTCATTTTCTACTACAAAGCCAAGTCCACAGTTTGCTTGTGCAAGGACTTCTGCTCCAGCTTTACAGAAGGAACTTTACTGTCCTCAACCTGTACATAGTTCCATTTTATAGTGTATCCCACTCAATTACTTCAACCCTATCCCAGTTACTCCAAAAATTAAAACAACACAAAGAACACCCTTAGACTGGTTTATTGGGGCAAAGATTGCCCATGAACTTGTGCCTGTCTGCTGGGTAATCCACTGGGAAAAGAACATAGAAAAATACCAAGGGGCTCCTTTTGGGGGTAGCGCTACAGCATTTAAAAGGCAAGCAGCAATTTTTACGTCATTTTTAAAGGTACGCTATGTGAATGGGAATATATAAAGTAAGTGCCACCCCAATGTGGCTGCAAAAGTGGAAACACAAGTATCCCCCCACCCCTGAATGCAGACCCATTTGATCCAATTCTAAAAGTGTAACTAAAGGAAAGGCTTTTTTTTTATTTTGGATAGAGTAGGAGAGGTTCTAATATCTGTTAGTTTTTTGGCCATCTGTGTCCTATTGGGGAAATTTCGCTTCACTTCCTACCCCATAGCCAAAACAGGAAGTGAGTGGAAATCACCGGGGTCACCAGAACTAGTGTCTCCTTTTGGAAGATTTTCCCTCTGTTAGTGTTCTGCCAACCCAAATTTTGGGACTTTTCCTTTTTACTTTCCATGATAACAGTAAACAGGACAATTCAAGAGGGTGAATGTCCCTAATGGGGTACAGACAGCAATAAAATGGACAGTTGTTCTAATCCATCTCCACTCTATCCAAGACTAACAAAATAGTTTCCCTTTGGTAAGACTTTAACTCTGTTCCTGTTCAAGTGATGATCACTTTCTGCCAAGAGCTGCACAGCCTTGGTTTCTGAAAGTGTTTGTCGGGTCCTCTTGATCCTGCACATGCCAGCTGTGGCACTATTTATTCCTATAGGAAACTGTACTTAAGGCGATCTCCAGCAGTCCTGAAGAGTATGTCTCTCCTCATAGTTTGCTGTATATTATTATACAGAGAGACACATTTTAAAAACAATATATACTGCAAAGATTTTTTCCATAAACCGTATCACAGTCACATAAATGTTATAATATTTTCAATTACAGTACCATCACCTTCCAATGCCTTGTGCAAATAAAGTGTTGCAATCAGGAATAAACATTGCTACATGCAAAATACCGGAAACAAGGGCATATTATTTGCAGCTCAACATATATATAATGAGAAAAGAACTATTGAGATAAGGGGTAAAAGGAAAATGGCTAGAAATAAGTTACAAATAAAGTGAAAGCACATGCCTTGGTACATTGGCAGCTAGTGGAGGAGTAGGCAGAGGTGAATACCCTGTTTCCCCTAAAATAAGACCTAGCGTGATTGTCGGTGTTGGCTGCAATATAAGCCCTACCACCCAAATAAGCCCTACTCTGTTTCCTCAAAAATAAGCCCTACCCTGAAAAGAAGACCTACAAGGACTTTAACTAGGGCTTATTTGGGGTGTAGGGCTTTTATTGCAGCTATCACCGACAATCACACTAGGTCTTATTTTAGGGGAAACAGGGTAGGCAATGAGGATAATTCAAATCTAAAGCCTAGTACACACTATGAGGTTTTTTTCCATTCAACCCAGCGTGTTGAACGAAAAAAAAAAAATATCAGCTCTAGTCGGAGCCATTGCACTAATGCTCCGATGTTAGTACAGCAATCTCCCAGATGAGCTGTTGTGTTCTGACAGAGGGGCAGCCCCCCGCCAGATTGCTCAGGTAAGTGCTCTCAGCCACAGGCTGAGAGCTCTAAACGGGAGCCAGTGGGCTGCGGGTTTTCCAGCATTCTCGTCCGACAGACCGGCTCCCTTACACACGGGCCGAATATCGGCTGGTTTTTATAGAACCAGCCAATGTCACCCAGCATTGGGCCTGTGTGTATGGGGTTTAACTCTTGCTTTGATTTTTAAAGATGATGATCTTTGAGTATAACTACCTATTCTAAACATATTGAAATAAAACGTAAAAAGAATACGTCTCATCAAAATGAATCTATGCATGGAAAAACTACATTGCTGCCCCTTGAACATGCCATTTGCCTGGCTGTCTACATGGACCAAGTTTGCAGATCAGGAATGTCGAAACTCCTGATCTAAAAACTTGTTCTAGCTCCACATCCCATAAAACCTCACTGGCTCAATATGACAACAACCAGGGAACTAGCATTTTTTTAAATCAGAATATCGTAGACCTTATATTTCTTCAGTGCAAATTCCTTTTAAAATTTTTAGTTCCTATAAAGGAGACTATTTAATTTTACTTTAAGAAACAGTTGAATAGATAGATAGATAGACAGATAGATAGTCACATGTTTAAATATTCTCTAAGCTCACATCAGCTTGGTGTGTACTAAGTCACTTAAGTCAAACACTAATTTTTGTAAATGCTGTTGCGAAACAGTTGTTACATTTCTAAAAAGTCTTTTAGCATGAACAGCTGTTCTGTGCAGCAACAAATGGTGAGGTCCGTGTGCCATAAAACAATACATTTAAAGCTAAACTCCAGTCAGCTTGTAAAAATGCACTTTTGGTCAATCCCCTATGTTCTTTAGTAAATCACCAATGCTCAATAAAGTGTAACTCTACTTTTGTTGAGAAAAAAACGAATTTGCCCTCTGGGTGATCTTTGTACATTGCAGGGATTTTAACAAACTTTGTTGCAGATTCCTACCTTTTGTTATTCTGAAGAAATAACTATCTGTGATTTTATAATTATCAATCAGCTGCTACACTTGCAGAGTTCTGATGAGGAAAGTGGCAGGGTTTGCATCCCTTTAGTTCTTTCCCTTTGCGAGTATCTCACCCGGTCAGTACCACCTGGCGCAAAAAAAAAGATTTCAAAATCAAGGTGTAAAATTATCCACCTCACTGTCTTCCTTAGGTTGGCCATATGTTATACACATTTTCTTACAATTTTCTTTATATTTACTAAACTATGTAGTGCGAGGGCCTGCCTAATTAGATATAATTGAAAGTGTTGTGTAGTTTTGACCTCATATTATATGTTTGTATGTACAAGAGCATTGGACATGTATGGCCAGCCTTAGTTGTGCAAATGCCCCCTCATCAATGCCATTTTGCACAATGCAGGACCAGCGGGAAGGCTAGTATAACATGCTGTGGGGGTAAACTTTCAGGTGAATTTATAATTTTGACATGCATGGATAAAGTTCCGTTTAAACTCTCAGTAGTCATTTTCCATTGTTGCATTAGTTTTACGATGACTGGTCTTCATATTTGCAATAACCCATCAGTGGCCAGCGTCTAGAGCAGTGATGGCGAACCTGGGCACCCCAGATGTTTTGGAACTACATTTCCCATGATGCTCCACTACACTGTAATGTGCCAGAGCATCATGGGAAATGTAGTTCCAAAACATCTGGGGTGCCCAGGTTCGCCATCACTGGTCTAGAGTTTGTGCAGATCATCCTCTTTGTTTAATTAAGCTGCCACTATTCTTTTGCATTCATTATTTCTGGGGAGTGATTCATTCATATGGTAGTTGGTTGTCTCCACAGATGAGAAAATTCAATTCTTGATTGGATGTAACAGCGAAAGTCATACATTTATTTCACTTTGATTAACTATTTATTTATATCACTTTTGGGACTTTTATTGAATTGTCTTATATTTATGTTTGAATTGTTTATAATTATATTTATTTGCACCTTTTAAAAAAAAAAAAACTTTTTTTTTTGTTTTGTTTTTTTAGATGAGATATGATCTCATTTGAGGTGCTGCAAAATTATTTTATTGTAGATTTGTTTTTGGGGTGTGTATATCTACCCTATTTTTGTTGGCAACTTTTAATCCTCTGGTATATGTAATATTATATTTTTGGTTTTGGGTTTAATACTGCTTTAATACCATCTTATACTGCAGCATGTAACACCTCCTATATAACCTTATACCCCAACACTCACCATGCACCCCCACCATGACCTAATGGGCACATCCTATCCACCCATTCTTTTTTTTAAAACATTTACACATGGCCACTTTAACCACTTCCATAACACGCGAATTCCAGCACCCCTCTTCTACATGTAAAAATCTATTTTTTTCCTAGAAAGTGAAACAAACATTATATATATATATATATATATATATATATATATATACCGTATTTATCAGCATATAACACGCACAGACGTATAACATGCACATTAATTTTAAGGGGGAAGTTTCAGGAATTTTTTTTTTTTTTAAAGAAGTAACTTACTTACGTAGAAGCAAATTAAGGGTCAGTTGCCAATCTGCAACCTCACCATTGCCATCAATGCAGCCTGATCAATGTCCATCTGCAGCCTCACAAGTGCCATCAATGCAGCCTCATCAGTCCATATCAATGCAGCCTCACCATTACCATCAGTGCAGCAGCCTCACCATGGCCATCAATACAGCCCGATTGATGCCCATCTGCAGCCATTTAGTGAGAATCTCCTATGATAGACAGAACACTGGTCTAATGGTGGCCCAGGAGATGGGACTTCCTATTACAGAGGCTACCAAGTAAACAGGCGATTCTCACTAATCTGATAGGGCTTGTCCTGCCCCCCCTCCTTGACCCCTCCGAGGAGGCTAAAATTGAAGTATTGGCGTATAACACGCACATGCTATTTGCACCCGATTTTCATGGTGAAAAAGTGAGTGTTATATGCCAATAAATACAGTGTATATATATATTGAATAAAATGGCGGTCATTGCAACTTTTTATGTCACACGGGATTTGCGCAGCAATGTTTCAAACGCTTTTTTTTGGAACAAAAAAACGCTTTATTGAATTAAAAAAAAAAAAAAAAACAGTAAAGTTAGCCCAATTTTTTTGTATAATGTGACAGATGATGTTATGCCAAGTAAATAGATACCTAACATGTCATGCTTTAAAATTGCGCAGACTTGTGGAATGGCGCCAAACTTTGGTACTTAACCACTTGACCACTGGGCACTTAAAGAGGAAGTAAACCCCTTCAAACCACTTTGACCTACAGGTAAGCCTAGATTAAGGCTTACCTGTAGGTCCAAGCAATATCTCCTAAACCTATATGGTTTAGGAGATATTTGCCCGAAAATGGGCACCGCTGTCTACGGCGCATGCGCCGTAGACAGCGGCGCGCAGGCGCACTAAATGCGGCAAGTCCAAGAATGGATTTGCCTAATTTGTCGACTCCCGTGCGCATGCGCGGGAGTGACGTCATCACGGCTTCGCCGAATGGCAGCGGCGGAGCTGCGAGACGCGACTCCCGTGCGCATGCGCGGGAGTGACGTCATCGCGGCTTCGCCGCTGTCATTGGTCGGAGCTGCGAGACGCCACCAGCAAGATGGATGCGGCGGACTACAGGGATCAGCGGCGACTTCGCTGGCTCCTGTGTCAGGTAAGTGACACATAATGAGCTACTATGCGATGCATAGTAGTCCATTATGCTTTACCTTTGCAGGGAAAAAAAGAGGAAGTAAACCCATCAGGGTTTACTTCCTCTTTAAACACCCTTAATAACCAGACCAATTTTCAGCTTTCAGTGTTCTCACATTTTGAATGACAATTACTCAGTCATGCAACACTGGACCTATATGAAATTTTTGTCCTTTTTTTCACACAAATGGAGCTTTCTTTTGGTGGTATTTAATCACCGCTGGGTTTTTTATTTTTTGTGCTATAAAAGAAAAAATACAGAAAATTCTGTAAAAAAATGAATTTTTCTTTGTTTCTGTTATAAAATTTAGCAGATTAGTAATTTTTTCTTCATAAATTTTTGCCAAAATTTATACTACTACATATCTTTGGTAAAAATAAGTACAAATTGGTGGATATTATTTGGTCTTTGTGAAAGTTATAGAGTCCACAAGCTTTGGTGCCAATATCTGAAAATTGATCACACCTGAAGTACTGACGGCCTATTTCAATTCTTGAGACCCTAACATGCCAGAAAAGTACAAATACCCCCCAAATGACCCCTTTTTGGAAAGAAGACATTCCAAGGTATTTAGTAAGAGGCATGATGAGTTTTTTGAAGTTGTAGTTTTTTCCCACAATTCTTTGCAAAATCAAGATTTTTTTAACTTTTTTTTTTTCACAAAATTGTCATATTATCAGTTTATTTCTCACACACAGCATTTGCATACCACAAATTACACCCCAAAACACATTCTGCTATTACTCCCGAGTACGGCGATACCACATGTGTGAAACTTTTACACAGTGTGGCCACATACAGAGAGCCAACATGCAGGGAGCGCCATCAGGCGTTCTGGAGCACCCAGGACAATTCAGACATTTCTCTCCTACATGTAAAAATCATCATTTATTTGCTAGAAAATTACATAGAATCCCAAAACATTATATATATATGTTTTTTTAGCAAACACCCTGGAGAATACAATGGTGGTCGTTGCAACTTTTTATCTTGCACGGTATTTGCGCAGCAATTTTTCGAATGCTTTTTTTTGGAAAAAACAGTTTTGTGCTTAAAAAAAAAAAAAAACATAGTAAAGTTAGCCCAATTTTTGCATAATGTGAAAGATGCACGGTTGATTACGCTGAGTAAATAGATACCTAACATGTCACTCTTCAAAATTGCACACGCTCGTGGAATGGCGCCAAACGTCGCTACTTAAAAATCCCCAAAGGCGACGATTTAATTTTTTTTTACTGGTTATATTTTTTGAGTTACAGAGGAGGTCTAGGGCTAGAAATATTGCGCTCGCTCTAACGTTCGCAGCGATACCTCACATGTGTGGTTTGAACACCGTTTTCATATGTGGGCGGGACTTACGTATGCATTCGCTTCTGCATGCAAGCACATGGGGACAGGGGCGCTTTAAAAAAAAAATAATTTTTATTGTTCATTTTACTTTATTTATTTTAGTTTGACATTTTTTTCCCCAAAAATTAATTTTTTGATCACTTTTATTCCTATTACAAGGAATGTAAACATCCCTTGTAATAGGAATATGGCATGACAGGTCCTCTTTACAGTGAGATATGGGGTCAATAAGACCCCACATCTCACCTCTAAGCTGGGAAGCCTGAAAAAAAAAAAAAAAAAAGATTCTGGCTTTGATCGTATTGGCGAGTCGGTAGAAGCACCGGAGGGCGGCGGGAGGGGGGGATGTCTATAGCTGGGTATTGCAGGGTATCACCGACTATGGCTGGGTATGGCTGGGTATCTCAGAGTATGGCTGGGTATCTCAGAGTATGGCGTTGCAGAGTATTGCGTTGCAGAGCATTGCAGGGTATTGGCGGGTGTTGCAGAGCATTGCAGAGTTTTTCAGGGTATTGGCGGGTGTTGCAGAGCATTGCAGAGTGTTGCAGGGTATTGGTGGATGTTGCAGAGTGTAGCAGGGTATTGGCGGGTGTTGCAGAGCATTGCAGAGTGTTGCAGGGTATTGGCGGGTATTGCAGAGCATTGCAGAGTGTTGCAGGGCATTGCAGAGTGTTGCAGGGTATTGCAGAGTGTTGCAGAGCATTGCAGAGTGTTGCAGGGTATTGGCGGGTGTTGCAGAGCATTGCAGAGTGTTGCAGGGTATTGGCGGGTGTTGCAGAGCATTGTAGAGTGTTGCAGGGTATTGCAGAGTGTTGCAGGGTATTGGCGGGTGTTGCAGAGCATTGCAGAGTGTTGCAGGGTATTGGCGGGTGTTGCAGAGCATTGCAGAGTGTTGCAGGGTATTGCAGAGTATTGCAGAGTGTTGCAGGGTATTGCAGAGTGTTGCAGGGTATTGCAGGGTATTGCAGAGTGTTGCAGGGTTTTGCAGAGTGTTGCAGGGTATTGCAGAGTATTGCAGAGTATTGCAGAGTATTGCAGAGTAATGGCAGGGTATTGCAGAGTGTTGCAGGGTATTGCAGAGTATTGAAGGGTATTGCAGAGTATTGCAAAGTATTGCAGAGTATTGCAGAGTAATGGCAGGGTATTGCAGAGTATTGCAGAGTATTAGCTGGCATTGCAGAGTATTGCAGGGTATTGCCAGGGAATTGAGGGGTTAATTTTCGGTGAGCAGCGATGTGGGCACTGCAGATGCAGCCCACAGCGCTGCTGACACCGATCTCTTCCCCCTCCGCTGTACTGATCGGTACAGAGAGGGGGAGGGAGGAACCGGCGTCATAACATGACGCCGGTTTGTTTACAAGTGATCACTCCGTCATTTGACGGAGCGATCACGTGGTAAATGGCCGCGATGAGCGGCCGTTTACTGTGATCCGTGATGCGCCGGGTCCTGTGGACCCGGCGGTCACGGATGCTCTCGAGTCACGGATGCTCAGAGTGGAATTCTGGGAGGACGTCATATGACGTCCTCCCAGAGTTAAACAACCGCCCTGTAGCCGTCATTCGGCTATGGGCCGGTTGTTAAGTGGTTAAAAATCTCCATAGGCGACACTTTCACATTTTTATAGGTTACATGTTTAGAGATACAGAAGAGGTCTTGGCCTAGAATTATTGCTCTCGCTCTAACGTTAACGGTGATACCTCACATGTGTGGTTTGAACATCGTTTATGCTTCTGCTTCTGTAAACATCCCAAACTAATAGGAATAGTTTGTGACAGGTACTCTTTATGGAGAGATATATAAGAGCCCACATCTCTGCTCCATAGTGGAAAGCCTGAAATCCCCCAAAAAATTAGATCACTTTCTTTCCAGCTGAGTCCTCGGCATTGCTTACTTCTGCTGGCCTAGACATGACGTCATAATGTCGCGCCCGGTCCTCCGAGAGTCATAGAGACTGCCGGGGACCATCTGACACTCGGAAATCTCTATGGCTAACTTCCGGTGGCAGTGGATTCCTTCTCCGGCTGGGAGAAACACTGGAGGGCAGAGAGAGAGGGGACTCCCATTGTCTGTAAGCCCTTGTACACACGGTCGGAGATTCAGACGGAATGTGTCCTATTCGACCGTTTTGTCGGATAATCCGACTGTGTGTGGTATGCATCGGACTGATTCCGTCGTAATATCCGTCGGACCCAATTTTCCAACTTGCTGGAAATATTTTCCGACAAATTGGTCTGATCGGACATACTCCGATCATGTGTAGCCTACTCCGACGGACAAGGTGCCACGCATGCTCACATTCAAATTCCGACACGGAAGCGCTCGTTCAGGTAAAACTACTGCTCGTAAGCGATATAGCACATTCGTCACGCTTCAATGTTAAAAATTAATTCATGAAGCGCATTCTCTTCTTTACAATGCTGCAAGAACGAACTTCTTTTGATGCTCATAGTCACACACACTTCTCCCGAACTTATTTCATGACTCTTTTTTCACCATTTCAGCAATACAATTTTATTTTGCATCACATCTACACAATTTTAGATTTTGTTTATTCTTTTTTGGATTTTTTTTTTTTATTCCTAAAAATCTCCTTTAACCACTTCCCGACCGCCGCACGACGATGTACGTCGACAGAATGGCACGGGCAGGCATAAGGGCTTACATGTATGTCCTTGCCTTCCCGCGGGTCAGGGGCCAGATTGGGCCCCCGCCCGGTGCCTGCGGCGGTCGGTATTCGTTCGGGAGCGATCCGGGATGAGGGGGCGGCCATTCATTCATGGCCACCCCCTCGCGATCGCTCCCGACTAATAGAAATCCTTCGTCACATCACTTCCTCTCCTGTAATGTAAACACAGGAGAGGAAGTGATGTAATCTCTCCTCCGTGTCGGTATTTTTCGTTCCGACACCGAGGAGAGAGGATCGGTGAGTTGCACCAACACGACACTACACAGTAGAACATGCCAGACACACTCACACCCCCCCCCCGATCACCCCCCCAATTACCCCTGCCCCCCAGTCACAGTGACACCAATGTCATTTTTTTTTTTTTTTTTTGCATTGGTGTCATTTGTGACTGTAATAACTGTTAGGGCAGTTAGGGTTAGCCCCCTTTAGTTCTAATGTACCCCCCTAACCCCCCCAATAAAGGTTTAGCCCCGTGATCACCCCCCGTCGCCAGTGTCACTAAGGCTGGGTTCACATTGCAGCGGTTTATGAGAACGAATGTGATTCGCACCGCACTGCAGTGCAAATCACATCCGATCTCTGTGCGATTCGAGTTCAGCCATACAGATAGTATGGCTGAATTCGCATCGCACCCGCCGCACCCGCCGCAAATTCGCACGGGACCCTTTTTTTGGCCCGCAGCAGAATCGGATCGCATGGGTGTTCACACCATGCGATCCGAGTTTGCAGATCGCACTGCGATATGCGAACTGATCTGGGGGTGTCATTAACATTTCACTGACACTCCCAGCAGTTCGCATAGGGCAGTGTGAACTGCCGCCGGGAGGCATGCGATGCGGGAACCCGCCGCGGATTCGTGGCGTTCCCGCATCGCTCCAGTGTGAACCCAGCCTAATAAGCGATCGTTTTTCTGATCGCTGTATTAGTGTCACAGGTGACGCTAGTTAGGCAGGTAGGTATTTAGGTTCGCCGCAGCTTTTTATAGCACCAGGGACCCCCATATACTACCGCATAAAGCCCCCTGATTGCCCCCTAGTTAACCCTTTCACCAGTGATCACCATATAACTGTTACAGGTGACGCTGGTTGGTTAGTTATTTTTTTATAGTTTCAGGGCACCCGCCATTTATTACCTAGTCTCACTAGTGTACCCTAGGGGTGTCTACTTTCCAAAATGGGGTCATTTGGGGGGGGGTTTGTGCCATCTTGGCATTTTATGGCCTTCAAAACTGTAACGCCCTTAGAAAGCCTGAAGGCGGTGCTTGGTTTTCGGGGCCCCGTGCGCGGCTAGGCTCCCAAAAAGTCCCACATATGTGGTATCCCCGTACTCAGGAGAAGCAGCAGAATTTATTTTGGGGTGTCATTTCACATATGCCCATAGCATGTGTGAGCAATATATCATTTAGTGACAACTTTGTGAAAAAAAAATAAAAAAAAATTAAAGTTTGTAATTTTCCAGCAACTTGTGGCAAAATATAAAATATTCCATGGACTCAAAATGCCTCTCAGCAAATAGCTTGGGGTGTCTACTTTCTAAAATGGGGTCATTTGTGGGGGTTTTGTGCCATCTTGGCATTTTATGGCCTTCAAAACTGTAATAGGTAGTGAGAAGTGAAATCAAAAATTTACGCCCTTAGAAAGCCTGAAGGCGGTGCTTGGTTTTCGGGGCCCCGTACGCGGCTAGGCTCCCAAAAAGTCCCACATATGTGGTATCCCCGTACTCAGGAGAAGCAGCAGAATTTATTTTGGGGTGTCATTTCACATATGCCCATAGCATGTGTGAGCAATATATCATTTAGTGACAACTTTGTGTAAAAAAAAAAAAAAATTTTTTTTTTGTCATTATTCAATCGCTTGAGGCAAAAAAATAAAATATTCAATGGGCTCAACATGCCACTTATCAATTTCCTTAGGGGGTCTTCTTTCCAAAATGGGGTCATTTGGGGGGGTTTTGTACTGCCCTGCCATTTTAGCACCTCAAGAAATGAGATAGGCAGTCGTAAACTAAAAGCTGCGTAAATTCCAGAAAACGTACCTTAGTTTGTAGATGTGACAACTTTTGCGCAAACCAATAAATATACAATTATTGACTTTTTTTTTACCAAAGACATGTGGCTGAATACATTTTGGCCTAAATGTATGACTAAAATTGAGTTTATTGGATTTTTCTAATAACAAAAAGTAGAAAATATCATTTTTTTTCAAAATTTGCGGTCTTTTTACGTTTATATCGCAAAAAAAAAAAATCGCAGAGGCAATCAAATACCATCAAAAGAAAGCTCTATTTGTGGGAAGAAAAGGACGCAAATTTTGTTTGGGTACAACATTGCATGACCGCGCAATTACCAGTTAAAGCAGCGCAGTGCCAAATTGTAAAAAGACCTCTCGTCATTTACCAGCAAAATGGTCCGGTCTGAAAGTGGTTAAAGACAGTTTGCTCATTTCTCCTTTTTTTGGGGTGTTTTTTGTGTGTAAACCACAACATTATTGTATTTTTGATATTTTGTTTTTCTTTTTTAATCTACAGGAGGTTGTTAATTGTTGGTACCCCTTGTTATTAATTTCACTTAGTTTTTTTGAAATGTACCTGCCTGCTCACAAATAAACTGTACTTTTTGAAGGAAAACACATACACAAGTATTTGATCAAACAAAAAAAACCTTTATTTTGGTCGCAATAAAATAAAAAGAGGAACGCAGCGCTGGAGAAACTTGTTACTTTGGCGCAGCCTTTGGCCCCCAGGGCAGACATGAACAAATTAGAATATAAAAAATTGGTGGCCTGAGGAGTACATATCTCAGGGAGAGAAGTCTGGTCCCGAAGTTCTAGAGAACAGGAAATTCAGATGCCATTTATGTCCCCAGGATGTGGTTCT
Organism: Lithobates pipiens; assembly: GCF_037356315.1. Classification (NCBI taxonomy): domain Eukaryota; kingdom Metazoa; phylum Chordata; class Amphibia; order Anura; family Ranidae; genus Lithobates; species Lithobates pipiens. The sequence goes on along the minus strand of NW_027507784.1, from coordinate 262,377,969 downwards.
TCAAGAGGCTGCATCTTCTGGCAGACCAGACTGAACCCAGGCAATCACTCACTCGTCTTCCTTCAGCACTTCCCTCCAGGCATCCTTCGAGGCTGTGGCTGGTCTCCTGTATTTGGGGCAGGAGGAGAAGGAGGGCATTGGTCGACCTCCTGGCTGCCACTTGCCACAGCCTCCCCCCGACTGAGGTCTTCCTGTGTATGAAAAGAGGACATAGTTTTAGTTTTTTGCTTATCAATCACACCATTTTGTGCTCCTGGCTTTTGCCAATTGAATGTTACCAAATAAAACAGACTATCATTCTGAGCCCAGCATTTTTCTTTCCCGTCCCAATCATTTTTGGTCACTACTGTCTATTGAGATGTAAACCACTTTGATAAATCACAACTTACTGATCAATAAGAACATCTAGTTAACATCATTAAATGTAACACAAGAAATATGTTCAACAATGCAATACCTGTCTCAAGCTGGGCCCCACTACATGTTGCTGCCTGGAAGGCCCAGGTTGGACATTGGAACCCTCAGCTGGGGGTGAAGGATGCCTTGAAGGAAGACTGGAGAGTGGTGGCCTGAGTGGTGGCCTGGGTACGCCCTGGTCTACCAGAAAATGCAGCCTGTCAAAGTAAACCATCCTGGGGTAATAAACGGCATCTGTATCTCCTGCTCTCAAGGACTCCAGGTGCTTCTTTCTCTCCCTGAGATATGTAATCCTCATGGCCCCAATTTTCCTATTCAGATAGGCCATGTCTGCCGTGGGGACCATGATCCGCGCCAAAGAAAGCAGTTTCTCCAGCGCTGCGTTCCTCTTTATTATGTCGGCATAAAACTCCTTGTGGAACTGCCACAGGCAGGGCATCTCCTTGTAGGGTTCGAGGAATAGCCCCATAAAATTTGGGTTTTTGAATGGATCCATATTGTCTGCAAGACACAACACAAGACAAACCCTCAAATACTAATAATGCCATTAAAAACCCTCCTAATCTTGTCCCAACATCGGCCTAGATAGAAGCAGTGTAATCTAGTGATGCACCAAGTTAAAAAATGTCACCTTCGTTTGCACGTTTGTCGCGTCCGCGCCTCACTCTCTTCCCAGATCGTACGGACTATACACACGTGTTGCGTTTTATATACAGTGCGCATGCGTGAAACTCCGCCCGCCCCTGACGTTCTTTCTAGACTATTCCCCGCCTCTTCGCTTCCGGCGCAGTGGGGAGAGCACAAGGCGGAGAGAACGCAGGTGCGCACTAATAATAGTTCCACTAACGAGGAGGAGGGTGAGGAAAGCCCGAGCCTGAAACGTCCCGATCCAGGAAGAGAAGATTTTATTTTATTTTTTTTAACAAAAGAGGAAGAGAAGATTTAAGGCCTCAAATATGTATGGACCTTACCCAAACCCAAATATCAGAAAGGCCAAGATCATGAATAAAGTTGTGAAGAGTCTTCATAAGAATTTTGGGGTACGCCGATCCAAGGATCAACTGAGAAAACGCTGGTCAGACCTGAAACTGAGGGAGCACGAGCAGTACCTAAGGATCAAGCGTTTTCTTAAAAAAAGTAAGTAGTTGTTGTGTGTTCATATGATTATTCTTGCTTGCATACTGCTCCATGTGCTTTGATTTCATGTTGTGCATTTTAAAATGCTCACTTTCAAGTTCATGGTTTCATTCGTTCGTAAGAAACATCGTTTTGCAGGGAAGTATTCCAGCTTAACAAAGTGTCCCCAATAATGTTCTCACCTTGGAACTCGGGCAAAAAAACACAATTGTACAACACTTCCAAGCAATGTTTCAGATTCCTATTTCTGCCCTCTGTGTGCTAATTATTCTTTGTTTACATTCTCATAGGGGAGAGAAGACTCGGCAAGTATGAGGACACCAGGGACCACACCCCTCCCAAAGAAGGGCAACTTCCAAAAGCAGAAACAGAGGAGCAGGAGGAGGAGGAGGAGGAGGAGGAGGAGGAAGGAGAGATCGTGGAGGTTGGGCAAATTGTCACCACAACAGGTGAGTGTCGGAGAACACAGCTTCCGGTAAGCTGATCAATGTATGTCACCATATTTTTATTAAATGGTGTGTTTTTTTGCTTTGTTTTGTAGGTGATGTTGAAGAAGATTCCCGTTTTACCAGTGAAAGTGCCCAGATCCTGATTGGGGAGATAATGGGGTGCAATCGGGATTTGGAAAATATACAGCAAAACATCAATGATGTTAAAAATAAAATGAAGAACATCACTGATGTTTTGGGGAGAATGTGAAACACACAAAACTAGATAGAGTTTTATTTTTGATATTTTAAACAAAAAATTTTGTATTTCTCGAAATTACAAATTTGGAAGATACACAAAGTGTGTAAACATGCGCTATCTCCCATCATGGGTGATCAATGTACGTGTTTTGTGTAAAGTGTCTGAGATGAAGGGGTTGCAGCCCCAAAGCATGTACATTGATCCCCCATGATGGGAGATAGCACATGTTGACACACTGTGTGCATCTTCCAAATTTGGATTTTTCAGGGGTGACACCCCATGTGATGAAGGCAATATCAGATCAGTTTGTACATACTCATGTCTGATATTGTCTTCACTTTTCAAAGTTGAACTTTGTAAGTTCCTGTGTTCTGTATTTTACGGTTTGATACATGCCTGTTTACACAAAAACAACAAGTAAACAAAATTTGGATTAAACTCTGTTTTTGATACACACAATTTCTTGGTTTGTTGTAAAAACCTTTTCGAAACACACATGTGAATGTGCTTGTATTAAAAAGTTTAATTTTCAACAATGTGTGGCTTCTTTTTTCATTGCGCCAAATGTATTTGTAGTACAATTCTAGTTTGTGCTGAGAAGGAGTGTGATTTACTAAAGGCAACTCCACTTTGCACTTGCACTTGCACTTGTAGTGCATAGTGGATGTGCCTTTAGTAAAAAAAACACCCACAGTGATGTGTAAATTTGGACAATCATGTCATTTCCCTGCCATGGTGCAAAAAATAAGCACGATTTTGGTCAGTAATGCACTATATACATTAGTTACAAAAAGAAGGTGTGTGTGTAGCAGACCCACAACATAATAACATTATCTGAAGAAGAGACTGTCCCCTCATCTCACTCTGAACTTGGGATTGCACTGTTGGTGAAAAAGGCAAAACTTGAAAAAAAATGGCAAAGTGGGAGGCCACAGTCTGCCATTCCTGTGGCGTTGAAGGACACTGTGTAGTGAAACAAGAACAAAAATTAGTAATTTGACAAATCAACATTGCAAGCAAATTAGACACCAACATTTTTGGTCAAAATTAGTATAACATTTTGGGAACTGAGTATTTAAAGCCTAAAGTATAAGGTCCCCTTATCAGAGTCATCACCCCCCCATCCCCCCCCCCATCTGATGGGCCCTTGCTAAAAAATAAGGGGGGATGTTTAGGACAGGTAACCCTCTGCACTTGATTGAGAGCTGAATGCCTAAATAATGTGTGATACTTTGGGAAGCCCCTCCTTAGTTACACTATTGGCAGCCCACCGGACAGGTAAGAAGTGTCATAATACCAAAAAGAAACCAAAATGGAAGCACATTTTGACATTCTGCTATTACGTATCAAGATAATTAATAGGTTAAAAAAAAAAAAAAGTATTGAGGCAGGCCCTTGCACTACATGCTTAGGTGAATTCATCCATAAATGTGATCCTCAAAAAGGTAGGTATAGTGTGTATTGGGTTTGGTCAAGTCATCAGATAGAGGATTGCTATCAGCTGAGCTAGCAGTTGGGGGGAGGGGGGTTACTAATGAGTTTGGCACAACTCCAAAAATTTAAAAAACGTCACTCTGCATGAATTGAAGCACACACATCACATTTGTAGACATTTTAGGGGGTGTTTAGGGAAAAGCAATACTATGGAGCTGACAAAAGACATTGGTAAGTGGGTAGAATATAGTTTTATGGGCCAAGAAGAGCATGGTGGGGAAGTTAGTGAGGCAAATATGCCTGAGGACAAAGCGGCAGAGTATATGAATTAGAGCATATTGCAATGATGGTAATTAGGAAAGAAATGCAAGACATTAGCAATCATGAAATACATAGAATGTGATGTTTAAGGATAAAACTTAGCTTCATATAGTCCTTCTGCAGGACCTGAATGATGGCAGAACAGGTCTCTGGAATAATGATCCCCAGAGCTTGGGGGGAGATGCCTGTAGAGAATTTGAGGTCCTGAAGGCTTCTCCCTGTCGCCAAGTAGCGCAACGTGGCGATGAGCCTCTGCTCCGGAGTGATGGCTTGCCCCATGCAGGTATCCTGCCTGATGATATAAGGGGTCAGCAAAGCCAGCAGACGGTGAAAAACGGGGTCCGTCATCCGGAGATAATTCCTGAAATGATCAGGATTATTCTCCCAGATCTCACGGAGCAAAGGCATGTGCGAGAACTGGTCACGCTGAGGCAACCAATTCAAACGCCTCCCCTCCCTGTTCATGGACCGGGCTTGTGTCAATGTAAGAACCCCAACACGAAGCCCCTGCACAGCACAAACTCTACGACGAGTATGTAGACGAAGCATGGTTTCAAAACGGTCGGCTGGTCAGAACGGACACCAGAAAGCACCGATAAACAGCAAGGCCTTAAAGAACGACCTGAATAGCAGAAGCAAGCAGACAATAAAAAAATGCCTTTCAAAGCGTACTATACCAAGATATAGTCCACAATGAAAAACAAATACTTATGACTGCACGCACTGATTATCAGATACGCAAAGACAAGCACAAACCGAAGGGCAGTAGCGATCTGAATCATAAATCTGAAAAGCGCAAATCGTCTCTCCCCAAACTTCTACTAACACGAGATCAGCAGAAGGAGCCCAAAGGGTGCCGGAACTTCCCTTTTCTAGTCCCGCCGTACACAGCTTACGTCACCGCGTTCTTGGCAACCGCAAATTCCGACAACTTGGTCCGACCGTGTGTATGCAACAGTTTCGGACACAATCCGTCGGACAAAATCCAACGGATTTGGTTGGCAGAATGTCCGACCGTGTGTACAAGGGCTAAGAACGATCAAGTGGCTGAACAACTGCTATGATTGTTCTTATGAGGAACGGAATCGCAGGCTAAAAAAAGCGTTATCTGAATGATTGCTTATAACTGCAGGCATCAGTCAGATATCACCACTGAAAGCCCAGGACATCATATGATGGCCTGCAGTATGGAAGACCAGGCCTTTTCTGGCACATTTTGTTTACTGTATTAACTGTATTTTTTGCTAAGTTTTTTGCCACACTGTATTTGCTCAGTGGTTTTTCAAATGCAATAAAAAAAAAAATACAGTTTTTTGAATTGTAATGCACAAGCACACAATATAATGCCCAATTGTTTGATAAAATGTAAAAGATGATGTTAGGCTGAGTAAATAGATACCAAACATGCCACGCTTTAAAATTCCGAATGCCCATGCAATGGAGACAAACTGCATACATTTTACTATCTGTAGGCAATGATTTAAAAGACTTTACAGGTTACCACTTTAGATTGACACAGGAAGTCTGGTGCTAGAATTACTGCACGTGATCTCACGTTCATGGTGATATGTCACAGGTGTAGGACGATTGCTATTTGCAGGCCTGTGGAACTATTAGGCCTGATTCATACCTATGCATTTTTAATGCTATTTGCACTACATAATGTGTTCCATAGGAAACCATGTTAACCACTTCAGCCCCGGAAGAATTTACCCCTTGCAACTTGGCTCCCAAACAAATTGACGTCCTTTTTTCCCCACAAATAGACCTGTCTTTTGGTGGTATTTGATCACCTCTGCAGTTTTTATTTTTTGCGCTATAAACAAACATTTTTTTTTTTAAACGCATTATTTTTTACATTTTACTATAATATCCCCAAAAAATATTTAAAAAAACATTTTATTTCCTCAGTTTAGGCCAATACGTATTCTTCTACATATTAGTAAAAAAAAAACGCAATAAGTGTTTATGGAATGGTTTACGCAAAAGTTATAGCGTCTATAAAATAGTGGATAGTTTTATGGCATTTTTGTTATAAATTTTTTTCCTACTAGTAATGGCGGCGATCAGTGATTTTTTATCGTGACTGCAACATTATGGCGAATACGTCGGACAATTTTGACTCATTTTTGGGACCATTGGCATTAATACAGCGATCAATGCTAAAAAATTGCATTCACTACTGTAAAAATATCACTGGCAGTGTAGGGGTTAACCAATAGATGGTGCTGTAGGGGTTAAGTGTGGCCTAGGGAGTAATTCTAACTGTGGGGGGAGGGGCTGTGTGTGACACGTCGTTAATGTGGTTAAATGTAGTGCAAATATGCAAAATGCAAAAAGCACTAAAAATGCCGGGTTCACACTGGTATGACAGGACAGTCGTACGACTGTGGATCCGACTTTGCCCTTTGACTTGAAGTCCGACATCCATCTGACTTCAATGAATGGAGATCCAACTTTGATCCTGACAATACCAGGCACTTTGTGTTTGGTATGAATCTTTAGGGGAAACTCCACGCCAAATAAAAAAAAAAACGGCATGGGGTTCCCCCTCCAAGACCATACCAGGCCCTTCGGTCTGGTATAGATTTTAAGGGGAACCCCCATGCCAAATACCCGGCGTTGACCCCCCCAAAATCCATACCGGATCCTTATCCGAGCATACAGCCTGGTAGATCAGGAAAGGGGGTGAGGACGAGTGAGCACCCCCTTCTGAACCATACCAGGCCACATGCCCTCAGCATGGGGCTTGTGGCTGCCCCTCCACCCCAAAGCACCTTTTCCCCATGTTGGACAACCCTGGCCGGTGGTTGTCAGGGTCTGTGGGTGGGGGGCTTATTGGAATCTGAAAACCCCCTTTAACAAGGGGGCCCCCACCCTATATGAATGGGTATGAGGTACATTGTACCCCTACCCATTCACCTAAAAAAAAAAGTACACAGGTTTTTCACAAAATAATTTTTTAAATCAGACCCGGCGTCTCTTCCGACTTCTTCTCTCCTCTCCAGCTCTTCTCCCTCCTCTGGAGATGTCTTCTCCCTCTGCCAGTTCTTCTCCTCTCTGCTCTGTCTTCTCCCTCTTCTGCCAGCTCTCCTCTCTGTGCTGATGTCTTCTGCTTCTGCCAGGTCTCCACTCTGTGCTGTCTTCTCTCTCTGTTCTTCCTCTGATCTTCTCTCGACACTCTCTCCCACTCTTAAGCTAGGTCCGTGGTGTGCCATTACTTATATAGGTATGGGGCGGGGCTACCAAGTGGTGTCATCCAGAGGCCCCACCCCTTGTGATGTCACCACCTGGGGTATGATGGAACTGTGACGTCACAAGAGGTTCAAAAATGGCATTGTTTACATCCAGGTAAACCGGAAATTATATGTGCTCATCTCTTCTGGTTACCTCTATGATCAGCTGGTCGCTCGAGTGGGACTGGAAAGCTCTGAGAAAGCCAAGAAGGGGAGGTGCTCCCAGGGGCTCTAAAACCATCAGCTCTATAAAAAAAATAATACCGGTATGATGCCTAAATAATCCTCTTCACCTCCTGCTTTAACCCCTTGAATTCCGCACTAGCACGCCACAACCATGAGCATTGCAAACAGTTTCAGAGCATTTGCAAAATGACCCAATTCACTTGAATGTGTGCCCTGTGACATGTATGTGTTGCACTAACAAACCTGCCTTATTGAAAAATGATTCTATGAATTACAGTGTGCTAGGTTAAGGTAGCCCATTCAGTTTGAATGAGCTGACAGCACACCTTGACACACCTACCCCCTCCCTTTTTTTTTAACACAGCACACCGCAATCCACAGTACATAAATTATGGAGCTCTGGTATGTTGGGGTGCCATTTAAAAATAAATGCCATTTACTTTGTTTCAATTTGGCTCAGCACACTTGTTAATATCTGTGGTAACATGCTGTAAAATGTGCATTAATATAACGCCCACATTTAAATGAGCCCTAAGTGAAGGGCTAAAATCCTTATCCTGAAGTATATCTGCTGCAGACAGGGAGTATGTTTTTGATAATGTGATTTTTGCTGAGTGGCAGGATTAAAGTTCAGATTTAAAATGATCTTCCCCTTCAGAAGGTATCATAAGAAGGATTATAAAGCCTAGGGCTTTGGTCATGTGATTGGCACTAGAGGGAGCCTAGACCTCATATTTTTTCTGAGAATTAATTATTTAAGAATTTATATTGCTCTTTATGCATTATGACATTGGGGTGATTAAACTCAAGCAGTAGGTGCATTTCCAATGAGTTGCGCCAGTCCAAATGGTATTTTAGGGCGTGGCAGCCCACTTTTCTTTAAAAAACAGAAAAGTTCACTTGCACATCAGTTGCCAACGCAGGGGTTTCTTACACATAAGATGCATAACCGAAAATACAGAGCCACCTGCCTCACTTGTTAGCAGCACTGCTGCTCCTTTTACCAGCCTTTTTGACTGTGTCATCCAGCTCTTCTGGAACACTTTGCTCTCTAGCTTTCAGTTGCAGCGCCCTGCTGCACAGCCCACCTCTGGCCTAAGCATTTGGGTTCTCCTGGCAGCCCCAATAGGAGCTGACCTGACTCCTTGAACCCGAGACCTGTGGTCTCATGGCTTCGTCCTCTGACCCCTCGATGAGACCTCTGTCTCGTTGCTTATGGCTGGGCACTCTGACCCATTGATGAGACCTCAGTCTCCTGCCTTCTGGCTGGGGGCCACCTGACACTGGGTGAGACCTTCCATCTCCCATACTGGGAGCGGCCTCCAAACTATAAGCCATCTCCAAAATGGGAGCTCTGAGTAATTCTCAGACCTGAGTATATAATGACCCTGCACAGCTGTGTAGTCAGCCAGGTTGCAGGCATTTAGCAAAATCTGGGCACAGGATTGTATGTTCTGATTCAAAATGACAGAATCTGGAGAAAGCCTAAAACACAGCATTCTCCATTCAGAAATTTTAGTTCTGAACCTTGCATTAATCCTTAAAGTGGGGTGCCCCTTAAAATACAAATACTGCAGCTGCTGACTTTTAATAATCGGACACTTACCTGCCCCAGGGTCCAGCGATGCGGGGGAATGAAGCCCCGTTCATTCCCCGCTCCGCTTGGCGGCGACGCCATTCTTACTGTGGGCACCCGGCTGTGACACAACCGGGCAGCCACTGCGCACGCGTGAGAGGCGCCATGCGCGTGATACGCCACGCAGTCATCTGGGACTTGTTACATGTCCCAGATGACTGACTGTGCTGAGGGGAAGTGATGTCACGAGCCCGGGCACTGAAGGAGGCACTGAAGGAGGCACACTACGAGGGACCCCCTAGCAACAGGCATTTAGAGGTTAAATTTTTTTTTTCCAAATGTTTTTTTTTTTCATTTTTTTTTTTTTGGGGAATTTAAATTTTTTTTTTTGGGGGGGGGGGGACACCACTTTAATGCGAATCCTGTATACTTTCCTATATTCTTACAGTAACAGAGTCTCCTTCTGTCACAGCATCTATTCTAGAATGACTGTTAACATTTTGAATATAGATTCACTTAACTACTGCAATAGCTTTTTAGTCCAGGTCAAAAAGGATGTATTTCAGGAAACAAACTGTTTCCTTGGCAGCATAATATAAACCCAGGAAGAAAAATATACACTCCCTCATCCAGTAAAACCATAAAGTGAAGATAAGAAAAAGAAAGCTTTTCGGGACTGGCCTTGCTTAAATATTTCACACATTGATAAGATCTGAGAAAGGTTTAGACAAAAAGGGTCCTGAGAAATTAGGGTCTGACTTTGATCCTTAAAGGGGGTTGTACCTAATAACTACTTTCATAATATAGTTTTTAGAAAGCGTGCTGGGAACTGTCATATGGAACGTGTGCCTCGTAGGGTCACGATTGTTTTACTGGAATTAGGCTGTTGAACAGTTGAACAGGCTTGGTGAACAGTAAATGTTTAGGTGAAAAAGACAAGTCCAAATAAATGTGTAAATAACATAAATAGTCCCAAATGGTGCAAATACCACTACAGTGGTGTGAAAAAGTGTTTGCCCCCTTCCTCATTTCCTGTTCCTTTGCATGTTTGTCACACTTAAGTGTTTCGGAACATCAAACCAATTTAAACAATAGTCAAGGACAACACAAGTAAACACAAAATGCAATTTGTAAATGAAGGTGTTTATTATTAAAGGTGAAAAAAAATCCAAACCATCATGGCCCTGTGTGAAAAAGTGATTGCCCCCTAAACCTAATAACTGGTTGGGCCACCCTTAGCAGCAACAACTGCAACCAAGCGTTTGCGATAACGTGCAATGAGGCTTTTACAGCGTCCTGGAGGAATTTTGGCCCACTCATCTTTGCAGAATTGTCCTAATTCAGTTACATTAGAGGGTTTTCGAGCATGAACGGCCTTTTTAAGGTCATACCACAACATCTCAATAGGATTCAGGTCAGGACTTTGGCTAGGCCACTCCAAAGTCTTCATTTTGTTTTTCTTCAGCCATTCGGTGGTGGACTTGCTGGTGTGTTTAGGATCATTGTCCTGGTGCAGAACCCAAGTTGGTTTCAGCTTGAGTACACGAACAGATGATCGGACATTCTCCTTCAGGATCTCTTGGTAGACAGCAGAATTCATAGTTCCTTTTATCACGGCAAGTCTTCCAGGTCCTGAAGCAGCAAAACAGCCCCAGACCATCACACTACCACCACCATATTTTACTGTTGGTATAATGTTCTTTTTATGAAATGCAGTGTTCCTTCTACGCCAGATATACTTGGACACACACCTTCCAAAGAGTTCCACTTTTGTCTCATCGGTCCACAGAATGTTGTCCCAAAAGTCTTGGGGATCATCAAGATGTGTTGTGGAGAAATTGAGACGAGCTTTGATGTTCTTTTTGCTCAGCAGTGGTTTTCTCCTTGGAACTCTGCCATGCAGGCCATTTTTGCCCAGTCTTTTCCTGATGGTGGAGGCATGAACGCTGACCTTAACTGAGGCAAGTGAGGCCTGCAGTTCCTTGGACGTTGTTGTGGGGTCTTTTGTGACCTCTTGGATGAGTCGTCGCTGCGCTCTTGGGGTAATGTTGGGCGGCCGGCCACTCCTGGGAAGGTTCACCACTGTTTCATGTCTTCGCCATTTGTGGATAATGGCTCTCACTGTGGTTCGCTGGATTCCCAAAGCTTTGGAAATGGCTTTATAACCCTTTCCAGACTGATAGATCTCAATTACTTTCTTTCTCAATTGTTCCTGAATTTCTTTGGGTCTCGGCATGATGTGTAGCTTTTAAGGATCTTCTGGTGGACCTTACTGTGTCAAGCAGCTCCTATTTAAGTGATGCCTTGATTGTGAACAGGTGTGGCAATAATCAGGCCTGGGTGTGGCTAGAGAAATTGAACTCAGGTGTGGACAACCACAGTTATAGTATGTTTTAACAAGGGGGGCAATCACTTTTTCACACAGGGCCATGATGGTTTGGATTTTTTTTCACCTTTAATAATAAACACCTTCATTTACAAATTGCATTTTGTGTTTACTTGTGTTGTCCTTGACTATTGTTTAAATTGGTTTGATGTTCCGAAACACTTAAGTGTGACAAACATGCAAAGGAACAGGAAATGAGGAAGGGGGCAAACACTTTTTCACACCACTGTAGATCAAAAAGAGTGCCACAGTGTTGATAGTAGTTGAAGGTATCAACGACTCATGTGCTCCGACACCAATGATACAATAAGACTCTTATCAGCGCAAATGGACTCTTTATACAGAAAAGAGTCAAATGCGTTTGTATGTAAAGCTGGTCTCCTACTCAGGATTTGGAAAGCTCAACTGGATCCCGCTGCAACCTCATGTGTGTTATCATTTTATGGTACAGTTTATAGAGGCCCAATTAGGGTTGTGCCAGCAGCTTTATAGTCTTTACAGTGCAATTTCACTGTTTAAATGTTATTCATTGCTATTAGATGGCAAGCATAAACCTGACACAAATACCCTTAGATGATGAAATTCAATTAAATTTGGCTACAAACGGTTGAAAGTAATTTTGCCTCATAGGGTTGAAAGGTTTGCACTGCTAACCTAGCATGTTTATGGGAATGGTTGTGGGAAGGAGATGAGCTGCTTAGGTTGGAGGTTTTTCTAATTTGCCTGAATATGAGAATAGTAATTTTGGGTGATTGCTATTTTATGTCTGTGCGTAATTTTATACACTAGAGTAGTGTACTTTATTATCCTGTGTAGAATGTATATGAAACCGGTGATCATTTTTTTTTTCAGGTTTGATGGAGACTGTGCACCAAATAGCTACTCTGCATTAAACCTTACTGTTCCAGTGTTCACTCCATCCACCTGGCTCCAGTTCTCTGAAATGCTCAGAAATAAGGTTAGTTGTTTCTACAACTAAGCTCATTCCTGAGTGAAACTCATCAGAAGTTGAGACATGCAGACTGAGTGAACACTGGAACAATAAAATTGCATCTGAAGTGGGCTTTTTGTGTGAGGTCTCCATTTCTTGGCATATTGGATATTAAAGCATCAGTGGACAAGCTGAGGAGATAGCGTACACTCAAGGTGTGGGCGAAACATGTAGGGAACCTGAAAAATAGCATTTTCCTTGGTAGAGTCCCTTTAAAGTTGTTTTAGCAGAAGAAGTTTACTTCAAATATGTCCTTTTGGTCTATAGTAAGGCCACAGTCCTAGCCCCTGCACTGCTAGAACAATTTGAGAAAACAAATCTGTTATAAACTACTGGGCATTTTATGATCCACTGTCCCTTCTGTTTAACATGAAAAAATATAGGCAGCATGGTGGCCAAGTGGTATACAATAGGGTCTTGTAGATTAGCTTTTTATGTTTTTCTACCAGGGACATTATCTGGATGGAGAAGACAAATGTACTCCTTCCTTTTGTATGTGTTTCCTCCAGGTGGTTTAATCCCAATCCCCAAAGTCCATAATTGCTCTGGTAGGTTAAAGGGCTTCTACCTAAACTTGGCATTAGTGTATATGTGTGCCTCTTTGACTATGGTAGGATAAGTGGAGCTGCAGAATACACTGTAGCTCTTTAAATGTGAAAAAAAAAATATTAAAATGGAGGCTACATGAAAATACATAAAATTAGCACAATTACAGTATCCGTCAAAGATTTCTTTGTTGTCCCCTTAGCTGTTCCACATAGACATTTTCCCAACACGTTTGATGCCTTTATTATTTACTCTGCTTTTGCGCATAAGAAGACTAACATGGATTCTATGAAACTGAGAATGGAAACACAGTGTCCCTCTCTGTACAGACATCCGTGCAGAAAGCTGTGTTCCTGTTCTCCTCATTTGATTTACATCTGGTCTAGGCTAATGTTGGCTCAAACAGTAAAATGCAAGCATCATATTAAAATCTGTCAAAGTGATGGCAGCTGTAATACTTTTAGCTTAATGTCACAAAAACTCATTATAGAATGAAAAAATGGACTAAAACAAGAAAAATTATACTTTTTCTGCCCTGAATATTGAAAATAGTGAAAATATTGAAAATAATTTATTAAATCACCAATGAATGACCTTTAAGATAGAACACTGCCCTAGAGTTTTTCTATCAATTCTAAAACATGGGAGCTGTTTAGACCTTTAGACCTTTAGTTATCGCTTATGGGATGAAAAACTGTCAGCTTTTAATAGCAATCTGTGCCCAAGTTATATATCTTTACTTCCAATCCCTTGATTCCCACTAGCTGGCCTCCTCCTCAGCCTTCCTGACTTGCAAGACCTGCATATGTTGTTATGTATGTACTCGGGTGTATCATCACCTGTGTGTAATATTTCCGGAAATTTTTAAGCCGGGATACACACCAATCACAGGGCTCCTGAGTGCACGTTCTGTGAGCCAGGCCGGAGCCTCTAATGTGGGCTACATTACCCTGCATTGGCACTGCTTCACATCCGCCATTTATTTATGGGTTGTGAGCATACGGGAAGTGGTTACTATACACTAATTGGGATTTTGGTTATACCAAAGACATTTTGGCTTAAATTTATGAAGAAATGCCATTTTATTGGATAATAAATTAGATTTAAATGTTTTATTATTTGTGTGTTTAGCAACAAATAAAAAACCTAGTGGGGATTTTTGACCAAAAGAAAGCTCTACTTGCATGAAAAAAATGATATAAAATCTTCCAGAGGTCAAGTTGATCTTTAAGCCCTCGTTCACACTGAACGCGGGTTTGAAATCTGAACTCGCGCGATTTCAAACCCGTATTTCAGTGAGTTCAGGGGTGAGTTAAAAGACATCTGTGCGGGTTCATGCAGAGATGTCTATTGAAATAGCCCCCGAAGTCCCCAAAACTAGTGCAGGAACTTCTTTTGGAAATCTGCATGGTGCGCCTCTTGGGACAGTGCCGTTGCCCGCAATAGGCTGCAATTTGGCATGCGATTTGACATGTCAAAGCGCTCCAATGTGAATGGGGGCTAAATGAATGTCATTTTTAATTGTTCTCACACATGTTAAAATAACGCTTTGATATCAGACATCAAAGTGTTATTTTAGCACGTGTGAGAACAGTTAAATATGACATGTAAAAATCAACTTAAAGTGTATATATGGGCAAAAACATCTGTATATATGGTGCATTTGTATATGTATATTTGCATTCAGTGGCGGCCGCTGCTTAATATATTGGGGGGGGGCAAACTAACACCAAACTCTCCTAGCCCTCGCATGGGGGTGATAGCAATCGCACCCCCCCAGAGACGGATGTTTTAACCCCCCCAACGCCACCCATGGGAGACGGACAGGATGGCAGCGATCAGGGAATTACCTTTGGAGTCGGAGGAATGAAGAGTCGGGCTGTTGATTCTCCTCCTGGGAGAACAGGAAGTGTGTCCTGAGACTAGATTGGCCAGGGAGCCCTAAGAGTCCCTGGCCAATCGGGTCACAGTAACTGCTTCCTGATTGGCTGGGTGCAAAATCAGGAAGACAATAGCGATATTAATTCGCTATTGTCACAATTGTTACACAACTGGGTGTTTACCACCCTTTTTTGAAGCCAATTAGAGCCTCAGGCTCTAATCACGTGCTAATCACATGTATCAAATAACCCATTGGAATCCATGTGTCCAGTGCCCCGCATGTAAATTAGGGACCGGCGAATGGATTGGGGGCAGAGCCCTCGCGCCCCATATGGACAGGCTGCCACTGCGTGTATGTGTGTACGTATGTATATATATTTTTTTCCCATGCATACACTTTAAGTTAATTTTTAAATGTAATTTTTAATTGTTCTCACACATGTTAAGATAACGCTTTGAGATCTGATCAGATATCAAAGCATTGTTTTAACACGTGTGAGAACAATTAAAAATTATATTTAAAAATCAACATAAAGTGTATGTATGGGCAAAAAAAAATGATATACACACACACGGTATCTCACAAAAGTGAGTACACCCCTCACATTTTTGTAAATATTTTATTGTATCTTTTCATGTGACAATACTGAAAAAATTGCACTTTGCTACAATGTAAAGTAGTGAGTGTACAGTTTGTATAACAGTGTAAATTTGTTGTCCTCTCAAAATAACTCAACACACAGCCATTAATGTCTAAACCGCTGGCAACAAAAGTGAGTACACTCCTAGGGGAAAATGTCCAAATTGGGCCCAGATTAGCCCTTTTCCCTCCCCGGTGTCATGTGACTCGTTAGTGTTAGGCCGCGTACACATGGGCGGACTATCCGTCCAACTAAGTCCGTCAGACAATCCGACAGACAGTCCGTCCTACTTTTGAATGAACGGACTTGACCACACACGACGAACAGACAGTCCGCTGAAAGCTTGCGCGATGACGTGTACGGCACGTACGACGGGACTAGAAATTCGACGTCCAATACACTGCAATGCAACCTTCGGCCGTGTAAATCCTTTCTGAGCATGCGCCATACTTAGTCCGTCCAACTAGCCTACTCACGAGCGGACTGTCCGCTGAAACCAAGTTTGGACGGACAATATTACGGAAATTCCAAAAGACTTAGTCTGCCAGACTGTCCGCTGAAAAAGTCCGCTGAAGCCCACACACGAGCGGATTGTCCGCTGAAACACGTTTCAGCGGACCAAGTCCGTCAGACAGTCCGCCCGTGTGTACGCGGCCTTACAAGGTCTCAGGTGTGAATGGGGAGCAGGTGTGTTAAATTTGGTGTTATTGCTCTCACTCTCTCATGCTGGTCACTGGAAGTTCAACATGGCACCTCATGGCAAAGAACTCTCTGAGGAGCTAAAATAAATAAATAAATTGTTGCTCTACATAAAGATGGCCTAGGCTATAAAAAGATTGCCAAGACACTGAAAATGAGCTGCAGCATGGTGGCCAAGACCATAGCTGCAAATGGCCATTACTGTTTGAAATAAATGATTCATTATTTATTATTCGCATATGACAGTGAAAGCTGATAGATCAGTACTGGGCTATCGAGACAGGGAGATGCTTCAAGAGGTCTGCAATTGCTGGATGCAAGAAAAGCTATTGCTAGAGACAGGCCATGGAAGTCCCCCTGAGGAAAATAAGGAGGCTGGGCTGAGGTGGGTAGATTATTATTATTATACAGAATTTATATAGCGCCAACTGTTTGTGCAGCGCTTTTTCGACATGAGGACAGACAGTACAGTTACAATACAATTCAATATTCAGATTCCACTCAGAACAGGCCTCTCCATGGTTGACCAAAGCAGTTGAGTGCACGTGCCCAGTGTCATATCCAGAGGTTGTCTTTGGAAAATAGACGTATGAGTGCTGCCAGCATTGCTGCAGAGGTTGAAAGGGTGGGGGGTCAGCCTGTCAGTGCTCAGACCATACGCTGCAAACTGCATCAAATTGGTCTGCATGGCTGTTGTCCCAGAAGGAAGCCTCTTCTAAAGATGATGCACAAGAAAGCCTGCAAATAGTTTGCTGAAGACAAGCAGACTAAGGACATTGATTACTGGAACCATGTCCTGTGGTCTGATGAGACCAAGATAAACTTATTTGGTTCAGATGGTGTCAAGCGTGTGTGGCAGCAACCAGGTGAGGAGTACAAAGACAAGTGTGTCTTGCCTACAGTCAAGCATGGTAATGGGAGTGTCATGGTCTGGGGCTGCATGAGTGCTGCCAGCACTGGGGAGCTGCAGTTCATTAAAGGGGAAGCATGCATGCCAACATGTACTGTGACATAAAGTACTCAAGCGCTGGTGTGGTGAAAAATACTCTCAAAATTTATAATAATGATAATAATAAAAGCTGCACCAAATAGTGATCCCTCACTGGTACAAATGCAAAAAAAACTATTTAAATTATTAGTGCACTAATATCAATACTCAATACAATATTCTTGTGCCATAAAAATCAATAATTGTGTAAATAAATTAATAAACAATAGCCGTGAATTAAATATAAATGTGAATTATAAATAACTTATTCTCCGTAATAAATACACCTTATACATAAATAAATAAGAAATATAGATATAAATGTGAATTATTAGTTCTTAATTAATACATTCCATGCGTATACAAATCACCTCCTGATGGGATGCCATCAGGAGGAGATTTTTATACACACGGAATGTATTTCTTATTTATTTATGTATAAGGTGTATTTATTACGGAGAATTATAATAAATAAATTATAAAGATATTAGCACACTAATAATGTACTGTGACATACTGAAGTAGAGCATGATCCTTTCTCTGGGCAGTATTCCAACATGATAACGACCCCAAACCCACCTCCAGGACGACCATTGCCTTGCTAAAGAAGCTGAGGGTAAAGGTTATGGACTGGCCAAGTATGTGAAACGGTGCCTCCATAAGAGCTGCTGAGTGCAGTGGCCCATCTGTAATCCTGCTCGGCCCAGAATTCACTTCCCAGACACCCCAAAACAATGAACAGTCCATTGGCATTGTTTGGTTGTTTTATTGAGGGAATTTAACTTGGATGGGGTATGGGAAATATGTGATGCCCAGTAGAATAATAGCAAAATTGCTAGGGACAATTATGTACACCCTTTGTACAGTTCTCCAGACTCCTCCTGCACAACTCTTGTTTGCAGACTATTGCGCTCTCTCTCTCTCTAGGAGCAGCTAGCACATGGTTAGATGAATCAAAAAGTATACCAATACTCCATCACAGGATGTAAAGAGAAAGAGCGGTTGGGACTTTATATGAGACCAGGACTATCCAGTACCCAGGTCTCCATCCCCGATAATGTGAAATATAAAGGGAAATTGGGGCAGGGGAAAAAATTGGGACTTTATATGAAACACACCTCTCGGGTAGGATGGGACATACCATATAATGTCTAGGATATTCATTAGTGACGATAATGGACCTAATACAGTGATTGATATGCGTTTAATTAAATCAATAAATATGATACAGATTATTAAAGCATGATTGATACATCATATCATAATAAAATTAATAACATAGTAGACAATAGACATGTGCATTCGTTTTCGTCCGAATGCATTTTCGTCCGAATTTCAGCTATTTTCGTTTTCGTTTTGACAAACGATAACGAAAGCACAATATCCGAAAAAACGAAATATCCGACATAAATAAATGCTTTATTTTCATTTTCATTGTTACAACAGTTCGATATAGAATAGGAGATTCGACATGACTCTGACAATAACAATCTGTCTATAGAACCTGTGGTCGAATGTGCCTAACCTTACCTCTATTAGTCCAAGATTATATAGAGAAAATATTCGACAGAGAAAAAAGATTTGGCAGAGAGAAAAGATTCTGCAAGTTACTGCCCTAAAAAGTGTTTGGGGACCTGGGTCCTGCCCCAGGGGACATGTATCAATGCAAAAAAAAGTTTTAGAAACGGCTGTTTTTTCGGGAGCAGTGATAATAATAATGATTAAAGTGAAACAATAAAAGTGTAATATTCCTTTAAATTTCGTAGGGGGGGGGGGGGGTTGTCTATAGTATGCCTGTGAAGGGGCTCATGTTTCTGGTGCTTAGAACTGTCCCTGCACAAAGTGTCATTTATGCAGGAAAAAAAGTCCTTTAAAATCACTCGCAGCTATTATGAATTGTCGGCTCCTGTAATACAGAGAACACTCATTGAAAGTCATTGATAAAAAAAATAAAAAATAAAATAAAAAAAAAAAGCGTGGGGGTCCCCCAAATTCAATTACCAGGCCCTTCAGGTCTGGTATGGATATTAAGGGGAACCCTGGCTCAAATTTAAGAAAAAATTTGACGTGGGGTTCCCCCTAAATATCCATAACCAGACCCTTCAGGTCTGGTATGGATATTTAGGGGGAACCCCACGTCAAATTTAAAAAAAAAATGACGTGGGGGTCCCCCTAAAAATCCATACCAGACCCTTTATCCGAGCACGCAACCTGGCAGGCCGCAGGAAAAGAGGGGGGACGAGAGAGCGGCCCCCCCTCCCTCCTGAACCGTACCAGGCCACATGCCCTCAACATTGGGAGGATGCTTTGGGGGTCTGTGGCCCCTCAAAGCACCTTGTCCCCATGTTGCTGAGGACAAGGGCCTCATCCCCACAACCGTGGCCGGTGGTTGTGGAGGTCTGCGGGCGGGGGGCTTATCAGAATCTGGAAGCCCCCTTTAACAAGGGGACCCCCAGATCCCGCCCCCCCCTGTTTGAAATGGTAAGGGGGTACAAAAGTACCCCTACCATTTCACAAAGAAAGTGTAAAAAATAGTTAAATAAGACAAACACTCTTTTGAAAAATTCCTTTATTAAAAATAAAAAAAATAAAAAAAAGATTCCAGCGGCGGTAATCCACTCTTGCTATCCAGCGACGGACGGTCATCTCTCCAGCGATGGCTCATCTCATCCAGCGCAGCGAATCCATCCTTCTTCTGTTTACATGGAGGAGACACTGCAGGGATTGCGGCGGCCTGACATTTCTTATATACGGAGGGCGGGGCCACCCGTCACCTGACCCCGCCCCCCTCTGACGCAAGGGGAAACCCGGGGTTCCCTGTGACGTATGGGTGACCCCGCACCCCTCTGATGTAACACAGGCAGGTTTCCGTTACATCAGAGGGGGGCGGGGTCACCCATACGTCACAGGGAACCCCGGGTTTGCCCTTGCGTCAGAGGGGGCGGGGTCAGGTGACGGGTGGCCCCGCCCTCCGTATATAAGAAACGTCAGGCCGCCGGAATGCCTGCAGTGTCTCCTCCGCGGAGACAGAAGGATGGATTCGCTGCGCTGGATGAGATGAGCCATCGCTGGAGAGATATCCGTCCGTCGCTGGATAGCAAGAGTGGATTACCACCGCTGGAATCTTTTTTTTATTTTTTTTATTTTTAATAAAGGAATTTTTCAAAAGTGTGTTTGTCTTATTTAACTATTTTTTTACACTTTCTTTGTGAAATGGTAGGGGTACTTTTGTACCCCCTTACCATTTCAAACAGGGGGGGGGCGGGATCTGGGGGTCCCCTTGTTAAAGGGGGCTTCCAGATTCTGATAAGCCCCCCGCCCACAGACCTCCACAACCACTGGCCACGGTTGTGGGGATGAGGCCCCTGTCCTCATCAACATGGGGACAAGGTGCTTTGAGGGGTCACAGACCCCCAAAGCATCCTCCCAATGTTGAGGGCATGTGGCCTGGTACGGTTCAGGAGGGAGGGGGGGCCGCTCTCTTGTCCCCCCCTCTTTTCCTGCAGCCTGCCAGGTTGCGTGCTCGGATAAAGGTTCTGGTATGGATTTTTAGGGGGACCCCCACGTAAATTTTTCTTTAAATTTGATGTGGGGTTCCCCTTAATATCCATACCAGACCTGAAGGGTCTGGTTATGGTTATTTAGGTGGAACCCCACGTCAATTTTTTTTCTTAAATTTGAGGCAGGGTTCCCCTTAATATCCATACCAGACCTGAAGGGCCTGGTAATTGAATTTGGGGGACCCCCACGCTTTTTTTTAAATTTATTTATTTATTTATTTATTTTTTATCAATGACTTTCAATGAGTGTTCTCTGTATTACGGAGCCGACAATTCATAATAGCTGCGAGTGATTTTAAAGGACTTTTTTTCCTGCATAAATGACACTTTGTGCAGGGACAGTTCTAAGCACCAGAAACATGCGCCCCCTCACAGGCATACTATAGACAACCCCCCCCTACGAAATTTAAAGGAATATTACACTTTTATTGTTTCACTTTAATCATTATTAAAATCACTGCTCCCGAAAAAACGGCCGTTTTTAAAACTTCTTTTTGCATTGATACATGTCCCCTGGGGCAGGAACCGGGTCCCCAAACACTTTTTAGGACAGTAACTTGAAAATTAGTCTTTAAAATTAGCACTTTAGATTTTGAACGTTGGAGTCCCATAGACTTTAACAGGGGTTCTAAAGTATGCTATATACTAGCTCCGTCGAATCTTCTTTATACATTCGACAGACACCATAAGCCTTCAAAGACAGATTCGACCGTAATTCATGTGGATTTTCGGACGAATGCAATTTTTGAACGAAAAACAAAATAAATAAAAATGAATTTCGGGAGTAACTAAATAAATTAAGTTTTCGGATAAAAACGAAATTCCGAAACCAAATATTTTACTCTGCACATGTCTAGTAGACAATGTATCATATAGTAAAATCAATATCAGCAGTACATCCAGAATAATCACAAAGCAACATAAGTATATTGTATAAAATAAATTGATGACTCATCCAAATAAAACCCATGGTATAGACATGGTTGCTGTGACATGACATCAAATTTAAAAGCTCTACGCATTTCGTGGATTTGTATCCACTCATCAGGAGCAGCTAACTGGGGATGCCTAAAATGGATAATAAATAAATAATTAATGTTCATTAATTAACACAGGAACAGCAACTACAGTCCTAGCACTCTTACCTGTGGGTATAAAATAAATTTGTAGAGGAACATAGATAGAAAAACAGTTGATGATGAGAGGCGCCAGGGGATGAGAGAATCATCCAACCGGGAGCTGAGGTTGTGACACAGCGGCAGCAGGGCAGAGCCAACCAGGGAACAAAAAGTGCAAAAGTGCATATGTGGAGTCCCCCTTCCAATGCTGTAGTAGTCAGTGAGAACCCCAACAGCATACTAAAATAAATAATGATATATATAATACGCGGGTGTTATACAGAAACTATAGGAAGAGAGAGTGTAATGGGGAAGAGTGAGTGTGTGGAAGGGTGAAGGAGCTAATAAACAACACCTGGGTGCAGAAAGGAATTCAAATGAGGCAATAAATTTACAATTAAAAAAATGCCAAAACCACCAGAGACACCAATGGCAAACCATTAAGCAGTGAATACCTAGGCTTGATGAAGGTATGTGAAAGAAAGTGAAGTGGAGGTGCCACTAGGGGCATAAATATGAAGTCCCTGGATGCCGGAAAGAAAACCATATCAATCACTGTATTAGGTCCATTATCGTCACTAATGAATATCCTAGACATTATATTGTATGTCCCATCCTACTCGAGGGGTGTGTTTCATATAAAGTCCCAATTCTTTCCCCTGCCCCAATCTCCATCAAAGGATGGTACTGCGGGGGTCTTAAAGATGGAGCAGTGCCATGTCCTATAGAACAATTTTAGATCAAAAAGCATGTGAGGAGAAGGAATGGACTTTGTAAAAATAACATAATAGTTTATTAAACACAAAATACAAAAAGGGAGTTTTCATTAAAACTTTATTTTGCAAAGTCAATACTAGGGATGAGCTTCGAGTCGAACTCATGTTCGACTCGAACATTGCCTGTTCGCCTATTCAGCGAACAGTGAACAATTTGGGCTGTTCGCAGCAAATTCGAAAAGCTGGAACACCCTATACAAGTCTATGGGAGAAATCTAAAGTGCTCATTTTAAAGGCTAATATGCAAGTTACTGTCCTAAAAAGTGTTTGGGGACCTGGGTCAATGCAAAAAAAGTTAAAAGTTAAAAACTGCTGTTTTTTCAGGAGCAGTGATTTTAATAATGATTAAAGTGAAACAATAAAAGTGTAATATTCCTTTAAATTTCGTACCTGGGGGGTATCTATAGTATGCCTGTGAAGGGGTGCATGTTTCCCGTGCTTAGAACTGTCCCTGCACAAAGTGTAATTTCGCAAGGAAAAAAAGTCTTTTAAAATCACTTTCCATTGTCGGCTCCCGTAATACAGAGATTGTATTAGCCGACAATTCATTCATTGATAAAAAAAAAAAAAATTTTTTTTTTTAAAAAGCGTGGGAGTTCCCCTAAATTCAATTACCAGGCCCTTTAGGTCTGGTATGGATATTAAGGGGAACCCCGTGTCAAATAAAAAAAAAATTGACGTGGGGTCCCCTTAAATATCCATACCAGACCCTTTATCCGAGCACGCAACCTGGCAGGCCGCAGGAAAAGGAATGCGTTACATCAGAGGGGGACGGGGTCACCCATACGTCACTGGGGAACCCCATGGCTTCCCTTATCAGTGTCAGAGGGGGCGGGGTCAGGTGACGGGTGGCCCCGCCCTCCTAATATAAAAAAACGTCAGCGCTGGGATCCCTGCAGTGGAGACAGAAGACGGATGCATGTATGGACAGCGCTGGACTGTGAGATCCCCCGTCGCTGGATCAGATCAGCCATCGCTGGACCCCGGAGAGATGATCATCTGTCACTGGATAGCAAGAGTGGATTACCACCACTGGAATTTTTTTTTTTTTTTAATAAAGGAATTTTTCAAAAGTGTGTTTGTCTTATTTAACCATTTTTACACTTTCTTTGTGAAATGGTAGGGGTACTTTTGTACCCCCTTACCATTTCAAACGGGGGGGCCGGGATCTGGGGGTGCCATTGTTAAAGGGGGCTTCCAGATTCTGATAAGCCCCCCGCCTGCAGACCCCCACAACCACCGGCCAGGGTTGTGGGGATGAGGCCCTTCTCCACATCAACATGGGGACATGGTGCTTTGAGGGGTCACAGACCACCAAAGCATCCTCTCAATGTTGAGGGCATGTGGCCTGGTACGGTTCAGGAGGGGGGGCGCTCTCTCGTCCCCCCCTCTTTTCCAGCGGCCTGCCAGGTTGCGTGCTCGGATAAAGGGTCTGGTATGGATTTTTTTAAAATTTGATGCGGGGTTCCCCTTAATATCCATACCAGACCTGAAGGGCCTGGTAACTGAATTTAGGGGAACCCCCACGCTTTTTTTTTATTTATTTTTTAATTTTTTCATCAATGAATGAATTGTCGGCTAATACAGAGAACACTCATTGAGTGTTCTCTGTATTACGGGAGCCGACAATGGAAAGTGATTTTAAAATACTTTTTTTCCTTGCGAAATTACACTTTGTGCAGGGACAGTTCTAAGCACGGGAAACATGCACACCTTCACAGGCATACTATAGACACCCCCCAGGTACGAAATTGAAAGGAATATTACACTTTTATTGTTTCACTTTAATCATTATTAAAATCTCTGCTCCCATCCTACTCGAGGGGTGTGTTTCATATAAAGTCCCAATTCTTTCCCCTGCCCCAATCTCCATCACAGGATGGTACTGCGGGGGTCTTAAAGATGGAGCAGTGCCATGTCCTATAGAACAATTTTAGATCAAAAAGCATGTGAGGAGAAGGAATGGACTTTGTAAAAATAACATAATAGTTTATTAAACACAAAATACAAAAGGGAGTTTTCATTAAAACTTTATTTTGCAAAGTCAATACTAGGGATGAGCTTCGAGTCGAACTCATGTTCGACTCGAACATTGCCTGTTCGCCTATTCAGCGAACAGTGAACAATTTGGGCTGTTCGCAGCAAATTCGAAAAGCTGGAACACCCTATACAAGTCTATGGGAGAAATCTAAAGTGCTCATTTTAAAGGCTAATATGCAAGTTACTGTCCTAAAAAGGGTTTGGGGACCTGGGTCAATGCAAAAAAAGTTTTAAAAACTGCTGTATTTTCAGGAGCAGTGATTTTAATAATGATTAAAGTGAAACAATAAAAGTGTAATATTCCTTTAAATTTCGTACCCTTAGGGGGTATCTATAGTATGCCTGTGAAGGGGTGCATGTTTCCCGTGCTTAGAACTGTCCCTGCACAAAGTGTAATTTCGCAAGGAAAAAAAGTCTTTTAAAATCACTTTCCATTGTCGGCTCCCGTAATACAGAGATTGTATTAGCCGACAATTCATTCATTGATAAAAAAAAAAATTTTTTTTTTTTTAAAAAGCGTGGGAGTTCCCCTAAATTCAATTACCAGGCCCTTTAGGTCTGGTATGGATATTAAGGGGAACCCCGTGTCAAATAAAAAAAAAATTGACGTGGGGTCCCCCTAAATATCCATACCAGACCCTTTATCCGAGCACGCAACCTGGCAGGACGCAGGAAAAGGAATGCGTTACATCAGAGGGGGACGGGGTCACCCATACGTCACTGGGGAATCCCATGGCTTCCCTTATCAGTGTCAGAGGGGGCGGGGTCAGGTGACGGGTGGCCCCGCCCTCCTAATATAAAAAACCGTCAGCGCTGGGATCCCTGCAGTGGAGACAGAAGATGGATGCATGTATGGACAGCGCTGGACTGTGAGATCCCCCGTTGCTGGATCAGATCAGCCATCGCTGGACCCCGGAGAGATGATCATCTGTCACTGGATAGCAAGAGTGGATTACCACCACTGGAATTTTTTTTTTTTTTTTTTAATAAAGGAATTTTTCAAAAGTGTGTTTGTCTTATTTAACCATTTTTACACTTTCTTTGTGAAATGGTAGGAGTACTTTTGTACCCCCTTACCATTTCAAACGGGGGGGCCGGGATCTGGGGGTGCCATTGTTAAAGGGGGCTTCCAGATTCTGATAAGCCCCCCGCCTGCAGACCCCCACAACCACCGGCCAGGGTTGTGGGGATGAGGCCCTTCTCCACATCAACATGGGGCCATGGTGCTTTGAGGGGTCATAGACCACCAAAGCATCCTCTCAATGTTGAGGGCATGTGGCCTGGTACGGTTTAGGAGGGGGGCCGCTCTCTCGTCCCCCCCTCTTTTCCAGCGGCCTGCCAGGTTGCGTGCTCGGATAAAGGGTCTGGTATGGATTTTTTTTTAATTTGATGCGGGGTTCCCCTTAATATCCATACCAGACCTGAAGGGCCTGGTAACTGAATTTAGGGGAACCCCCAAGCTTTTTTTTTTATTTATTTTTTTATTTTTTCATCAATGAATGAATTGTCGGCTAATACAGAGAACACTCATTGAGTGTTCTCTGTATTACGGGAGCCGACAATGGAAAGTGATTTTAAAATACTTTTTTTCCTTGCGAAATTACACTTTGTGCAGGGACAGTTCTAAGCACGGGAAACATGCACACCTTCACAGGCATACTATAGACACCCCCCAGGTACGAAATTGAAAGGAATATTACACTTTTATTGTTTCACTTTAATCATTATTAAAATCACTGCTCCTGAAAAAATTTCAGTTTTTAAAACTTTTTTTTGCATTGATCCATGTCCCCTGGATCAGGACCCGGGTCCCCAAACACTTTTTAGGACAGTAACTTGCATATTAGCCTTTAAAATTAGCACTTTAGATTGTGAACGTTTGAGTCCCATAGACTTTAATAGGGTTCTAAAGTTCAAAGTTTAGGTCTGTTCGCAGGTTCTGGTGCGAACCGAACAGGGGGGTGTTCGGCTCATCCTTAGTCAATACACGCAAAACTGTGTTGCTGCTTTTACTCTCTAAAACAGCAGAAAAATTATACCAAACATCATATGAGTCCTGCAACAGTGTATGGTATGTAGTAACACGCTTGCTCTACATGTTTTGCATATGAATGCTTCATCGAGAGCTTAGTAGCTGTTCTACAAAAGAGTGGGGGGAGACATGTAAGCATATACAATTACAAGAAACAATACATAATCTAACAAAGTACATTGGTGGAGTGTTCCACATTTTTTAGCAGGATTCATCCAAAAGGTAAACATGCAGCAGATACCCATAAGTGACATACAACAGGCGATTTGAGGTTGAACATGGGGGTTTGCCAGTTAGAAAACAAAGAAAAACAGAAAAAATAGGAAAAAGTCATAAATATTTGTAGCAAGGGTATATATCCCCATATCCAGGCATCCATTATTTGAGAAAAACAATTCCTGCACAAAAGCATAAAAGCAGATGAGGGAAGATAGCAAGTAGTATTATTAGCCAAAAGCCTACCTCTGCACATAAACCATACAGTAGCTACCTCATAGGTAGCCAGATAGTAGATAGTATTGATATAATAGTAACCAGCATAAACAGACCACACAGTGACCTAAAGCACAGAAACATATGATAACAAGGGATTAATATATAGTACCTAGTATTCATAATAAAAAGGACATAGAGGTGTTTGACACTTAGCTACTCTCACCTGTTAAATAAACTAAGATGAATGAATCAAAGCCATCTGGTATATCAGTTAAAGCAAGGAGACAGAGACACACGCCGTGTCCGGGAGGAATGAAGCTGAGGGGTGTTACTACCCCTGCCTGAGAACTTTATTTTCACTGGTCTGATCGGCTGTTACAGCCTAGCATCTGTGCCATTCTCTCGTGTTGAACTGTACAGTGCTCTAAACTTTATTCCCTGACTCCCCACTAGAGTCCCTGACCCCCCTCTACAGCTTCTGACACCCCAACTACAATCCTTGACACCCCCACTACAGCCCGATGCCCCACAAGTGAAAAAAAGGTATTACTTCACTTCATAGGTAACTTTTTTTTCCATTAAAATGTGTCATGAATCGCCGGTAATACCTTCATGCCCTGTCTGTTAGCTTATCTCTGGTCTGTTTATCAGCTTTGGGCCTGCACTTTCACACCTACATGGTAAAGTAATCTTCCCTCAGCGTGGCTCCACCCTATCCTCTACAGGATACACTATTTAACACTTTGCTGTCCAAGCCTGCCTTGCCCGAGCAATATTGTGTGTTTGGTTTCCTGTCTCTTGCTTGCCGTGTGCTCTATGTCTGTTTCTGTTACTGATCTTGGCTTGTTCTTTGACTACCCCTGCCTGCTTGTTACCCTGATTTTTGGCATGTTCTCTGTCTATCCTTGTCTGCTAATTGCCCTGACCTTTGGCTTATCTCTTTACTATCCCTTGTTGTACTGGGCGGCTGCTTCCTCTCTATCCTCCTGTAGCCCACCGTAAGCGTAAGCTGGGAGACCCTGGGGGCCATGACCTGGAGCCCATTTCAGTGCAATCCATCCTCACCACTAGTGAACACCTGCTGGCTCTTAGACTCAGCACCCTAGGGAATCTTATGCTCTAGTTCCCAGTGGGATCCGTGTTGGTGCTCCAGTGGAACTGTTTTCCTGAACCACCCAGAGTTCCATCCGCAGCAGTCAGCCATAGGGTCCACTACCTTAGCGGTGCACTCCTGACCCCAACGGTGTGCATCTGTCACCTAGCCTCAGGTAACCTGACGACTTGTCTGCTCAGTGCTCACCTTTAGCTGCCGCCCACCTGAAACTGTCCTCTGCTTCTGCCCCAAAGCAGAACCTTCAGTCGGAACTATAGAAGCCGAATTGGAAAATGCGTCTGGCTTTATGATTGCCTGATTACTCTGCGGCTCTGTTCCCTACAGATTCTCACAAAAAACACCTCCCACTTGCAGCAAAGAGGTTTGTGCAGGGTGCCAGACCCAAGTTACAACTTCCAGGCCCCAGCAGTTCTGCCACAAGAAAGCACAGAGCACAGGGGTGATTAGGGTGTGCCAATGTCACATTCAGCATGCCCCGTGTGCACGCCTAAGAAATTAAGGGATTGTGTATTTTTGTGAGGCCGTGGTTAGCATTGCTTCCTTATTTGAAGATGCTGGTGAGGAAACACTTTGTTATGATCCAGAAGCAGCAGAAATATTGTTTCTGGAATGAGATCTCTTGGGCGGAAAGCTACTTACACTATTATACAGTCCTCATAATTGAATTACATAAAGTGTTTGTCTTTAGGGAACCTCTGGCATGTGAGAATGGGTTTTGTCATCCTTGTAGCATTTGGAAAAGAATATTTCTTCTCGCCATATTAGAAAAATTGCTGCCTTGCTTTCAAGAGAAATTGCACTGTGGAAATGTTTCCAAACTCTAGATGTTGGTCTCACCATTCATTGACCAGACTATAGGGAAACATTATGCTGTGATGGTGGAGAACATTAAAAGGAATAATTTAAAGGTTATACAGATAAACTAATTTGTCAGCATTTTTGCTGCGAATGGCTGCGGGTGTGGGAACAACTGCGATTCCCACACCTGCAACCACCCACAATAGTGTGAACCTAGCCTAAGGCAAGCCATACACAGTGCAAATTTTTTTCCTGCAAATAGGGGTTGCAGGAAAGAAATTTGCAGGATTCCAGTGCTGACAGGGAAATCCCTCCTGCCGAGCAGATGACTGCTCCCGGGGGAGGGGCGGGGTAAGCGTCCCCTCCAGGAGAAGAGAGTGATTATAGCTAGCGGCTATAGCAACTTCTAGCAATAATCGTAAGAGCATCCGGCAGGCTGGTTGTACCCAAGTTGATCGATTGATCACCTGATCAGTTTTATTCCAAATTTTTCTATTTTTATCCCAAGCCTTCCAATCTCTACCTGTATGCACACATATTGACACAATTTCACATATATGATGGATATAAAAGTACCTTCTTTCTAGGGACGCTAGAAACAGACACATGTCAAGTGCTGGGCAATTTAGCGCTTTCTAAACGGCACCCATGAATTTGAAGTCATCAAGCACCAAGTTTAAAAGGTAGCTCAGGTAGTTGTACAGGTGTCTGAGCACAAGAGACTGCAAAGGTCTTCAGATTTGATCACTAATATTCTGCATATCCTTTCCTGCACATTGAGACATGTTGTTTGTGCCTGTGCATATGGACTTGCGCCCCTTTTTCTTGTTCAATCTTTGCAAGGACGTATACAATCGCACAACTGGAGTATTGGATGATATGATAATTCAATGCAGCGTAGCCACTGCAGATTACATATCATAAAAAAAGTACACAGAATACATTATTCATTACAAATTGAAACAATTAAAGCTGTAGGAGACAATTAAGGGGGGAGGTGGGGGTGGGGGAACAACACATGCACACCTTTTTCATAAGTTTAACTGCCTTCTTTCCCAGTAATGCCTTAGTTTAATGTTGGCTTTAAAGAAGATGGCTCATTAAGTAAAAAAAAAAAAACTTACCTGCTGATCTGTTGATTCATACTAAAATATTTCTCACTGGTTGTGAAATTATGTTCTGTAGAGAATAACATCTTTATGTTGGCAATAATTGCCTTTGAGCTCCTCCCTTGCATGAAGCCCAATTTGTGGGTGTGCCTATTGTTGAGCTCAAGCAGAGTGCTGTGAGGGTACTGTCCCACTCTGCTTAGACAGTCGCACTGACACACCCCCCTCCCCCTGCATGAACAGTAACATATAGGGCACATATAGCTTACCAGCACTTATCTTGTCCTGTATTTGTAGTTATTGAACTTTGTGTGGCCCTACATAAACTTGCATATAAAAAGATAAATGTGGCTGCGCTACCTACCCCACTTTATATAACCCACTGAGACTGTCACTATTTATACATAAAAAAGTGAAAAGAGTAATAATTACAATTAACTAAGTGGAATCGACTAATATCAAACTGTCAAACCACAATACATCTAGATAAATTCATATACAATCAAAATTACATGTAGATAGGTAATAAATGCTCAATAATAAATATAATTAAATTAATAAGGTGATTAATCAACAGTTAATTTTATTCAATATTTAAATAGATAATTATAAGTAAATAAATACAGTGATTATTGATTATAAATAAATTGAATTAATAATATAATAAATTAATAATAAATTGAATAAATTAATAATTATAAGTAAATAATTACAGTGATTATTGATTATAGGTAAATTGAATTAAATTAACTACAATCAATAAATAGATACAAAATTATAAATATAAATCAATAGATACAGTGATTATTAATACATAAATTAAATTAGATAAAAACCCAGTGACAAATTGATAAATGAAAAGTTGTATATATAAAAAGGTGAACCAGTAACCCACAACCAATGAAAAAAAGTCCAAACGAAAAGTCTTTGTAGTAAAAGGGATATCTCTTTAAGAGAGTGCCACTCAGCCGTGCGATCCACCTTCACCAAGCTAGAAAACCGTGAGACATCAGTGGGAATGCAGGCTTACCAGATAGTGGTATGCAAACACTCACTAAATCTATCACCCGAACTGCACCAATCCTGACTCCAATTGCAGAAATACTTCCGAATGGACCATGGAGATTTTCATATAAGCAGGCAGTGGTTTAGATGATAACTCGGATGATAACTCGAAAGACACAAAGAAAGCCTCCCATAGCGTAAAACAAGCAGGATATTTTTATTTAAATAAACGAAATATACTCACAAACATATCAATAAAAAAGCATGAATGCCGGCCGGCATGCGAGCGCCCGTTCGCTCAGAAGGTCAACGTGGTTGTGTCAGCACGTCTGGACCACCCGACGTGCGTTTCGTCATACGGTGGCGTCGTCTGGGGTATGGGCGACGCGCTGAAGCATCACGTTTAAATAGGCACAATAATAAAACCAAGCCTCAATGTGGATAATGAAAAACGGAAGTGTAACAGCATTAACAGCCAAGCCTCTATCTGAGTTGGAGGAAACAGGAAGTAGTCAGCATTAACAACCAAGCCTCTTTCTGAATTGGAGGAAACAGGAAGTAGTTATAATAAATGTAGCTGAACACAGTTGCCATATTAGAGGAGAGTACACCTAATGGCAAAAAAATATAAAGTTTGCAATAGCGTCCAGACCTATTAAATAAACATATGTGTATATGTGTATGTAAATTGAATCTATGAAAGAAATATGCAACAAATAAGAAATAAAATGAAATAAATTATTATTATTGATGGCAGTGAGGAGGATGGTCTATGTGGACAGCTTTACCCTAGATGCTTGCATACTTACCGTATATACTCGAGTATAGGCCGACCCGAATATAAGCCGAGGCCCCCAATTTACCCCCAAAAAAACTGGCAAACTTATTGACTCGTGTATAAGCCGAGGGTGAGACATGCCTGTCCATCCCTGTGTGTGTGTCCGTCCATCCCTGTGTGTCCGTCCATCCCTGTGTGTCCGTCCATCCATCCCTGTGTGTCCGTCCATCCATCCCTGTGTGTGTGTGTGTCCATCCATCCATCCATCCCTGTGTGTGTGTGTCTCCATCCATCCATCCATCCATCCCTGTGTGTGTGTGTCTCCATCCATCCATCCATCCCTGTGTGTGTGTGTCTCCATCCATCCATCCATCCATCCCTGTGTGTGTCTCCATCCATGTGTGTGTGTGTGTGTGTGTGTGTGTGTGTGTGTGTGTGTGTGTGTGTGTGTGTGTGTGTGTGTGTGTGTGTGTGTGTGTGTGTGTGTCCAGCCTACCTTTGTCCCGAGCCTCCGTCCCGTGCCTTGCCTCCTTGCCTCCGTCCCGTGCCTTGCCGCCTTGCATCCGTCCCGTGTCGTGTCGTGCCTTGCCTTGCCTTGCCTTGCCTTGCCCCCGTCCCGTCCCGTGCCGTGCCGTCCCGTGCCCTCTTCGTCGGCGGCCATTGTAAAGTTCAAAAGCTGCGCCGCCGCCTTCGCCTGTGATAGGCGGAACACTGAATTTCCCAGCAGCCTGTGTTCCGCCTATCACAGACGTCGTATCATCCTCGTCCGTAGTACGAGGATGATACGATGTCCGTGATAGGCGGAACACAGGCTGCTGGGAAATTCAGTGTTCCGCCTATCACAGGCGAAGGCGGCGCCGGAGGCGCGGCTTTTGAATAGAATGGCCGCTGTCTGTCTGCTCGACACGCTGATCGAGCGGGCAGACAGCGATGACTCGAGTATAAGCCGAGGGGGGCACTTTCAGCCTCAAAAAAGAGGCTGAAAATCTCGGCTTATACTCGAGTATATACGGTAGATGTGCCTCTTTTAATCATCAACCATGTGAGTTTGCTAAATGTTGTACCTTCATTAAATGTAACCATATTGCTACACTTAGAGGTGCCTCTCTTCTCTTTTATACTCAGTTGTGACATGACACTACTGCTATATCAAGACATTGCTTGTATATGAAGTCAAAATTTTAAAATAATTTTTGCTTGTTATGCAAAACACTCTCAAACTAAGTTACTCTCAAACCAAAGTTTTACTGTAATAACCTTTGGGCACAGTCATCGTTTATTGGCCATTATGGGGGTGGCGCTACATATATAACAATTCTTAGTAGTGAAATTCTATCATGTGCTGCTTGGTCTCATGATGAATCTATGAGATGGGTTTGGCAGGCATTTGCATAAATTTCTAGATATTTTTTTTTAGGTCAGAATTCTTAAAGTATGTATATAAATGGTTATTGTGGCAACACAGATATTTTCATTTCAGTAAAATTTTATACATTATGTCAATGATACTGTATTTAGGGAAGTAGGGCTACCGCTGAGACTGCATTATTTGGCCAAGGCCTTTGTGGTCTTACCATAAATCCAGATTTTGGCAGAACTTCTACTATTTACACAATAAAATGCACTGTAAAACTGTCCAACCAAGTTAGTGAATTTTACATTCTTATAATTTACAGTGGTTCTAAAGGCTGTAGGCATTCCTACTCTTTCTGAGCTCTGCCTCTTTCCCTGTCCTGTTATAAAAGGGGGATGGACATAATGGATGTAATCCCCAGCTGCTTTACAGAGGGGGCTCTGCTCCAGCTCCAGCCACATGGGAACAGTAGCGAGAGGCTCACAGAATAAGATGTAACTCTACGGCCAACAGCCACCCAGTTGCTCCCTGTGGCTCTCCTCCCACAGCATGGACTTTTACCAAGGTATGGATTCTCACCTTTGCAAAATATGCCTGGGCAGTCACACTCTATGTTATTTAGTAAGGGATGGCTGCATCAAACTGTGTGTACACTTAACCTGTTATGCAAAAAAGAGACCCCCCTTAGTGGGACTTTAATAGACCACCAATGCCACCAAAATTAGAGATAACATTTATATTTTTATTCATTACACAATAAAATAAAAAGAGGCACCCAGACACAAAGTGTCTCCAATAAAAGATAAAAACCTAAAACCCAAAACAGCATGCAACCAAAATACACCAGTGTAAATTGTAGACAGGGCAGCAAATCTCACTCCCCAAAAATAAGTGCTGGCTAAGGACCAAAATGAACAGTATAAAAGGAAGGTAACAACTCCGTCCCTGTAGATCCATACATTCAAGCAAAAAACATGTACACATACATGTGATTTTTTTTTTTTTTAATTAAGACTTGCACCAGCTTTGACCAGTCCTCTTATCTTTTTTCAGTGAGATATAAACTGACACACAGAGAAATAGGAGTCAATTTTCCCCCTTGCTGTGAGTGACAGGCGATTTACATATCTCGTGTATGAGCCTGAGAATGGCATTCTGTGTACTTCACATCCCCTCCTCCTTTCTTCTCCAGCTCTCCCAGGATTGGCTGCTCCACACCTCAGCATGATTGGGCATGCTGAAGTCATGTGGTGACTTTTCTGGGTTTTGACTGGATGTTAGTAATCATTGCATAAGTTCAGTATAAGAAATACACAGGAGAAAATGCATGTTGACAAGGGCAGTGTAGAGGTGGGTGGGGAGTCTACTGACATCACGACTCTACCCACCAAGCTCCAGACAACAGACCCACCCATAGAATCTGCAGTTTTTTAGGGTCTCATAACAGACAGAGGGGAGACATTTGACAGGTAAGGATACATGCAGGAGGCGTGTATATCCTTATAGATAACCACAATTACAGTAGTTTAGAAAGGATGAGAGTTGGTTTACATCCACTTTAATTTACCTGCTGTATATACTTTATTTTTTGTGATATTATGCTGCACTTTAGGATTGATGTAATTGTATCTATGTTGATTTTTGTACTTTATATACAGTATCTCACAAAAGTGAGTACATCCCTCACATTTTTGTAAATATTTTATTATATCTTTTCATGTGACAACACTGAAGAAATTACACTTTGCTATAAGGTAGTGAGTGTACAGCTTGTATAACAGTGTAAATTTGCTGTCCCCTGAAAATAACACACAGCCATTAATGTCTAAACCGCTGGCAACAAAAAGTGAGTACACCTCCAAGTGGAAAAATTTCTAAATTGGGCCCAATTAGCCATTTTCCCTCACCGGTGTCATGTGACTCGTTAGTGCAAGGTCTCAGGTGTGAATGAAGAGCAGGTGTGTTAAATTTGGTGTTATGGCATTCACTCTCTCATACTGGTCACTGGAAGTTCAACATGGCACCTCATGGCAAAGGACTCTGAGGATCTTAAAAAAAGAATTGTTGCTCTACATAAAGATAGCCCAGGCCAGTGATGGTGAACCTTGGCACCCCAGATGTTTTGGAACTAAATTTCCCATGATTGTCAACTACACTGCAGAGTGCATGAGCATCATGGGAAATGTAGATCCAAAACATCTGAGGTTCTAAGGCTTGCCATCACTGGCCTAGGCTATAAGAAGTTTGCCAAGACCCTGAAACTGAGCTGCAGCATGGTGGCCAAGACCATACAGCTGTTTAATAAGACAGATTCCACTCAGAACAGGCCTCGCCATGGTTGACCAAAGAGGTCAAGACGTATGAATGCTGCCAGCATTTATGCAGAGGTTGAAGGGGTGGGGGGTCAGCCTGTCAGTGCATAGACCATACGCCGCACAATGCATTACATTGGTTTGCATGACTGTCATCCCAGAAGGAAGCCTCTTCTAAAGATGATGCACAAGAAAACCGCAAACAGTTTTCTGAACACAAGCAGACTAAGGACATGGATAACTGGAACAATGTCCTGTGGTCTGATGAGCCCAAGATAAACTTATTTGGTTCAGATGGTGTCAAGTGTGTGTGGCCGCAACCAGATGAGGAGTACAAAGACAAGTGTGTCTTGCCTACAGTCAAGCATGGTGGTGGGAGTGTCATGGTCTGGGGCTGCATGAGTGCTGCCGGCACTGGGGAGCTACAGTTCATTGAGGGAACCAGGAATGCCAACATGTACTATCACATACTGAAGCAGACAGAGCAAGAACCCCTCCCTTGGAAAACTGGGCCGCAGGGCAGTATTCCAACATGATAACAACCCAAAACACACCTCCAAGACGATCACTGCCTTGCTAAAGAAGCTGAGGGTAAAGGTGATGGACTGGCCAAGCATGTCTCCATACCTAAACCCTATTGAGCATCTGTGGGACATCTTCAAACAGAAGGTGGAGAAGCGCAAGTGCAAGGTCTCTAACATCCACCAGCTCCGTGTTGTTGTCATAGAGGAGTGGAAGAGGACTCCAGTGGCAACCTGTGACGCTCCAGTGAACTGCATGCTTAAGAGGGTTAAGGCAGTGCTGGAAAATAATGGTGGCCACACAAAATGTTGACAGTGTGGGACCAATTTGGACATTTTCACGTAGGGGTGTACTCACTTTTGTTGCCAGCAGTTGAGACATTAATGGCTGTGTTGGAGTTATTTTGAGGGGACATTAAATTTACAATGTTATACAAGCTGTACACTCACTACCTTACATTGTAGCAAAGTGTAATTTCTTCAGTGTTGTCACATGACAAGATATAATAAAATATTTACAAAAATGTGAGGGGTGTACTCACTTTTGTGAGATACTATAGATATATGACTAAATGTTGAACTTTGTAATTAATTGTTGCACTTTGATTGTGTGAAGCTGCAAATGAATATCTTTATGCTAAGGTAAAAGGTTATTACAGATAAGAAATGTTTAACCCCTTGTCTACCAAGGTATGTTTATAAATAGCAACAAGGGGTGAAAGCAAGCTCATGGCTTTGTTAGTAGTAGCTTAAAATCTATTTTACAAGCCGAGAAAAGGACTTTCAGATAAAAGAGGTCTGGGTGGTTCTAGAGCCGCCTAATCTCTTTTATGGGGCTCGGAAGGTTTTTCTCCTGTCAATAGTGCCCATGGTGGCCCACTGACTCTCTCGTTCCTCCAGGCTACATAGGACCACAGAAAACGGCTCCTGCAGTGAGACTTAGAGGCCCCCTTACAATGAATGAAGCCAGGAGCGACATGTATTACATCAATTCTGAATTCAAAGCTGTCTCTCCTCAGCTACTACAGCCAAGGATGTGGCTAATCAATCACAATCTGTGCTTAATTGGCTGCAGTGAAGGACAGGGGAGACATTGGGGGTCTAATAGACTCCATATATCTCCATAAAGACATTACTCCTGAGGACATCATTACAGTTATATTGTGTTGTGAATAATGCACTTTTGCACTTTATTTATATATGAATTTTATATTATTTATATTTAGCTGTAGGAGCACTGTATATTGAGAGTACTATTCAGTTACGCACAAATTGTGTAACATACAGCTGCTGGAGTTGTGGGCACTTAGCATGGTTGTTAATGATTTAAATTACTTTATATAGTTCATTTGGGCTAAGCTAGCCCAAACTATGTCCCCCACTAACATTTGAGGCCACTAGATGTGCTGTATAAACTGTATGTAGCTGTGTTCTGGTTTCGAGAAGACTTCAAATCTCATACCTGGCACACATTGCAGTCTATCTGATCGGCGCTCAGAAATTCAGGGAAAGCGATGTATTCTAGGAACAAATACAAAGCTTTCTCTGACTGGCTGAGTCAGAGAGGCAGGCTAATGATGTAACAACCTCTGACTCAGACAATCAGAGGAAGCTTTGTATTCATTGCTAGAATAGATCGCTTTCGCTAAATGGCTAAGAGCTGATCAGATAGACTCTAATGTGTTCCGGGTATGAGACAGGAAGTCTAGGCTCCAACCTGGAATACAGTGTGGTATGCTGTATGTAGTCTCAGCTATATCCAGTTTATACAACACATCCAGCAGCCTCACATGTTAGTGAGGGACATAGTTTGGGCCAAGCTGTGTGTAAAGTGTATCAAAAGCTTCAAATGGGAAAAAATGTAAACCGTGTAAAAAAAAATTACATTTAAAAATCAAATAATAAAAATACATGTAATGAAAAATCATTTTTACAATTTTAAATGGATGAAAACACCCCGTCCCTCTGTGCAAACATGCAAATGCAAACATGAAAAATGAAACTACTCCCCCAGTAGACAAGTGGTTAAACTTATGGAGCCTGTATCCTGCCTGCTTCATCTGTGATTGTATAATTCCACTGTGTATTAGTGACAGTGACATTATATCTTCTCCTAATATATTTCACATGCCTTGGAGTTAGTTCTATGTTGACTTGAATACCAGAGAAAGCTTTTCTCATTTAATCCTATTGGAATGATATTATTACCACATAATGTGAGGTCCTAACACATACAAAATAGAACAGGAAGTAGAGATGTCTGCATTTCCTCACATTCATTCTCTCATGACTGTACTCATTTAATTGTGC
This sequence comes from Lithobates pipiens, assembly GCF_037356315.1. Taxonomy (NCBI): domain Eukaryota; kingdom Metazoa; phylum Chordata; class Amphibia; order Anura; family Ranidae; genus Lithobates; species Lithobates pipiens. The sequence goes on along the minus strand of NW_027507784.1, from coordinate 262,339,578 downwards.
ATTGATTCTACTGAATGCAGCATCAATAACAACAGACGCTTGGCACAGACACAACTAAACCTCTTTCCAAAGAGGCTTGATGAGTAGACATTATATTCATAAGTAATGATGAATGCTAAATAACTAAGCTACAATATTCATTCCAAAATACCCAGCCTGTCATAATGACTGCATATAAGGTTACATTTTCACTAGATTTTATCCTCAAAACTAGGATCCAACAGCTGCTGCCAGAATATGTTGCGCATGTTCTGGGAAGAGTCCGGTATAATGTACAGTGCCAGCTGCTCACCTACAGTAAGTCAATTCTTAAAGTGGCAAACTCTAGTTATAGGGTACATTCACACATGGTTCAGTGGGACTGTGTTGGGTGCTATTCCAGTGAAGTCCCACAGCATAACAAGGCAAAATACCTTGTCTCTCTATATGCTCAGTTCACATCACTAATGCCGCTTACACACGATCGGAAATTCGGCCAGCAAAAGACAGATGAGAGCTTTTCATCTGAAAATGCGACTGTGTGAAAGCTCCATCGGACTTTTGCTGGCTGAATTTCGGCCAAAAAAAGATTAGGAGCATGTTCTCAATTTTTCAGACTGAAGAGGTTTAGATTGGAAATTCCGATTGTCTGCAGCAATTCCGACGTGCAAAATTCCTACGCATGCTCTGAAACAATTCGAAACATGCTCGGAACTTCATTTTCTCGGCTTGTCATAGTGTTGTACGTCAATGCGTTCTTAATGGTCGGAATTTGGTGTGACCGTGTGTAGGCCACACAAGCTTGAGCGGAATTCCATCGGAAAAACCATCCAAGGCTTTTCCGACGAGAATTACGATCGTGTGTACACGGCATAAGTTGTAGTGGTGTTCGGGCACTGTGTTGTGAAAAATGTACGGCATGTAGTACTTTATCATAACAGCATGGGGCAATCCACTACCGGCAATTACACTCTACAATGATGTGATTCCCCACTTATTGGACCGACATCAACACTTTGTGACCTCTGAACTAGAGGCAGGTATAAAAGCCAATAAAGCCAAGATCATGCCCTACCATTTTTCTGAAAGACGCTTAAATTTCTGTCACAGCTGGAACAGAATGAACTGCGGTCATATTGGTCCACAGACCCGATTCTTCATATGCCCATGTTCTCTGCTGCATGTTCAGGAAAAGATATGCAACAATAATGTGTTTTATGCATTTTAGTGATAATATACTCTTTTGTCCTCAGAGTGAACCCAACTATGATCGGTTACACATAATTCGGCCCCTCATAAACAACCTCTTTGGGAAATTCACAGACGTGTATATGGCCCAATAAAACATCTCTGTAGATGAGTCCCTCATTAATTTTACTGGTAGGCTTGCAATAAATTTATATTTCCCCAGCATGCCAGGTATGGGGTCAAACAGTATAAGCTCTGTGAGAGGGAAAAGAAAAGTGAAGTGGAACACTGGCAAGATAGTATGAGACTTGGTGTCACCTTTGTTCCGTAAGGGGTACCATGTGTACGAGAACAACTTTTATGCGAGTGTGCCACTTTTTAGACACTTATTCAATCTTGGAATTGGCTGCTGTGGCACCGTGTGATCAAATTGGGTCTTCCCCCAATGGCTCGTTGACACCCATTTTAGAAAGGGGGAGAAAGCCTGCTTGCGGAATGCTTTTTAAATGCTTTTTACTCAGTGAATTGAAAGGACAAACGGGATGTATTCAGCCTGTCTTCCAAAATAACACTGCATCTGGTGTTGTTGAAAAGCCTCTCTGCGTCCACGATTATAATCTTTACATGGGAGGTGTAGACTTCAATGACCAAATGATGAAGCCTTATTAAGTTTCCCACAGAGTTAGACACTGGTACAAAAAAAGTTTTAAAAAAAACAAAAATAAAGTAAAATAAAAGTTGTTGTTTTATTGAGTTGTTATGTTTTTACTGTGTGTTCTTGTTAACTGTTGTTTTTCTTTGCAGAAACGCCAATCAGATGCAGCACTGATCAGCCAATCAGCTGCAGGGTGCTCCTCTCAAAATACATATGTCAGTGCCTCCAACATGGCAGGAGGAGATTTCTCATCCGCAGTTAAAAAATAGAATGTGTATGTCCAAGCATTAGGGTTTATTTTTTTCATATGTCTAAACATTAGGCGCATGGGGTGGTCAGTGAGCTATGTGAATGGAGGAATCTGTTGCTCCTTAGATGCCCCAAGAGAGGCAAGTTTAGTCCATGAAAGATTTTTTGTTTGTTTTTTACACAAAGAATGTAGCTTTAACCAATTGAAGACCATACCTATTCTGACACGTCTCCACTAAATATAAAAATTAATATTTTTTCGCTAAAAAAATTGCTTAGAACCCCCAAAGATTATACACTACATTACCAAAAGTATTGGGACACCTACCTTTACATGCACATGACTTCAATGGCATCCCAGTCATAGTCTGTAGGGTTGTAAACAGTAGGACTTTACATACCCCTCCAGTGAACATACAAAAGAACCATATACTGTAACTATTATAAAAGTATGTGTATATATAATGAAGTAGCGCTAATTAGTAAACAAATCAATAAAGTGCTAAATAGGCAAAAAAAATATATATCAATGAATCCCTCAAGTGCAACTCATTGAGAGAGATTCTGAAAACATGTGTTTAATATGAAATCCTATAAAAGTGCATCACATCAAAATAATACTCAAATAGATACAGTGGAAATAATTAAGTTATAATAAAGAGCATCCAAAATAATCTAGTGATTTAAAGAGGTGATCAGTATCTAATTCAGAGTGTAGATCAAGATAATCCTGTGTAGACAAATAGAGATGTGGTGGAAACGGGACAGATGTGGGAGTCCAATTTACAGATGTAAGATGGTAATGGCAACTTTCTAGAATCCTCCCCCAGTAATATTAGCCTCTCACCCTATGGATAGACCGCAACGGGTCTAGTGTTGCATCGATAAACGACCAGACTGTTGCTGAATCCTTCTTAATGGATCCAAGGAATCACTGCAGCTTTTCTCCGGTCTCCACGGTCTTTTCCTAAAGGAAAGTGTCTCCCAGTCCATGGGATTAAAGGCAAAAAAGAAGGCTCTCCATAGTGTAGTAAATTTTAAATATTTGTTCTTTGTATTTATTAAAAAGATCTTTAACAGTTAAAATGATCTTTCACAATTAAAAAATGGCATAGATAAGCCAGGCAGCATAAAATGTATCAAACAATGTAAGGACTTCAGGTCACGGCCGTAACCGGAAGTGACATAACCAAGCTCCTTCCGACGTGTTGCGTCACAACATACGTGACTTCATCAAGGGTACCCTTTTCCTTTTTTTCTGGCCAAGATTTCTTCATCCACATCGATGTGAATGGAGGAATCTATTAGGTTCTTTCTTTCATTCAGCCCACAGGCTGCACAAAAAAAAAAGAATATTACATGTATTCTCAACATTAGAAGAGTGGGTGGATGTATGGCAGAAGCTTCTAAAGTTAACAGTTCAAACACCCCCCAAACGACCCCTTTTGGAAATTAGATGCCCCAAGAGAGGCAAGTTTAGTCCATGAAAGATTTAATTTTTTGCAATAGGCTTTTGAAAATGACAAAAAAACTTTTTTTTCTTGTTTTTTTTACAGTTGTAGCTTTAACCACTTGAAGACCATGCCTATTCTGACACATCTCTCCTAAATATAAAAATGTATATTTTTTTCGCTAAAAAATTACTTAGAACCACCAAAGATTATACACTACATTACCACATTACCTTTAATGGCATCCCAGTCACAGTCTATAGGATTAAATATTGAGTTGGCCCACCCTTTGCAGCTATATAGCAATATTGTAAACAGTAGGACTTTACATACCCCTCCAGTGAACATACAAAAGAACCATATTGTCAAGGTTATGCAGTGATCTTCCTCTGGTTGCTTACCTCTCCTCATGTCTTCTGACTAAGAGGCCAGCCACTTCCACCTGGTGGTTTTTATAACCTCTCCTCTAAGCGTGCCCCCCCCAGGCCCTATCAGGGAACCCTATATTAACCTGTGCACTGCAAGCCAACACTGCTGATCAACTATTGTGTATCCATTGTGTGTTTGGCTTCCTGGTTCCTGCTTGCCGTGTGCTCTATGTTTGACTCTGTTACCGACCTTGGCATGTTCTCAATGATTCCTGTCTGCTTGTGACCTTGACCTTTTGCATGTCTCTGACCATCCCTGTCTGCCTGTGACCCTGAACCTTTGGTGTGTACTCTGTTGTTCCTGTCTGCTGCTTGCCCTGACCTCTACCGTATCCCCTTACTATCCTTGTCATTCCAGCCTGCTGCTTCCTTCTCCTGTAGTCTACTGTGAGCGTGAGCTGTGAGACCCTAGGGGCCGCGACCTGGAGCCAGAATGCAGCGAAGTCCATCCTCACCACTGGAGGCTCTGGCGAACACCCGCTGGCTCTTAGACTCCGCGCCCTGGGGAATCTATGCTCCAGCTCCCATTGGGATAGTGCTAGTGATCCTGTAGACCTGTGTTCTGAATCTCCCTGGGTACAATCTGCAGCAGTCAGTCCTAAGGTCCACTAACTAGCGGTGCACTTTCGACTCCTACAGAGTGCATCTGTCACCTGGTCTCAAGTGACCTGACACATATACTGTAACTATTATAAAAGCACAAATTTTATTTCTACCAATAAAATCTATGCATATAAAATCACATAATCTATGCAGCCTGTTTTACATGTTAATACCAGCAGTTTTCTGCATATTTCTTAGGTCAGACTTGAGAGATAAGGTCGATGCTTTTCAGGGATTCCCGCTTCTTCAGGACCTCCTATCTCTTGAAAGGATGTTAATTACCAAAAGGAACGTTTCTAGCTATAGAGAATACATACATCACATACAGAATCTTTAACAGATTCAATTAGATTCACAGTCCTTTACATAAATACATAATGGATAACCCCGGGGGTAGCAGAGGAGAAAGAAAAAAATATATATTATTATTATTATTATTATTGATATAATTCCTCATCATAGAAATAATATTGTCTCAGCCAGTTACATAATTCAAATGTGTCAGATCAAAAATATGGTAATGAAAATAGTGGATGACCTAATGTAGTATGATCCTACTAGCCTGTGGGAGAATGACCAGTCCTCAGATGGGGTTCTGTGGGGAACAAAAGAGCAGTAAAAGTAATGAAATTCTAGCTGTATGTGAACAAATGAAAAGGAACCAATGAAAAAGAGGTAGAAAAATAAATAAACAAAGGTGTAAAGATCATAACTCCTTACCATATAAGCTGTGGGGTGCAAACATGATGTTATATGGAATATCCGGTAACCCTTGGTTAAAGCAAGTGTGAAGGGAATAATTCCACGCTAAAAGTGAAAAATCCATATAGGTACATATGTATATATAAAAACAGCCCAGGTAGGTTATAATGGCTAAAAACAGCCATCAACAATGGGGTTCATATATAGCACCATTCAAGTAGAAAATCACTCACCTGTATACCAGAGAGCTCAGCAAGCCATTGCTAGAAAGGGAGAATGATGACATCAACAAACAACAAGCCCATCTGAGGGCAATGTGCATGGCCTCCGGGTCAACCACGGAGGCTATCTTTTGCTTTGTGCACTGGTCTAAATCATTTGGTGGAGGGAGGATTATGGTGTGCAGTTGTTTTTTAGGGGTGGGGCTTGGCCCCTTAGTTCCAGTATGGGAACACGTAAAGCGTAACTCCAACATTTCAAGGATTATAACAACCCTTGTTGCAGATTCCTACCTTCTGGTATTCTGAAGAAATCCCTGTTTGTTCCTTTGTGCCTCTGTGCCGAGTGAGTCTAATCGGAGTGGTTTCATAATTATCAATCAGTTATGCAGCTGCAGAGTGAGTAGGATTATTGGAGTCTGATAATGTTGTTATTTGTATATATATAATATATATATATATATATATATATATATATATATATATATATATATATATATATATATAGAGAGAGAGAGAGAGAGAGACTATCACTTTAAAAAATTTTAATGCACTTGCTTGATTTATTTTTTAGACAAAGAGTTTTCAGTCTGTGATGACCTACACCATCAGATACAAAGTAACAGTTTACTCCCTTTTTGCTCCAAGAAATGGACTGTCTTATCTAGCTGGTCTGATCCAGTACTGTCATAGTGGTGCCTATGTTTTCTTTCACTTTATATTAGTCACATGATGTAACCACCTACTTAATTGTTCCCTTGCTGTTAAGAAGAAATGAATGCTGATTGGACTAAACTATACTGTCACACCTATAACACACCTAGACCTTATGCGTATTCGTCAGTATATATTGTTAAACTTGATGTTTTTAAGTCAGAGACACTTCCTTCTTCATTCAGCCCGGTAGAGCTGGATATCAGTGTGTGTTGTGTCTCTCCATTGCAGTGTATGAATAAAGCACCTAATTTTCTTTTACAAAGATTTGGATCTACTATCTCATCTAAATAGTCTTGTTTGCATACTCCCTAACCTGATTTAACAGAATGGTGTCTGTGAGTCGGATCCAGTGGGCTCCTGGCCAGAGAGACACCAAACTCATTTTGAGCAGACAAGTGGCCACAGTAAGAAACTGTTATTCTTATTCTGCTCTCTGTGGCGAGTAATTAAGTGATTAAATCAGTGTCTGGGGTCCATTGGCTAAAGGAGTCTTATGCTGTTGATGAGATGGTGAGATTAAGGAAAAAAATTGAGTGTAAACTAGAGTAATGTTGATGTTACATAGTTTGATCCAAATAACTCCTTTACTTTACCTGTTGCATAAATAATACAGATGATAATAATTATCAATGTTGATATATTTTTTTCTATGCTTGGGGTGCCAATAGATTTATGAGACTTGTGAGAAGGTCTGACCAGAGGACTGTAGTAGTTAACCTATGTGGTGAGTAATGCCTATGTGGCAAGTGTACAGGCCTGTTTGGCCAAGTGTAATAAAGTGCCATTTGACGGATACTGTGTGCAGTCCGGGAGAAAAATGTTTGGGTGACGGCCTACAAATTGTTGTAGAGACGCAGAGTGAGGACTCTAGATTGAGAGCACCACACTCTCATGGACCTTTCAAGCCAGGAGAGGTAAAAGTGGCACAAGAATTCCAGTGGTTAAGAAATGACACCAAGACTATTATAGGCTGGACCAAAACAGACCAGATCCAATGCCAACAGAAGTAGTTATGATCAAATTGGGTTTCTGTGTATGTTAATTTTTTATGGCAGATTGACAGAGTTGGATAAGGGGATTAAATGTGTACAATATTGGATTTTTAAGAGTGTGCCACCTGATGAAATTTTAACTAGTTATAAGCCTGTCAAAGTTTTTCTAACGCATATCACTGATGGGACTAGCAAAAGGGATTAGACCAAGCAATGCAAGTGTTATCTAAATGTTTAAGAAATGTTTCAGAAGCAGAAAGATAGCTAAGTAAATAAAAAAATTTAATGTAAGAATTAATTGGGGATATGAGACGCATGCCTGCTTTTTTGCAGATTCCTCCCCTCCCCTCGTTTGTATTTCTGTGTAAGAAAGGAGTGAGGTGCCTCTCCCCTTCACATTCCTGTGTAACATTATGTGTTTTTAGAAGAGAAAAATCAGAAGGTTATTGATGATTTAATGAGGTAGTAGATAGTAAACATGAAAGTGAATTGCACTAGAAATAAAGTGGACAGAATTATTAATGGATGGCCCTCGCAAACCAAATCAGATGGCTTGATGGATGTGAGACAAGAAAAGGCTCAGGATGTTTTTGATTACTTTAAATGTGTCCAGTCGGTGGGTGTGACTGATCGTACTAACGTTACTGCAATAATAAGGAAACAAGGATTTGAATGGGCTTCGCTAAGAGATATGTGCAGTAGCATTGAAGCCCAGATAGAGGAGAGCAAAGAGAAGACAACAGACTTAATGCTTTTATAGCCTAAGATGAGGTTCAAGAACGTAATGTGTTTTTCAAAGAGAAACCAAGAAATGTTTAAATTATAATAAAATTGGGCATCTTGCCAAGAAGCGCAGATACCAAAGAACATTGTGAACAAGATGATGGAATAACAGAATTGCAGTTGAAAAATCAAAGCTACGATAGCCTTTGTTTGGCAGGTGATTTTATGGTTGCATCCATTTCTGACCCTAAATCACATTAATAGGTTTAGTGGGAAAGATGAGGAGCAAACATTTATGCTCATCTGATGCCAGAGACCAGCAACATGAAGAAAAAGATGGTGATGAAGGCAAAGATGGGATTGGTGCCAGTACTTTAGCATTAAAGTGATACTAAAGGTTTGTTTTTTATTTGTTTAAAATAACAAACATGTCATACTTACCTCCACTGTGCAGCTCGTTTTGCGCATAGTGGTCCCGAACATCCTTTTCTGGGGTCCCTTGGGGGCTCTCATGGCTTCTCCCCACATTAGGTAACCCCCTAGGAGAAGTGCTTTCCTGAGGCGTTTACCTTGCGGCATGCTCCCGAGTCCAGCATTTGCATCCATAGACATGAATGCCGGACTCGACCCCCACCCCCCAGCACCCACGTCATTGGATTTGATTGACAGCAGCGGGAGCCAATGGCTGCACTTCTATCAATCCATCCAATCACGACCAGAGAAAACGCCTTTTGCTAGTGTGCTCGTCCCCGGGATGAGCTAGAGTGGGTACAGGTAAGTAAAACGGGGGCTCGGGGGGACTGCAGCATTACATCAGGATTACTACTGATTTGCAAAGGAAGACTTAGAAGCCCCTAAAAGATTGAAGGAAAAGAAGCGAACAAATACTGCAAGTAAAAGAACTGTTTAAGAAATTGCAAGAATCTGTACCTGATGATTGGAATGAAATCATGGAAAGGGACAGAGCAAAGAAGGGCCAAGATGGATGCTTGTGCAAGTAAAATGGAATATGTGTCCTACCTCAAACAGAGAAGATGCAACTAGCCCATGGCCCAGGTTATGAAGGCAAAGGGCTGAATAGAAGCCTGCCCGGTGGCAAAAGCAAATGCCAAGACAATAGCAAAGAAGCTCCTTTCTGAAATAATATACCACTTCGGTGTCCCTGAAACCATAGAGAATGACAGAGGAACATATTTTACTGGACAGATTATGCAAATTATATGCAAGGACTTGGCAATTGAGCAGGCCTTCCATGCCCCTATCATCCTCAGAGTTCAGGAAAGACAGAAAAACTTAGTGGGATCATTAAAGACAGGCTAGCGAAATTAATGCAGGAAAAGGGAATATGGGTCAGTAAAGAAACTATGGCCAGAACTGTTGCCTCTTTACAACATCAGGATTACCTCTACCTATAGGTCAGAGAACTATATGAGATTATGTTTGGGGGCCCACCTAAGACAGGGTTGTATTTTCCACATCAGACAGCTGTAATGTATAATGATTTTGTTTTTTTATGCAATTATCTAATGCAACTAACTGCGATGCACAAGCTTGTTTTTGACAGTACCTTTGGGACCAAAGTTTGAAGGACCCTTCCAAGTGATCCTGACAACTGCTACAGCTGTAAAATGACATGGATACATGCCAGCCATTGCAAGAAAGTACAGCTAATTTCAAAAGATGAGTAAACTACTGTTATGCATAAGGGATAATTCGAGTAATTGCTAGATATGTTTACAGAAAGTTCAAAAAGGCATATATCAGATATTTTTTCCCATTAATTTAACACCTGAAAAACTGTATCCTTATGAGCCAAGCCAGAAATTGGCCTTAAAGGGGTTGTAAAGAAAAAACTTCTGGCAGTGACCGGCCACCCAGCCCCCCCATTTTACTTAGAGGGAGACAGCAAAGGAAGCGCCACCTAAGTGCAGTATTAGAAGCTGATTTTTAATGGCATGGTATAAATAAACACTCACAAGAAGTAAGGAAGGTACAGGCTCATCTGTATAGGTTGTCCCAGGGGCCCCTTGAGTCCGGAAGGGGTTCCTGGTGCGTGGTGTGTTGATGGCAGGTCTGCAGCATGTCCTGTGGCCACAGGAGAGGATCCGGAACCAGCGTGGAATGCACGGAAGTGATGTCACTGGTCACAGGATCACATCCGGAGGAGCTGGTCACAGGCAAGGAAAGGAAACTGGCAGGCTACTCGCTTGGAGCGTCAGCTCCTTCTATTGGCCTAGAGTGGTATTGGCTGAATGGTGCTATTTATACGTTTGCGCTGTGGAACAACAAATCAAAGCGCAGACTGGTCTCTGAACAGCCACAAATCATCTCTAAGTAATTACAATGGGGTTGATGCGTCCTGATAGATATGACATAGATTGTGGCATGAGCTTATACATAAAACGTGAAAATCAAATGATGGAAAAATATATAATATATATAATATATATATAAACATATATATGCATATGGCAAATAGATATATGCCCATATACATACTGTAACATTGGGGGGATGTTTAACTCAGTGGCAGATGTCTTTTCAGTAAGTTCACAGCGAACAGGAACATTCGTTTAAGGGCATGGTAGCCCACTTTTATTAAAAAGGAACAACATAAAGTTCATACATGCACTTGGTTGCCCACACAGGGGTTCTTCTGCTAGAAACCATACATGAAAAATGCCAAGCCACCTGGCTCTCTTCATCAGCACTGCCACCTAGGCTTTACAATTCAGCCCTCTTGGCCTTATAAAAGGCTTCCCGTACAACTACTGTACCTCTTCAGCTTCCTTACTGCTTAGGCCTTCCACTTCAGGCTCTCATTTGTCTCAGATGCTCACAGCTTTAATACACACACAGTGTCTCTAGAAAGCAGCCCCTCACTGCTCTGATCCTCAGACTTGTGTCTCTGGCTTTCTCTAGTGCACACCTGCACTCTCTGGACTCCTGGAGACCTCCCATCTCTCTGGGTGGAGCCCAGAACCCTAATCCTAACTTTGCTATAAGCCCAGGACCCACCTGCTCAATCAACCAGCCAGACTCCTGGCTGTTCCAAAAACCCGGTCCCAGGATTGGAGATTCCATCCCACCCATAACGCTATGGAATCTCCGGGCTCCAGGTCCCCAAGTGGATTTTAGAAACTTTGGAGGAAACTGATAAAACAGATTCCTCCACATTAAATACCCCTGGAGCCCCTCAACCTGCCTATTTGAGAACCCTGGGCGACAATTACTAGGACAGGGAACTGTACTGTCACAATACATACTGTATATACACAAGGATATACACAAAAATGTATACTACAGTAAAAATCATATGGACATATTTAAATAGCTAGCAGAGAATAACAATGTACGAAAACAACCAATAATAACTCACTTTAAAATAAGATGATTGTAAGTTATGAATATATAAATAAAATTATGAAAAATAATGAAAGATAAAAAATAACAATAAAAATAAAACAAAAAATATATAAAATATAAAATATATAGATAAAGGACACCCTATTATTTAACCACATGGACAGAGTGATAGATAAAAGGCTAAAGTTGTAAGATTAGTGTGTCATGTGAATTACTCGCAAAGGGGCGGAGCACATGGGTATATTAAAAGAGACAAACTTAGGTATAACTAGATGACTAAAAGGAAGGAATGGTCATGCCTATATGAGGCAAAATTACACGTACACATATACACAACCCATATTCATATCTGTGTGCATGAGCATACATAACCATGCATGCGCATGCACATATAAACACACATATGTGTGCATATACAGCATGTGGAGAGAAATTGAAATATTAAACACATAAAACACAATTGTTATTATTACTATGTGGGCCTTAACATTACTGCACTTACTATGGTTGTGGGTCATGGCTGTAATATGGATGGAATGGGTATGCTACAAGAAAGACGACATAGCAGTGTTAGTTAGGGAGGGGAGAATACACATGCATGTACATATATACACACATACACATACATACATATGCAAACACATACACATGTACATGGAGGGTCTCATGGGGCAGCAGAGGCTCACAAAACTGTGTGTACCTCAATGTCCTCATTCAACCCCCCTGGCATTAAAGTACCTAAAGAATAAATCCAAAACGTTTTCTGCTGGCACAAGTGTTTATATTGTTTGACTGAAGGAAATGACCCTGGAATGGACTCAATGACCAACACCCTGAGCCCAACTGGAGATTGATTGTGATGTATTAAAAAAATGTTTAGGAACACTATGGTGGTCATGGCCCTTTTCTTTCAAATATTTTTAATTATTTTCCAATAATAAAATGTAAAAAAAAAGTTAAATGTCACAACAGTGAACGTTACATAGCAAATGAAAAAAACAAAAAAAACAAAAGAAGTAACAAGCAGTACATGTTATACAGTAGTCTGCTAACGTATAGTATATGTCAACTCATTTCTTACTCCATTGCTCTTCTCTTGTCCCCGGCATAACCACGGCACCTCTGACACCCCTTAACGGGAACTTGCGGTATCTTGAAGTGTCTGGCCCCGCCCTTAGGTTGTTTGGGATTTAGCTATGCTTCTGTTCTAAGTACTTTTCATATGATCTCTCAACTCATATACTGGTATTTTAGGTATTTCATATTTTTCCGCCATTTCCGTCCGCCAGCACCACTTTCTCCAGTGGGTAGCAATCACTTAATCTATTCTTGAGGGTTCTGATATAGTGTTAGTGCGTTGTAGTTACTTCCTGGACTTTACCTCTCGTTTTTGGGCCTATAAGTATTATAAATTTGTTGACACTTAGGGTTCAATTCTATTGAGTGAAAGCCTTATACCATTTGATGGGGTCCATTGTTATTGTTCCCTAAGATATTGGGTTTTATGCGTCGTTATCATGAGTTCGTATGTATGGTGTGTTTGGGTTAGTGCAATAACCTCATCTAAGGTGGTGTATCAGTTTTCCATCTCCTAGTTAACGATAGTCTCGCTACTAAGAGTATATGTATTACAACTTTGCGGTATGCCATGGGGATACTGTTTACGTTTATGTTAAGGATGGCCAGTTCCCGCGAGGCCTGAGTAGGGATGCCAGTAACATTGGTTATTAACAGGAATACATTTTTCAAATATGTATGCAGAATGGGGCATTCCCAGAGAGTATGGATCAATGTTCCTACTTGATCACAATTCCTCCATCAGGTAGGTGGAGTATTTCCCTTAAATTTTGCTAAAATTTATGGTGTTAGGTATCTCCTTTGCGCTATTTTTGGGGTTAATTCCCATAGCGATACGCTTGCGGTAGCATTATAAATTGATTGGAATGATGTTGTCCATTGAGTTGGCGTGAAATTGCATCCTAAATCCTGTTCCCATTTGGCTAACGGGGACAGTGTGGTGAATGTGTTTTTTTCTCTTAGTATGGGATAGATAGTTGATATTCCCTTCGTTATAGTGTTGGGATTATTTAAGAAGGTACAAATTTTTATGGGGATAGATGCCGGACTTGAGGGTTGTTGTGAAGACAGTGAGCTATTTGGAGGTAGGTAAACTGTTTGGGGGTTTGAATGCCTATTTCCTTTTGGAGTTGAGGGTATGTTTTAAGGGACTCCTGTTCATATAGGATTCCACATTTAGTCTTTGAGTCCACATTCCACGCCTTAATATGAATGTCAGGGATTAATGTTTTGAGTACCGTCAAGGAGGGATTCATTTTTGTGGTAAGTGTTTTTCCATTTGTAGGCTATTAGTCGTTGCCATACCATAACTGTGGCTTTAACTGTAGGTGGGAAATGTGCAGGGGTTATTTGTTTAATTTTCCTACTGAGAAGCCAATGTTGCAAATTTTCTTGTGATAGTGCTGCTTGTTCTATTTCTCCCCAGGAGATGGATAAAACCATTCCTTCAACTGGGCCAAGATGGTTGCATCATATTAGTCTATTAGTTCTGGGATGGATGAGCCTCCTATAGATTTGTGCTTAATTAATATTTGATGTGAGCATCGGGGTTTCTTGCCTTGCCTAAAGTATCGTCCTAGGGCACTTTGCAGCTTTTTTAAATAATATTTGGGGACGCAAATGGGGAGGGATCTAAGTAAGTACAGTAGCTTGGGTAACACCAGCATCTTAAAAGCGTCTAAGCGACCTGCTCATGAGAGTTCGAACTTACTTAGTGATTGCAACTCTGATTCAAATAGTTTTTTGAAGGGGTAAAAGTTTGTATGAAACAGTTGCTTCATGGTTTTGGTTAAGGTTACTCCTAGGTATGGGATTCTAGTCTAGCCATTGATAGGGGTATGTAGTAGATAATAAGTGTTTAGATTTTCCGTCCACTCCCAAGTCCACAATGTGGGATTTAGATTTGTTAACTTTATTGTAAGATATGGATCCGAATTCTTTTAATATGCTTTGTATTTTAGGAAGGGAAGTAAGTGGTTTGGAGATTATAATAATTACGTTGTCTGCAAATAGACTTATTCTGTGGTCTGTTGATCCTACACCTCTCCCTGAAATGGAAGTATCAATGCGGATTCTCTCTGCCAGGGGTTCAATAATTAGGTTAAAAATTAAGAGGGAAAGGGGGCAACCCAGTCTCCTACCGTTTGAAATACCAAAGGGTTGGGATAGCATACCATTGACATATACCTGTGCCGAGGGTTGTTTGTATAGTGCTAGGATGGTGGATAGTATTGTTCCCCCAAATCCGAATTTAGTTAGTACAGTTTTGAGATATCCCCAATGAACTCTATCAAATGCCTTCTCTGCGTCCAAGGAAAGGAGCAGAGAAGGCGTTTGAGTAGGCTCTGCGAGATATATAATGTTGATTAAGCGCCTGGTTGCGTCTGATGATTGTCTCCCCTTGGTAAATCCTGCTTGGTCTCTGTGAATGAGCGTAGGCATGTATGTCATTATTCTCGTCGCTATTACCTTAGCATAAAGCTTGATATCAATATTTAATAGTGATATTGGGTGGAAATTTTGGGGGATGTCTGGGTTTTTTCCTGGTTTTGGTAGAGTTACGACTAAAGCCTTAACATTTCTGTTGGAAATGCTGAGGAGGAGGCAGCTTCGTTAAATAATTGGCATAAATGCGGGGTCAATGTGTCCTTAAGTAGTTTATAGTACTCTCCTATCAGACCATCTGGTCCAGGGGACTTACCATTTGGAAGAGAGTCAATAGTTTTTGCAATTTCCTCTATGGTGAAAGGGGTGTTAAGCTCTTCAAGTTGGTTGACATTCAGGGATGGCAATTTGATTGTATCTAAGAATTGGTTTATCATTTCAGATGTAGGGTGTGGGATGTGAGGGTCTTCCTCATGGTTATATAAAGATCTGTAGTAGCAGCTGAATGCGTTGGCTATGGCCTGGGGATCTTTTTTTTTTTTATTATTCTTTATTTCAAAACATGAAAGACGTGCATAACATTAGGCATATCCAATAATGGTACAAAACATGTGTCAAGTCAGAAAATCTAACTACAATACAATATTCAGTCAGCAGTTTAAATGACCCCAACCTACAACCTATGCAAGGCACAGTAAAAGAAAATTCTATCATAGTAGTGCTAAGAACATGTCGGACCTCAAAGGCTGATTAATCATCATTATTACTGACCCAAGTCCAACAGAGGCTTATACCAAGTTATGCAATGCAGCAACATGGAAAAACATTTTTTTTGTTTAAATGGAGAAGTATAGTAATTCAACTAACTGTTAGGCCCAAACAGGAGACATCTGCTAATACATTTGCGTCAAAGATGTGTGCATTCTCTGGTCAAATGCTCGTGGATGGGTGCAAGCTACTGAGATAGAAGTATACTACGGAGGGGAGGAGGGGGGGATAATTAACCAAGCTATACCAAAACGGAAAAAGCTTGGGGTCAGGAATGAGGGAGAAAGGAGAGGGGAGGCCAATGGGGGTGGGGGAAGGGCGAAGGGAGAGGAGAGAGTAAGTCAGGTGACTAGCAATATTAGCAATGAAGTAAATGAATGCTGAGTATGAGAAAAGAAAGCGTAGGAAAGTAGAGCAAGTTAAAATGGCACCCTCATCCCACAAGGGGGGGGGATGTAAACCAGACCGGCCCATTGGATCAGGTGTTTCGAGCTATCTCTTGGAGGTAGGCATTTGTATATGTGAAGTATTGCCAAGGTTTCCAGGTCTCACAGAAGGTCTCCTCCCTGTTGTGCAGGGTGGCTGTGAGGTCCTCCATGTCCCTCAACTCGTTCACTTTCTCAAACCACAGGGACTTGGTCGGTGGGTTCTCCGATCTCCAACACAGGGGGATGCAGGCCTTCGCCGCATTCAAAAGCTGAACAGTCAAAGAGTTCTTGTATTTTTTAATGGGTCGCTCCATCAGGTGGAGCAGACAGGCCGCAGGGTCACCCTCCAGAGATACATTGGTTAGATGCCCAATCGCGCTAGTCACCTCCCACCAAAAGGGGGCAAGCTTAGGGCAGGACCAAAAGACATTCAACATTGTCCCCTCCGCATTGCCGCACTGCCAGCAGCGGTCCGACACTTGCGGGAATATGCAGTGTAGAGTAGCGGGTACTCTGTACCATCGAGTCGTTATCTTTTAACAAGTCTCTTGGACTCTGGTGGGGATGGACGATTTCTGGGCAAAATTGAGGATTTTCTTCCTTTGGCCATCAGTAAAGTGAGTACCGAGTTCTGGCTCCCACTTGGCCACGAATGGGGGGACAAATCCCTCTGCTGGTAGGGTCAAGGAGGAGTATAGCAGCGAGAGACCATGCCGCACTGGTTCCCCACGTTGGCAAATGCACTCCAGCTCTGTGAGCTGTCGGGAGATGCCGGTTTCCGTAGGCAGCTGCGTAAAAAAGCTCTGCAGCTGCAAACCACTCCATAAATCCAGAGGGGGATCTGCCGCTGCTGCCCCAGCCTCTGGGGAGAGCCGGCCTCCCGGCCCCAAAAAGTCTCACAGGCGTTGCCTGGTTCCTGCCGCCAGGCGTTGGAAATGGGGGCTCTGCATGCCCGGCACAAACTCTGGGTTGCCCAATACTGGCATCATCGGTGAGGGCCCCGGGAACACAGAGGAATGCTTGAAGGCTTCCCTAGCCACCGATAAGGTAGCTCCAAGTGTGGGGTGCTCCCTCAAGTCCCTTGGTAGGGGCTCTGTGATCCAAGGCCGACTTCTGATTGTGCCTCCCGAGTCCTCTCCCTCCATGGCCACCCAGTGTTTCACTTTCGTATAGCAGTGCCAGTCCACTATCCTAGTGAGATGGACCACTCTGTAGTAGGCCTTTATGTCTGGAAGGCCGAGCCTACCACTGTTTTTCGCCAAGTATAAGAGCTGCAGCCTAATGCGTGGCTTGCAATGGGACCATACAAATGCCCGGAACATGGCGTTGATACGCTTGAAGAAGGCTGGGGGTAAGGATGGGTAGCGCCTGCATCAAGTACAGCACCCTTGGCAATAGGGTCATCTTGAGGGCATTGCAACGCCCGAACAATGTCAGTGTGAGCGTATGCCAGTGCAGGAGGTCTGTCTTGAAGCGATCAAGCATTGGCGCAAAGTTTGCAGAGTATAGATCTGCGGGATCAGGGGTGAGGTCTACTCCCAGATAACGAATGCGGTCAGTTGCCCACCTCAGTGGAAAGGCTAAACGCAGGCGCTTCACCACATCATTGCCCACCGTTATGTTAAGAATGGAGGATTTAGTCAGGTTAATTTGAAGGTAAGAAAGGGTACCGTATTCCTTCAGAGACTGAAGTAGGTTGGGGAGGGAGATCAGAGGTTCCGTTACGAAAAAGATCAGGTCATCCGCAAAAGCAGCCTTGTGGACACCCGAGGGCTTAGGGTAGCCAATAATACCCGCATCTGCCCTCATATGGCACAAGAGTAACTCCAGGGACAGGATAAAAATCAACGGCGACAGGGGGCAGCCTTGATGAGTGCCATTGTGAATACTGAAAAAGTCCGACCTCAACTCATTAACTTTGAAATCCACGGTGGGGTTTGTATATAGGGACAATATCCAACTCACCATGGACGATCGCAGTCCAATATGTTCTAAGGTAGCTCGTATGAATGACCAGTCCACGCGGTCGAATGCCTTCTCCGCGTCGGTGGACAGCAGGAGAATGGCCCGTTTAGAGGTCCTGGCCGCGTGGATCAGGTTGAGCACTCGAATGGTATTGTCCCGTGGCTCCCGTTGCAGAACAAAGCCCGCCTGGTCTCTATGAATGAGGCCAGAGATATGTGGGAGTAACCTGTTAGCCAAGATTCTGTCGAAAAGTTTCAAATCTGTGTTTAGAAGCACAATCGGACGGTAGTTCCCGCATCCCAACAAATCTTTCCCCTCTTTCGGGATGCAGGAAATATAAGCCCTCAAAGAGTCCACTGGGAAAGAATTCCCCTCTGTGATGGAGTTAAGAGCGGAGACTAAAGGTTGTGCCAACGTGTCAAAGAAGGTTTTAAAATAAGTGGGGGTTAGGCCATCCGGGCCAGGCGCTTTCTTAGGTTTCCAGGTTTCCAGAGCCACCCCCAATTCCGCTACGGTGATGGGCTCCTCCAACTCTTCTTGTGCTGCCCTGGTGAGTGAAGGCTTGCCCGAGGCAGTTACGTATCACTGCGGGGTTAAATTATCCACCGTTGAGGGGCCGGTGGGGGAAGGCTTGCCAAGGTTGTAAAGGCCCTCATAGTAGATAGGAACTCTGTCACTATGTCAGAGGAAACATTACATTTCTGGTCTGACGAGGCCAGAATATGGGGGATGTATGTCTTTGTGCACGGGCCCCGCAAGGCCCTGGCTAGCAATGATCCAGGCTTGTTTGAAAACTCCTACATGGAGCATCATGTCCAAGCCAATTTCTGTTTCGTTTTCTGGTATAAGAGTACACGAAGTTCCTCACGGGCCTTGATAAGGGACTGAAAAGTGGCCTGCGCAAGACTTGCCTTATGCGAACCCTCCAAACTTTGAATCTGCGCCAAGAGGTCCTCTGCGTGGCGAGTTCTCTCCCGTTTAAGGTGGACTCCTATTTTGATCAATACACCCCTGGCAGCCGCCTTGTGGCCCCCCCAGACCATGATGGTGGGAGCCGGGACTCCGGTCCTAGCTACAGTGTCAAGTGGACCGGTGCATGGTCCGGGAATGATATGACATCAATAGAGGTGGACACCACTGCAGATAAGTCTTTGTGTGACAACAGCAATAATCCAGTCGAGAGTATGTGTGGTGCACCTGTGAGAAAAACATATAATCATGTTCCTGTGTGTCCAGCCGCCATGGATCAACCAAATGTAG
Organism: Lithobates pipiens; assembly: GCF_037356315.1. Classification (NCBI taxonomy): domain Eukaryota; kingdom Metazoa; phylum Chordata; class Amphibia; order Anura; family Ranidae; genus Lithobates; species Lithobates pipiens. The sequence goes on along the minus strand of NW_027507784.1, from coordinate 262,320,424 downwards.
TGCATTGAGGTCAGCTTTAAGCCGCCTCAAGCGCGAGTAGGAAAGGTTTGACGTGCCTCTCGACACATCCAGGGTTGGGTCCATCACAAAATTAAGGTCCCCGCCAAAGACCAACATCCCCTCCGAGAACTCCAGGAGCTCGGGGAGAAGCCTCCTCAGAAATTGCGGGTGGTCCGTGTTGGGGAAATAAACATTGGCAAAAGTGACCTGCATGCCAGACACCCTCCCTTTCAGCAAGAGGTAACAGCCCTGCGCGTCCGCCCGCTGTGCCTTGAACAACCAAGGTACTGATTTTGCCATCAGAATACTCACCCCCTTTGACTTGGAGATCAGAGAAACACTGTGGTAGGCCAGCGGAAAAGCCCCGTTGGTCAACTTTGGTGTGCTGTCTGCGCGGAAGTGTGTTTCCTGGAGATACGCCACCTGGGTTTTGCCCTTACGCAGGTCATTCAGAAGCTGCGAGCGCTTTTTGGGCATGTTCAGACCACGCACATTGAGGGAGGTGACCTTGAGGAGACCCATCACATCCACCCAAGGGTGCTCAGTTTTCTGGCTGTGCAGGAAGCACAGTTTGCCTGTCCTCCAATGATCAGACTTGTGTGACTCCCTCTCTCTCTCTTCTTCCCCCATCACCGGTCACATTATCCCTTCTTATATGGTGATGGGGAGGAAGATCTGGACTGCTAGGTGTCAGAAGCACTTAGTGCTCATGTTCTTCATTCCAGCATCCGGGGTTTGGCTATGGCACCCTCCTTGTCTCTCTGTTCACCTCATTTGGGTGCGTGTGATAGTGAGTGATATGTGTGTTGTTCCAGATCAAGTTCCCTGTCTGTCTGTCCAGCTCTGCTAGATTGGATTTCCCTGTGTATGACTTCGGACCGGATTATTGGACTATTCCTTGAACTCAGCCTGCCTTTTTACTTGGACTGTCATAGAATCATGCTATCTGTCTGCCTACCGCAAGTATCTGTTTGCTTTGCTCAGTTCGCCTCTTCCCTGGCATGGTGTCCAGGCACTATAGCATTGTGTATAAGTCCTGGGGGCAACCGAGTACCGGTAGGCCTGCTGGCCTTATGGGAAAGGGGGCTGCTATAGGTGAAGCACGCAGTAGCCATCTATAGTGTCTGGCCACCTACCTTGGGGTAGACTTGACACTAGGTGATTTATTCTGATAGTAAGTGTGGGATAAGAGGCAGATCTCTTATTATACAGGAGCCTCTGGAGAGGTCCTTGTAGAAGCATGAGGTGAGGGTGAATGATGGAAGTGCCTATCCATTAGTAATTGTAAAGACCCAATTTTCTTAAACTTCAAAATCATCCAACACATTTTGGGAGTTCCAGAGGTTCTCCTTCATCAGTTCTGAGAATGTTAAAGTTGACATTTTGATTGAAGTTATTGGATATATACAGCAAGGGATTGTTGTGGGACTGAAATTGTCCCCTACCAAATCATTAACTGGAACAGAACCAGACGTGAATTTCAGCCCTACCAGTGTTCTCTTCTGTATTTATAAATGACCCCAGCCTAAATTTCCCCATCATTTTCCAGCCCGGATGAAGCAGAGCTTTTAAAACCTTGAAATGTGTTGACTGATTTTGTTTGATACAATGAAATATATAACTTATTCTGGACACATGCTGGTGGATTTGATGATTTCATCCTTTAACCTCTCCCCATTCTCGCTGTTAAGGCAGCCTTGAATCTGATTTGTGGCTGTTAGAAAAAAATATATAATTTTCCTGGATTTCTATACATCAGGTTTTCAGTATGTAAGAGACGGCAAGAAACTTGATGTGGGTGTTCCAGCTTCTCATCCCACAACCTCCAGATTATAGACAAAAGGTAATGGTGGGAACTGGCTTAGTACAGCATTATCTGGATGAAAAACTAAATTACGGAGCATGTTGGCTTTGCTTCCTGTATGAGTATCAGGGATTCATGTTCAGTGTTAGCTGAATGTATGTTGGATTCAGAAGCCTAATCATCAAACATCATCAATACCACTGTCCATTTCCCCTGGTGGTACCCAGCAGGATATGATTACAAGCCCCCCAGTTGAATAAATAGCTTTCAGTCTTCAATCAGAATCAGACTATATACACCTTGCTATAAACCCCGTCCTCTGTGCACACATGTAAAATGTTTGCCTACAACTTATTGAGCAGAGCTTTCTTTCTATTTGTAGCTCTCTTGTCCTAAACAGGGGCTACTGGTAAATTTAACTTTGCTGGGTTGTAGTTAGCCTGGCTGATTTGTAGTCTTCATGATCATTTGGTTTTCTCCTAAGCCTGGAGTAGCTGTGGTTCCTCTCTTCTGTCAGTAGGTAGCACTGTTACCTTTGGCATTAGTATAATGTATGCATTAGTATGATGAGCCACAGTGAAGTTAGGTTATGAATATGCATACTTTCCTCAGCCAATTAGTAGGAGTTTCTCTGGCCACTGAGCATGCTATGAAATAGTATAAATATTTGGGGAGGTCAAGTGATCAGGGTCCTCCCACCCAGACTGCGGCCTGGTGTGGATGTTTGAGGAACAGCTGTGCTGGGTAGCCCTGAAGCCTAAAGCCTAGCCATGTGCTTTACCAAGGCTCTGCCAGAGAATGCCTGCTAGTTGCTTGGAGGCCTGAAGGAAAGGATAGAGACCGGAGATCAAGTACCGGAAGTTACTCTGTCATGGACCGAGGAACTGTGGAGAGTCCATTCTTCATCAATTACTGCACGTTCTTGTGAGTTATTTTTCAGTTGCTATAGGAGATGGATATTGCTACAAAAGTACAGATTGCTGGTTGCAGCTTAAAAGCTCTTTTTCTGTACTGCTGTATACCTTTCTATTTTTTTTGTCTAAGGAGTTGGCCGGTCTGCTAGTCTGCCACATTACTTGACTTAAGGTATCTTGTGCCCTACCCCTCTCTCCGTGAATTGTTTGTTATCATGAGCAATAAACTCACTTTTATTCAGCATAAAAATGACTGGCGCCCATCTTTTCTACCGTGTACACCACCCACCATGCCTAGTAACCTTCAACATGAGGTGAAATGTCAGTCCTTCCGGTCTTTGGGGGTCGCCACCATGCCTCTGGAGATCAGAAGGTGCTATATATTTAAAAGACAGAAAAGAAACCACCCTGGGAGCCACCTACCAAGTCTGTGTTCAGGTCTGTAGATATAAGAAATATGGGAAAGCACACAAGTGTTAGCCGAACCTAACATTTGGGATTCTAATTGTTTTTTTTAACCTGTACCTGTTTTTCACACGGAGAAAGGGCACTACAAGGCTTCCAAATGCCTTCCTGGCCATGGCTGTTAACCCTACATTGAATATTACCAATCTATCATGAGCTGTCCCCCTTCATTTTGCCTTTAAAGGCCAATTTTCTTTTTTTTGTGTAATCAGTATTTATTGCAATATAACAGAAACAGAAACATAAAAAACAAGACAAGTCCAACATCACATTCAAGTGCAATACTTATCGGCCTCAGAAAAGCCGCTCCAGTGTCAGATTAACAACATGTAAGTTGAACATATAAACAAACTGAAAGAGAGAGGTCTTAGAGTCATAAAGAAAGGGAGAATGTCGTGGGTATACACATAGTAGGTGGGCGGGGAAAACCGTATACTTGCAAGGGCAAAAAGAAACCAATTACCCCAACAGATAGCGGGACTACTCTGGCAAAAAGTTACCTGAAAAATGGACACCGTCCCGGCACTAGGGTAGAGGGGGGGGCCCTAACAGCCGCCAACTAGCCATCCTCCACCGCCAGCGTATCTCGGGAGCCGGTGTCACCACAGAGGGTCGGCCGGAACGCCACCCTCTGCCAATCTCAAAAGTTCTTACCTGGCAGCCCCAGCGTCAAAATAGGGATCCCAGCCCACCATCTACCAGCTCCGGTAGCTCAGGCTACACGACATTCAGACCAGAGAAAGGTGGAGAGGTAAGGAAAGAGGAGGAGGAAGAGAGAAAAAGGACAGCATAGGGTAGTAAGGGAGGTTAACTGCGTCTGCAGCGGATAGAGGGGAAGAGGTATAGTAGGGGGGGACAAAAGAAGGGAAGGGAGGCAAGAGGAAAAAGACAGGAAAAAAATAGGAAGAGTAGGTCAATTTACCTGAGTATAGGCTCCAAGCCAATTTTCTTTTCATGTAAATCCAAGGTTTGCATTTGTGCACCATTCCAGTTATTCTCTACTTCAGAGTTTCTTAACCTTTTTTTCAGTCGAGGCACCCTTTAAAATTATGGACAGTCTGGAGGTGCCCCAATCTAAAATGTAAAAATGATTCTAAAAGTTTTACATAATGCAGAAACATCCACAAGTAGGACACCCAACGTTAGATGTGATATATTCTTTCAAAGCAAATACACTGACTAGTATTCCAGTGTTTCTCCTCTCCCTCAGTTTCTCTGTGTTGACGGAGCGGGGCAAAGGAGGGTCAAACAAGGAAGCTGTGCAGGCATTCTACACCCTTATTATTGTAGCACTAACCCCCGAAGGAGCTGCTGGTTTTATTTGAGCTTACCGTTACCTCACCTGCTCGCCTCTCTGTCACAGGGGTCCCATTGGAAAGTAGCCCAAATGATATTGAATCCGACACTTAGTGCTTTTTTTAAAATTTCTTCAGGATAAGCAAAAAAGTCCTTCAATAGAGGATAAAGGGGGAGTTTAGGTACTTAGTAATTGCGGGTTAGAGGTATTGGTCAGACCCATAGGACAAACAGCTCCACAGACTGGATCCAGCAACCATCGGATAGGCCCCTCTCACTTGACCTAGCAGCCGACGAGATGCTCAACAAAGTCTCTGCCACAGACTTGTCAATTGACCTAAGAAATCTTGAGAGTTTTAAAGAACTACCATACAGTACTAGTTTCTTTCAGCCGACCCAGCGATACTTCATGGGTATTGATCCCGGTTTGTGTCCTCCAACTGAGTTTCCAGGCTCCTCCAGAGACACCAGGCTTGCGATCATTCCTTTACTAGAAAATTCCTCCCCTGGATCCTCCAGTTTTCTTGGCCTCTTCCTGCAGTCGAGACAGCACAGGACCACCCCTGGATCAGTAGGCCCCAAGATTTTTCTGGGCCTACCTTCTCAGTTGCAGAGCCTCGGGCCAGCTGCCCCAAGGCCCAGGACCATGCGACATAGACCCCAGGCCAGAAGGGCCATGAGGTCGGGATAGGGGACTCTGGAAAACGAACCACCAAAAATGGCTTCGGTGCCTTAAATACCCTCTCCCAGAATGCACAGCAGGGAAATCACTCCCACTGAGCTATTTCTGAGCAAGAGGTGGTATTCAATACATCCAGCCTGCTGCATTTCCACACTTGCCGGCGGTGAGAGCGACACCTACGGTCAAGTTGGAACCAGTGCAAGCCAGCTGGACTGGCACAGAAACCAGAACTTTTAGGAAAAAATTAGTCTGAGAGCCAACTGCAGCTTCAGACAACTAAATTTGAAAATAATAGCGTCTGCCCATTAGGAGCAGGGTGCTACATTATCAACACTGATGAGATCACTGGTTGATAGGATGCCAGTGGCTGGAAGGTTGAAATGGTGCACAATAAAAACCTGCGGCTTTGTGGAACTAAAATGCAGTCTTCATCCACTTGCTGACTTATATACATTTATGGGCAATTTTTTGGCATTTTACCAAGGCACTCCTGAAGAAACTTTAAGGCACCATGGTTGAAAAAGGCTGCTCTACTTGATAAGATCACATGGACAGTAGCTAAAAGGACCTACCGGCAGATTCCTCACTGGTGTACACACAGAGCTACTTCTTTATTTCCATCAACCTGATCTCCCCACCATTGAGCTGATCTATGAACAAGGAAAGCAATGGAAAATAAGACAAGGAAAAGGAGGACCTGCACTATGCCAACATCCAATGACAATATATAAGGATTCGAAGAAAAAGCGGACATTGTGGGCACATCATGAGGCTTGATTATTTAAAGAATTATGTCTTTATTACAAAAATTATTAAAAAACATATTACATTTAAACAACACCCTATTATTATTTGACAAGGTCAACAGATACCCAATACAACAAGCGTGAACTTTGGATCCTTTCATATATGAATTAGAAATTCGTAGGTGTATGAATATGGATAATTAGATCTGTATAGAGAAATATGATCTAACAAATCCTCCACGCTTGCTTGTCAACGCGTTTCACAATTTAGAAGCTTCCTCAGGACATACTGGGTAGGTGCTGATGTAAAATTTTAATAAAAACAAGAAGAAATATATTTTTATTTATTTTACATCACCACCTACCCAGTATGTCACGAGGAAGCTATTAAAATTGTGAAACCCGTTGACAAGCAAGCGTTAGAATTGAAAAACAATCAACTCATCCGAATTCTGTGTGAAGAGCTGGTTGTTAACCACTTCAGCCCCAGAAGATTTGGCTGCTCAATGACCAGGCCATTTTTTGTGATACGGCACTGCGTTGCTTTAACTGACAATTGCGCAGTTGTGCGATATTGTACCTAAACAAAATTGACATTCTTTTTTTTCCCACAAATAGAGCTTTCTTTTGGTGGTATTTGATCACCTCTGCAGTATTTATTTTTTGTGCTATAAACAAAAGAATAGCGACAATTTTGAAAAAAAAACACATTTTGTACTTTTTGCTATATTAACCACTACAATACAGGGCACTTTCGCCCCCTTACTTCCCAGCCCAATTGTCAGCTTTCATCGCTCTCGCACTTTCAATGACAATTGCGCGGTCATGCTACACTGTACCCAAATGAAATTTTTATCATTTTGTTCGCACAAATAGAGCTTTATTTTGGTGGTATTTATTCACGACTCCGTTTTTTATTTTTTGCGATATAAGCGCACAAAAAGCGGAAATTTGGAAAAAAAACAATATTTTCTTTTTTCTATTTTAAAAGAAATCCAATAAAATCTAATTTTGTCATAAATTTAAGCCAAAATGTATTCTGCTACGTGTTTTTGGTAAAAAAAATTCCGTTAAGTGTATAATAATTGGTTTGTGTGATCACAGACATATGTACGCAAATGATCATGTACATATGTGTGCAGGTGATCACGTACAGTACATATGTGTGCAGATAATCATTGGAACATGTGATTTTAGTGGGACATATGTGGGGGACATGTGTTTTTTTATTTGGGGACATGTTTTTTTATTATTTGGGGACATGTGTGTTTTGGGGACATGTGTGGTGAAGTGTATTGTGGTGACATGTGTGTTTACACTGTAGGTTTATACTAGACTGGTGATCAGTTAGTAAAAAGCTGTAAAAACAGCTCATACTCACTGATCACCAGCCGGCTGCAGCGATCTGCTCTCCTCACCTCAACGATGACTTCCTGTGAGGAGAGGAGAGCCGATTGCCTAGCAACCGGCTGTTTGTTTACATCACATGACGGCCGTGATTGGACACAGCCGTAATGTGATCAGGAGGGCCAATCACAGAGCCCTCCTGCCGATCCGAGATGCGGCGTGTCCGGGTGACACGAGCACATCGGGATCGCGCCGCTGCGCGGGCACGCGCGATCCCCCCTCATTCTGAAGGACGTTCCTGAACGTCCTATCAGAAGTAGAGAACTCCCACCGTATATGTGCATTGGCCGGGTGGGAAGTGGTTAAATATCCCATATTTTAAAACATTTTTAAATTCTACATATTTTTGGTAAAACAAAACGCAATAAGCATATATTGATTGGTTTGAGCAAAAGTTATATCGTCTACAAAATAGGGGGTAGGTCTATGACATTTTTATTATTTTTTTATTTTTTTGGTACTGGCAGTGATCTGCAATTTTTTTCAGGACTGCGATATTGTGAAGGACAAAGTGGACACTTTTGACATATTTTTGAGACCATTGACAACTATACAGTGATCAGTAAAATGCACTGATTACTGTATAAATGTTACTGGCAGGAAAGGGGTTAACACTAGGGGGCGATCAAGGGGTTAAGTGTGTTCCCTGACTGTGTGTTCTAACTGCAGGGGGGAGGAGACTGACGAGGGGAGGAGAGAGATCGGTGTTTATACTTAGTATCTTATCTTTACATTCATCTGTCATTCACGCTGACAGATGATGAGTCATGGTTGTTAAGGACATGGGTAGCCGGCTTTATGGCCGGCTACTTAACAACCAACTATTTTTTCACACAGAATTCGGATTGGTTGATAATTGTTCAAACGATCCGAATTCTAATCTTTCTGAAAAGTTGGAATTCGTTAGAAAATGAATAAACAAAACACATTTTAATGTATTTCAATGATGTTGTTACTATTTATTACTATTTCATTCAGAGATTTGGATACATCAGAATCTCCAAATAACCAAAAATGTGTCAGAATTAGTATTTGGCCTGAAATGAATTGTACATGTCTACTGGGTAAACTTGTAACTGAGGAGGGGGTAGGGCATGGGATACTCCAATAAGTACAATTTCAAAGAAGAGGGGGCTAACTTCACTACCCTGAGAAAAATAGCATCCTTTGACCCCTGATACTGGAAGGGATATGGGGTAGTTGAGCATTTTATACTTCATAACACTACATTGGCTCTTATCTACTTGCAGCAACATCATCACCTGGATCAATAAACAGTCTTTTATTCACAAGGCCAAGGATTAGCGGTCCAGAATTAGCTTACTGACACCTTCCAGTAAGGTGCTAGTTGACTGGATCCTCATAGATGAAGTCCCAGAGGTGTTCCTGTAAGTTACTTTAAAAAAGTGCATAAAGGTCAATTGCAGCTAAATAAACTTGAGTTAGTTAAAGCACATATGTATTTAAAAGCATGTCTATTATGAAGGTTTAACTCAGCATCAGGAGGGACGGAAGGAAGCAGATGCCGCAGGTAACCAAAGACTGGTTTGCAGTGTTTCAGCAGCCTGTCATGAAGCATGGTATCTGTCAGGGTGGAAGGTCCTCTGGTAGCAAAGCGGTTAGTAATGGGGCCCTGCATTGTGGAGACCCCCAGCCTATGTGCATGGTACAGGAGAGAGTAGAGAGTTAATGAAGAGCATGCATGAGGTCCCTGCAGGTGTTCGGCGTTACCCTATTCTGTCACTGGGAGTGAAGTGGCAGAGCTATGCTAGATGGGTGGAGAAGGCATGGGCTCATTGGTGTCCCTCCTAAATGCAACAGTTATAGCAGTTATAGTTAAGGTGTGTAGTGACATGGGATGTAGTGTTTCACAGAGGAACTCCCATCTCTAAGATGGGGTGCTGCCTTAAGGTTGATTGCACCTGAATGCAGCCTCTGCCGTGCACACGTCAAGGTAATCCATGGGCAGGGTGAGTGACCCCTCCCACTGCCTGGCATAGCTAATGAACCCCATGGGCCTACAGCTAGTACAACCAGCACAACTAGCCACCAACCCACATGTTTATCCTGAATGCAGTTAATATAACTGGTTACTAAAATGTATAGGTAAAGTTGATCCAGGGAATATTCGATTGCCTCTTTGGGGATCAGGAAGGATTTTTTTCCCCCACTGGAGCAAATTGGGTCATGCTTTATTGCAGGTTTTTTTTTCTTCCTCTGGATCAACTGCGGTTATAGGATAATGTATACAAAGGTTTTCCATTTGTGTGTGTGTTTTTTTTTTTATCTATGTGGGTTGCCCTAGATAGACTTTTTTCAACCAGATTAACTATGTACCTATGTATTACCCACAGTGTTGGTGGAATGGTTTAACAAAGTAGGTTGTGTAAGGTAAATGATAAAGATAGATGGGACTGGGATTGTCATCTTCTCTGTTTCGCATGCATTCTCCGCAACATCTCACAGTCTACCAAAGAGGTTCTCTTGGACTGAGCTGCTGTATGGTGGATGCCCCACAGGTTAAAGGATATTGTGAAAGAGATTTAGAAGTTACGCCACACAGGAGTTTGCTTTAACATGTCCTTTTTATGTAAGACAAAATTGTATTATTAGTGTTAAAAAACAGTGTGCTATGGTTATAGGTACTGCAGAAGACTATTCAATGTAGATGGTGGAGTGAAGAATGGAAATGATAAAACAGCAGCATTTACTTTGGATTGGAAATGATGTACACTGGGCTGGATGCAGTAAATGTAGTTTCTGTATGTGACATGAAAAGAATAAATAAACACATGGAGGACAATTGCTTTTGCTTGTAAGGAGAATGAGGAAGAAAAATTCATACTTGAACTGGAGTGGTGCAGACGCACAGAGTCTGTGAGGAGCAGTGCTCAAGTTCATGAGAAAAGATGCCAGAGGGTATCAGAGGGGAAATTAGGAAGGACAGTGCTGTTTGGAGTGGGCAAAGGTTGAATTTGGAGTGTGACCATGTGTAATACAGCAGTATGTTAGAGATATGGTCTGATAAAGGACATGGATATTGGAAATCAGTGCCTCTGTTATTGCTAAATCTATGATAAACTTCTGATGTTTGCTGAATCAAGAGGTTAATATGGGGATCCCTCTAGTTGTGCTTGTACATGATATTGCTATAGTCCCATGTAGGGATGAGCTTCGTGTTCGAGTCGAACATACGTTCGACTCGAACATCGGCTGTTCGCCCGTTCGGCGAATTCCGAACGTTATGGGCCGTTCGCGCCAAATTCGTGTGGCGCTCACGGCCCACAATGCACTGCGTCATCGCAGTACATTGCTGGCTCATGATTGGCCAAGCATGCACTGTGACCCCGCATGCTTGGCCAATCACAGTGCCAGCAGCGAGGAGAGCCATGATTGGCCACAGGCAGGATGCCTGTGGCCAATCATAGCTCAGGCTGTGTAGTACACGCCCCACACTATATAAGGCCGCCAGCGCGGCGGCCTAGTGTAGTGTGTTGGCGTCTGAAGCAGTTAGTGGGTGTTCTGTGTACCTTGAACACAGTACACACCGATCGTTTTCGGCCGATTTTCGATCTTGCTGTTGTGTAGTGGTTGTTGTCTGTGTGCCCTGACCACAGTATACACCGCTATATTCACCTCACCTATATAGCTAGTGATCTATCTTTTATAATAGAGCTTGCAGTCAGTAGTGTTAGGAGCTTGTGCGTGCTGTCTGCGTGCTCTGTACCCAGTACACACCGCTATATCCACCTACATAGCTCTTCTCTATTTGAGCCCACTTGCCATCTGCAGGAGTTATTGGAAGTTGTGTGTACCTCCAGCACAGCACAGTATACATCTGTATATACCCCTTTATCTCTGGTGTTCTATAAAAAAAGGCATCTGCAGGAGTTAGTGGGTTTTTTGTGCCTCCAGCACAATATACACCTGTATCTACCCTTTATTGCTGTTCTCTAATAGAGCCATCTGCAGGGCTTAGTGGGTGTTGTGTGACTCAATTACAGTATACCCCTTTATCTCTGGTGTTCTATAATAAAGGCATCTGCAGGAGTTAGTGGGTGTTGTGTGACTCCAGCACAATATACACCTGTATCTACCGTTTATTGCTGTTCTCTAATAGAGCCATCTGCAGGGCTTAGTGGGTGTTGTGTGACTCCATTACACTGCTGTTTTACCCAACTCCCTTCAGGCCATTACCATGTCTGGAAGGCCAGCAAGGAGAGGCAGACAGGCGCGAGCCGATAAAAGAGGGCAAGCAGGCTCTGTGTCTAGAGACAACAGTGCTGGTCGTGGACGCGGTGCGTTGTCATCAGTACGTGGCCATGGGACACGCTTGTCCTTCTTTTTCGGCAGCTGGACATGTTGAACCGCAACATGCCAACGACTTGGTAGAGTGGATGACCAAGCCCTCTTCATCCTCCTCATCCTCTCTCACCCAGTCTCAGGGTACTAGCAAAGCAGCTGCCAACGCATCGTCTTCCCTCCTCTCAATGTCATCATCAGTGACTCCTTCCCTAGACCCACCACGTCCTCCTGAGGAGTCTCCTGAACTCTTTGAGCACAGTGTTGGGTACATGCTCCAGGAGGATGCCCAGTGTTTTGTGGGCTCTGATGATGACACTCAGTTAGAGGAAGGCAGTAGCGTGAGCGCAGAGAGAGGGGATGCTCAAGAAGGACAGCAATCTGGCAGTCATGTTCCACAAGCTGCAGCATACTGCCAGGTTTGCTACAGCGATGAAGAGGGAGGGGATGATGAGGGCACTGACTCCACGTGGGTGCCTGGAAGGAGAGAGGAGGAGGAGGAGGCACATGTCCAACGAGGCAGGATGCCCTCCTGGGGCCAGCTTAGGGGCAGCACACCGACTGAATCACACCGCAGAGCTCCGCCTGTGCAGGGCGCTGCCTCTGTGCGTTATTCTAAAAGTTCTTTGGTGTGGGCCTTTTTTGAGACGAGTGCATCAGATCGCACCGCTGCTATTTGCAACATATGTCTCAAGCGTATCTCGCGTGGCCAAAACATCAGCCGCTTGGGCACCACATGCTTGACCAGACATATGTTGACCTGCCATGCAGCTCGTTGGCAAGCGTACCTCAAAGACCCACACCAAAGAACAAAGCGGACCTCTCCTTGCTCCTCATCAGCTGGCATCTCCAACCCCACTAGACCTTCAGTCCTCTCTGAAACCTGCTCTGAGAGGAATGAAGGTGTAGAATTAGGTGTGCCACAGCCAAGTGCTTCCGGGAACTCTGCTAGCGGTACACCCACGTCCGATTATAGCAGGCAAATGTCCCTGCCCCAGCTGCTGGACCGGCGAAAGAAGTTCACTCCCAGCCATCCACATGCCCAGCGGTTGAATGCTAGCTTGGCTAAATTGCTAGCACTTCAACTGCTGCCTTTTCAGTTGGTAGACTCGGCCCCCTTCCGTGAGTTTGTACAATGTGCGGTTCCTCATTGGCAGGTCCCCAAACGCCACTTTTTCTCACGGAAGGCGATTCCGGCTCTCTACTGGCATGTGGAAGGCAATGTCCTTGCCTCGCTGGACAGGGCGGTCAGCGGTAAGGTGCATATTACCGCAGACTCATGGTCCAGCAGGCATGGACAGGGACGTTACCTGTCTTTCACGGCCCATTGGGTCACTCTTCTGGCAGCTGGGAAGGATGCAGGACAAGGTGCAGTAGTGTTGGAGGTTGTTCTGCCACCACGCCTCCAAAATGCTACTATTGGTTGTGACACACCTCTCTCCTCCACCCCCTCCTCTTCTTCTTCCTCCATGGCCTCGTCCAGTGCTCTGTCCTCAGAACCAGCAGTGCTTCGTAGGCGTTCCAGGGGCTACGCAAGTACGCAGGCAAAACAATGCCATGCCGTGCTTGCGCTGGTTTGTTTGGGGGACAGGAGCCACACTGGGGCGGATGTTTTGTCAGCTCTGCAGGGGCAGGCCGAGAGGTGGTTGACGCCACGCCAGCTTAAGCCAGGAATGGTGGTTTGTGACAATGGCACCAACCTCCTCTCCGCCCTCCGACAGGGACAACTGACCCATGTGCCCTGTGTAGCTCACGTCCTTAACCTGGTGGTGCAGCAGTTCTTGGGCAGGTACCCCGGCTTACAGGATGTCCTGAAGCAGGCCAGGTAAGTCTGTGTGCATTTCCGCCGATCATTTAATGCCTGTGCTCGGCTGGCTGAGCTCCAAAAGGAGTTGAACCTGCCCAAGAACCGCCTTATATGTGACATGCCCACCAGGTGGAACTCAACGTTGGCCATGCTGCAGCGGCTGCACACGCAGCAGAGGGCCATCAATGAGTACCTGTGCGACTACGGCACCAGGACAGGGTCAGGGGAGCTCGGTTTTTTCTCACCACGCCAGTGGGGCATGATCAGAGATGCATGCACTGTCCTGTCACCGTTTGAGGAGGCCACAAGGATGGTGAGCAGTGACAGTGCATGCATCAGTGACACTGTACCTCTTGTCCACCTCTTGGAGCATACGCTGCGTGGAATAATGGACAGGGCACTTGAGGCAGAACAGAGGCAGGAAGAGGATGGGAGCAGAGGATGAGACATCTCCGGGAGGCCTTGCAGAAAGGTCTGTGCAACGCGTTCCCAGAGACTGGGAGGTTACAAACTCCTGGTCCTGGACAACGTGTTGCTGAGGCATCGGTCAGAAGGAGCGGTGGAGAAGGTGGCCGTCTGACTGATGCTTTCAGACAATTTTTTAGTCCGCAGCCCCAAGGTATGATCGGTTCCAGCACCCATCGCCAGCGTCTGATTTACATGGTGCAGGAATACCTAGGGGCAAGGTCAGACTTGGACACCTTTCCCACCGAAAATCCTCTGGCTTACTGGGTCTTGAGGATGGATCACTGGCCAGAGCTTGCACAGTATGCAATTGAGCTACTTGCCTGTCCTGCATCCAGCGTTCTTTCGGAACGCACCTTCAGTGCTGCTGGTGGCTTTGTTACCGATCACAGGGTGCGCCTGTCCACCGAATCAGTTGATCGACTGACCTTCATCAAGATGAATCAGTCTTGGATCACCCACAGCTACCAAGCACCTGAAGCTGATGTAACAGAATAATTTTTTTTGAAATATCACATCCCTTCAAGACTGCCTATGCTGATGCTGAGTGACTGTCCTGTTATGTTGATTGTCTATCCTCTTCCTCCTCCGCTGATATGTTGGAAGAACATTTCTGGTTCTGGGTGATGCCTAAGGCCCAATTTTTCTGCCCCTGTTTAACAGGGGCGTTTAAGTAAAATTTTTGATGCAATGCTTTGCAGCAGGGCTAATTCCTGCAATAAAACTAGAGTATATGGAAGAGGTTGCAGTGTGGTGGCACCAGCACCAGTGCCTAAGGCCCAATTTTTATGCCCCTGTTTAACAGGGGCATTTAATTACAATTTTTGATGCAATGCTTTGCAGCAGGGCTAATTCCTGCAATAAAACTAGAGTATATGGCAGAGGTTGCAGTGTGGTGGCACCAGCACCAGTGACTAAGGCCCAATTTTTCTGCCCCTGTTTAACAGGGCATTTAATTACAATTTTTGATGCAATGCTTTGCAGCAGGGCTAATTCCTGCAATAAAACTAGAGTATATGGCAGAGGTTGCAGTGTGGTGGCACCAGCACCAGTGCCTAAGGCCCAATTTTTCTGCCCCTGTTTAACAGGGGCGTTTAAGTACAATTTTTGATGCAATGCTTTGCAGCAGGGCTAATTCCTGCAATAAAACTAGAGTATATGGGAGAGGTTGCAGTGTGGTGGCACCAGCAGCAGTGCCTAAGGCCAAATTTTTCTGCCCCTGTTTAACAGGGACATGTAATTACAATTCTTGATATAATATTTCACAGGAGGGCCCCTTCCTGTGCCCACCCAGAGTAACGGTGAGGACTTATAGTGTTGTGGCACCAGCACCACAACCACCAAAGGTCAATTTTTCTACCACTGTTCAACAATGGCATGTAATTACAATTCTTGATATAATCGTTCACAGCAGGGCGCTCCAGCGCCCATCAAGAGTCACTTTGAGGGCTTACAATGTTGTGGCAAAACCAACACATTGTTCCGCCATTTCTGCAGAGCATATAGGGCAGGCCCCTACTTTCAAACATCCAATTTACAAACATCTCCTACTTGCAAACGGAAGGAGACAACAGCAAGTGAGATGAAAAAAGATGGACGACAAAACAAATTATACAGGGGTGATAACCCTTCCCTATGTTTTCCAAAAAGCTTAAAAATAGTTATTTTGACTGGAGCTACACTTTAAAAATGTACCAGTTGAAAATTACAAACAGATTCAACTTAACACAACAAACCTACACAGTCCCTGTCTTGTTTGCACCGCCTGTATACTGCTGTTCTGAGTATATAGGGCCTGGGGGCCACACGCATTTCCTTTTTTTAATATGGGTACAGGGTTCCCCTTAATATGCGTACAAGACCCAAATAGGCTGGTAATGGGCAGGGAGGGCTACCCATGCCATTTTTCTCAATGTTTTTCAACCATGTTGCAGGAACCATATATAACATTAAAACCGCAAGCAGTTTTAAATGGTGTTATTTCCGTTTAATGTCATTTTGTGCAGGGACTGTTCTAAACACGGGAAACACTTCACAGGCATACTACAGACACCCCCCAGACACCATATTTAAAGGAATATTTCACTTTTTTTTTCACTTTAATCGTCATTAAAATCAGTGCTCCCGCCAAAACGGCCATTTTTAAAAACATTTTATGCATTGACCCATGTCCCCTTTTTAGGACAGTATCTTGCATATTAGCCGTTAAAATTAGCACTTTTAATTTCGAACGTTCGAGTCCCATAGACTTCAATGGGGTTCTAAAGTTCGTTCGAATTTGGGGTCCGTTCGAAAGTTCTGGTGCGAACCGAACCGGGGGGTGTTCGGCTCATCCCTAGTCCCATGTATTGTCCTAATTGGTGCTTTTATTTTTGTTTGATGCTCGTTTACATTTATGAGATCAGGAAACATTTTTACTGCTCAATATGTGAGGTCAGGGCCAAAGAACAGAAGGGGCTACTATCCATAATGACCACATTTCATCATCTTTTCCTTATCCTGCAGCAGAAAAAAATAAGCATGGAGTCTAATTTCCCCAAGTCACGTGACACCAGTGAGATGACTACTGATACCAGTGATCACTGTCCTGGAATAAATCCTAAATCCCATCAATAATTTCAGCAATATTGTAATACAAAAGAGCCTCTTACCTGCTGTCTCCATGTCTTTTATTACAAGAAGAATCCTGAACTGCTGTACAGTAGTGTCCCGTCTAATAGACTATATATATGATATCACATACTATACATGGTGTCAGGGCTGGTGCAAGAATTTTTGACACCCTAGGGGAAACCTCATTTCGGCCCCCCCCCAATTAGCTCTGCCCCTGTAGATTTTTGCTGCACCTCGCCACCTTATCTTTAGGCCATGATCAACAGGCCCACACCTGCATCACTGGACCCGGCCTGAAGACAAACAGTGGTGGTACCGGCTTGCTTCCTCATGCCAGCTGTGGTCTGCAGGTATAGGGACAGGCTAGGGTAGTATAAGGGCAGCCTAGGGTATTATACCGACAGGCTAACTGTGTAACTACTACACTAACAATGCCTAAATAATAATAAATGCACATTTTTTTACCTGCAAAAAGATCTGCATTTATTATTTCTTTACAAAGGTGAACTTGAACCTCCACGCCTTAAATCACCCCAATTCCTGTATTCTCAGGCCTAAGATCACCACAATTTGTCCACCTTTACCCCTTTGTAACCCCCCTCCCCCCACAAGCACATCAGTTCCTCTTTGTACCCCCCCCCCCCCCCCCCACACACACACACACATACCTATTCACTTCTGGACACTTGCCCCCCGCATATCTGTTCCCTCTGTACCCCGCACACATATCTGTTCCCTCTGTACCCCCCCACACATCTGTTCACCTCACACACATCTGTTCCCCTCTGTACCCTCCCCCACATGTCTGTTCCCCTCTGTATCCCTTCCCCATATATCTGTTCCCCTCTTTACCCCCCCACATATCGGTTCCCCCCTCTTTCCCCCCCACGCATATCTGTTCCCCCCTCTTTACCCCCCACATATCTGTTCCCCCCTCTTTACCCCCCACATCTGTTCCCCCTCTTTACCCCCTTCCCCACATCTGTTCCCCTCTTTACCCCCCACCATATCTGTTCCCCTCTTTACCCCCCCCCCCCACCATATCTGTTCCCCTCTTTCCCTCTCCACCATATCTGTTCCCCTCTTTACCCCCCCACCATATCTGTTCCCCTCTTTACCCCCCCACCATATCTGTTCCCCTCTTTACCCCCCCCACCATATCTGTTCCCCTCTTTACCCCCCACCATATCTGTTCCCCTCTTTACATCCCCCACATATCTGTTCCCCTCTTTACCCCCCCCCACATATCTGTTCCCCTCTTTATCCCCCCCCACATATCTGTTCCCCTCTTTATCCCCCCACATATATGTTCCCCTCTTTACCCCCCCCCCACATATATGTTCCCCATCTTAACCCCCCCCCCCCACCACCATATCTGTTCCCCTCTTTACACTCCCACATATCTGTTCCCCTCTTTACATCCCCCACATATATGTTCCCCTCTTTACCCCCCACACATATCTGTTCCCCTCTTTACCCCCCCCACACATATCTGTTCCCCTCTTTACCCCCCCACACATATCTGTTCCCCTCTTTACCCCCCCCCACACATATCTGTTCCCCTC
Organism: Lithobates pipiens; assembly: GCF_037356315.1. NCBI lineage: Eukaryota > Metazoa > Chordata > Amphibia > Anura > Ranidae > Lithobates > Lithobates pipiens. Next base: position 262,302,358 of record NW_027507784.1, on the reverse strand, counting down.
TTTGCACCCCCCCACATATCTATTCCCCTCTTTGAAGATCAGTGTGAAGATTAACATCCTGTATTTCACAGTATGTAGTAGTATGTTTGCTTTTATAACTGTGAAAGGATATTAGATTGTTAGCTCCCTCGCGGTGCAGGAGGTGAAGGTCTGCGTGCCACCATGTCAACTCCCCCTAAAATTCAGGGAGACACCCTGTATGTTACCTCACATTGGATATAATTGTGTTTTGCTCTTTGTATGTCATTGTGGCAGAGTCTTTCTTATATCTTTTATATGCTGGGTGCATAGTACCACTTCTCGTGTCCTGTACGCTGGGTGTAACTCTCAGTATCTGTATTTATTCTGCCTGTATGGGTTCTGCACAGTACCACCTGTGCGGGTTGTGGCCGTGGCACACAAATATGCATTATGAAGCAATATATTTAATGTGCGATATATTTAATGTGCGCCGTGGCACATGTATATGCGCAATGGCGCACGGATATGCACCGTGACATCATCTGTGTCAGAAACCATGAATCAGACTGAGACAGAAGTACAATTAAATCACACTTGTTTATTAATAAAAATAAAAAGGCAAATAGAAAAAGTGTAGTCAAGCATAGCCAGAGTCCAGTAACCAGATCGGGCAGTCAGCCAGTCCAAACTTCAATAACCAGATCGGGTACTCAGCCAGGCCTGAAGTCAGGGATCCAAGTAGAGCAACTGCAAGCAGGATAAGGAGCCAGGGGAGATGTCAGCAAGCCAGTCTTGAAACAAACCGCAGGAGATGGTTCCTTGTGATGTGACCAACGCAAAGGCAGAGGTGAAGTGAGCTGGAAGGCTTTAAGTAAGCAGATCAGACGAGCATCATCGGGAACAGCTGGTAACTGTGGAGAGAGAAGAGAGCTGGCAATTAGCCGATAGCTGAGCGGCCAGCCCAGAGAAGGAAGGGCTAAGCCAGCCCTGACAATCTGCATGCGAGGTGATGCATCAATGTGCGCCACGCCATGGTGCACGTTTGTGAAATCACACTACCATATAAAAGTACGCCAAGGGAGACAGATAGCATCATTCCCATTTTCATTGATGGAGAGGCCACAGGACACATCCAGGACAGCTTGAATGGAAGCTCTATCTTTCAGCCCCTTATCCCCCTGCGATAGGGTAAGATCATTTGGGGTTCTGTTTTTTTTTTATACCTTGGTACTTATTATTATTTTTCCTTTTTTCATAGCTTAGTCCTGTGTAGTTCTAAATTTTTCTCCTTTGAACGCTGTTTGAGGACAGTGAAGTTTGATCTCCCTGCATGAGATGCCAGAGCAGTCAAGATTGGTCCTACCTGAGAGGATCTGAGATTTTTTCCTCCTCCCTCACCTCTCCAGCTATAGGGGGAATGTGAGATGGTTTTGCCTCAGTGAATCAATGGTGTATAGTAAGTGAATTTGTATTTTCTGTGTTAACAGATGAAGGTTTTTCTTGATACAAGTGTTACATATGTAATGAATTTTGTCCAATTTATTATAGAGAATGATACAATGTTTCATCCCTGAAGAAGATTATATCAAGGGTGGCACAGTGGTGTAGTGGTTAGCACTCTCACCTAGCAGTAAAAGGGTCGCTGGTTCAAATCCCAACCACGACACTACCTGCCTGGAGTTTGCTTGTTCTCCCTGTGCCTGCGTGGGTTTCCTCCAGGTACTCCGGTTTCCTCCCACACTCCAAAGACATGCAGGTAGGTTAATTGGCCTCTGACCAAAATTGGCCTTAGTATATGAATGGGGACCTTAGATTGTGGGCTCCTTGAGGGTAGGGACCAATGTGAGTGTGCAATGTACAGGGATAGGGGTAGACACTCACTCAGGTTGAACTGGATGGACTGGTGTCTTTATTCAACCTTACTAACTATGAAACTATATTGTCAAAATATTGAAACGCGATGGATGATCCACTTATTCCATTTTCACTAGTTTCAGGAGGTCTTGGAATGCATAAATGCACAGTATCACTCTCTCACCCTTGAATTGTTTTTAACCACTTAAGGACCGCCGTATAGCCATTGTACGTCATTACAATGGCACAGGCAGGCACAAGCACGTAACTGTACGTGCCTGCCTTCCAGCGGGTGGGGGGTCCGATCGGACCCCCTCCCGCTGGATACGGCGGTCCGGTTCGCTGCCGGAGCGATCCGTGATGAGGGGATGGCCGTTGGTTTCTGGCCATCCCCTCTCGATCGCTCCTGGCCAGTGACGAACTTCCTCCCCTGTGAAAATGTAAACACAGGAGGAGGAAGTGATGTCACACTCCTCGTGGCGGTCTTTTTGACCGGACAGCGCGGAGTGAAGACATACAAGTAAGTGCACCAACAGTCCACTGACACATAGGTACACATAGGCACACATTTCACCCCAGTCACCCCCCGATCACCCCCCCTGATCGCCCCCCCGCCCCCCCCAGTCACAGTGTCACTAATGCAGTGTTCATTTATTTATTGATCACTGCATTTAGTGTCAGTTGTGACTGTAAAAAGTGTCAGGGCAGCTAGTGTTAGGCCCCTTTAGGTCCAGGGTAGCCCCCTACCCCCCCTAATAAAGGTTTAACCCCTTGATTGCCCTCCCAGTTAACCCTTTCACCCCCTTTTACCAGTGTCACTAAGCAATCGTTTTTCTGATCGCTGCATTAGTGTCACTGGTCCCGCTAGGAAGCTAGTTTTTTTTTAGGTTCAACGCCAGGTTTTTATAGCGTTAGGTACCCCGATATATAACCTAATAAAGGTTTTAACCCCTTGATTGCCCCTAGAGTTAACCCTTTCACCAGCGATCGCTGCATAAGTGTCACTGGTGACGCTGGTTAGCCAGTTAGTTATTTCGTTATTTAGGTTCCCCGTCAGGTTTTTATAAAGCTTCAGGTACCCCCATATAAATACCCAATAAAGGTTTTAACCCCCTGATTGCCCTTAGTTAACCCTTTCACCAGTGATCACCGTATAAGTGTTACGGGTGACGCTGGTTAGGTAGTTCGCTTTTTATAGCATCAGGGCACCCGCCATTTATTACCTAATAAAGGTTTAACCCCCTGATCACCCGGCGGGTGATATAAATTTGGTTTTAGGGTCAGAAAGGGTCTGCGTCGCCCCAGGCAGTGCTAGGTTAGTGCCAGTACCGCTAACACCCACGCGCAAAGCATACACCTCCCTTAGTGGTATAGTATCCGAACAGATCAATATCTGATCTGATCAGATCTATACTAGCGTGCCCAGCAATTTAGGGTTCTAAAAAAACGCATTGTTAGCAGGATCAATCCAGATACCTGCTAGCACCTGCGTTTTGCCCCTCTGCCCAGCCCAGCCCAGCCCACCCAAGTGCAGTATCGATCGATCACTGTCACTTACAAAACACAACACACATAACTGCAGCGTTCGCAGAGTCAGGCTTGATCCCTGCGATCGCTAACAGTTTTTTTTGTAGCGTTTTATACAGTCACTGACAGGCTAGGTGCTTTTTTACCTGTGAGTCTCACTACTGTACCCCTAAATTTAGAGCCCAAAATGGCAAAGCGAAGGTACACTAGTGAAGAGGCCTACACGTTTCTGAGCATGACAGATAGTGAAGAGGAAGACACTGATCTGTCAGATTCAGGCTCAGAATACGAACCTGTAGAGGACAGCGCCTCCATGTCAGATAGCTCTGACGACGAAGAAGAGGTCCCTGCTAACGTCAGGCGTACCCGACCCCGATCTTCTGATGTTGTTGAGGTGCAGGAACCGCAAGTCCCTCGTATGGAGTATAGAGCCAGTACTAGCGCCGCTCATCCTTTTGGTGAACTGGCAAGCACCAGCGGCCTAGTACACCCTGGACGTACATCCAGCACTGCAGTATCACGTGGTGACGTGGCGAGTCCCATAAGTGCAGTTCAAGCTGGCGAGGTGGCAAGCACAAGTAGTGTCCCGCTGCCACCAAGAAGACGAAGACAGGCCCGTCGTTCCCATAGTGCCCTTCCTGCAGAATTCGCCAATCCTGATTGGGTGCCCACCACTTCTGCAGCACCAGTACTTCCCCCATTCACTGCCCAACCCGGTATTCAGGTGGATACAGATGATTTTACGCCACTCGATTTTTATTCTCTGTATTTCACGGAAGATCTCTATAGATCTATTGTGGACCAAACCAATTTATATGCTGGTCAACACATCGCCGCTAATCCCCAGTTGCCGTCTCTTGCCAGAGATTGGAAACCAGTTACGGTTTCTGAATTTAAGACCTTTCTGGGCCTTTCCCTCAACATGGGCACACATAAATTCATGACGTTGCGGGCTTATTGGTCCACGCATCCGACTGACCACATGCCCGTGTTCTCTAACTCCATGTCCAGGAAACGATACGAGCAGATCTTGCGGTTCATGCACTTGAGTGACAATGAACTTTGTCGTCCTCGTGGAGACCCTGAAAACGATCGGCTCTACAAAATTCGGCCCCTCATAAACCACTTCAACCAACGTTTTGCAGACTTGTTTACTGCCCAAAAAGTTGTCTGCGTTGATGAGTCCCTGGTTAAGTTTACTGGTCGCTTGTCATTCAAACAGTACATTCCCAACAAGCGTACCAGATACGGGGTCAAGCTCTATAAGTGCTGTGACAGGGCCACAGGCTATGCATGGAGCTTTATGGTTTATGAGGGTAAAGATAGTTATGTAGAGCCGGAGAACTGCCCTGACTACATAGGAAGCGCTGGCAAGATAGTGTGGAAATTGGTGTCACCCTTATTCGGAAAGGGGTACCACTTGTACGTGGACAATTATTACACCAGCGTGCCACTGTTTAGTCACTTGTTTGATAATCAGATTGGAGCATGTGGCACTGTGCGACCTAATCGCCGGGGCTTTACCCAGCGGCTTGTAGATTCCCGTCTTAGGCTGGGGGAGAGAGCCTGCTATCGGTGTAATAATTTGCTCGCTATGAAGTGGAGGGATAATAAGAATGTTTTCGTTCTTACCTCCCTTCATGCAGACACGACGGTCCAAATTTCTACGGCGACTGGTATTGTGGAGAAACCCCTCTGTGTCCACGAATATAACAAAAATATGGGAGGGGTGGACCTCAATGACCAGTTGTTGGCACCGTATCTAGCTTCCCGTAAGGCCAGACGCTGGTACAAAAAAGTGTCTGCTTACTTATTTCAATTGGCTTTGCTGAATGCTTTTGTGCTATACAAAACTTCAGGCGGGACTTTAACCTTTCATTTCTTCCAAAGAGAGGTTGTCACAGAGCTTCTGTATCCAGACGGTTCTGCACCTCACCATTCCCAACCAAATGCAGTAAGCAGGCTGCATGAGAGGCATTATTCTTATGTCCTCCCGAGTACCCCTACCCAACGAGCCCCCCAAAAAAGATGTCGTGTCTGTACCAAGCGCGGATTTAGGCGTGACACCCGTTGTTATTGTCCACGCTGTCCTGGCAGTCCTGGTCTTTGCCTTGGTGAGTGTTTTGAACGCTACCACACACTAGTGAAGTATTAGCGTAGGGTACAGCATTTCACAGGCTAGGCACACTATTACAGAGTCTCCCAAGATGCCATCGCATTTTGAGAGACCCGAAATGTTACAGTTGTTACAGTTTACAGCTCAAAAAAAAGTGTATAAAAAAAAAAAAGTAAAATAAAAAACCCCAAAAAAATATAAAATATAAAAACCAAAAATAGTTGTCGTTTTATTGTTCTCTCTCTCTCTCTCTCTTTTCTCTCAAATTTTTTATACTTTACTGTTTACTGTGTTTTATTGTTAACCATTTTTCATGTTTTCAGGTACGCCATTCAGCTGCAGCGTGGATTTATTTATCTTGACAGCAACAGCGTTTGCTCCCACGATACATAAAGCCGCGACTCCAGTGCTGCAGGAGGTGATTTCACCACCACAGTTAAAAAAGAGCATATATGCCGAAGCATGGGGGCATAAGGGGTGGAGGAGCGATTTTGCTCCTAATGCCGCGTACATACGGTCAAAATTCCGATGGAGGGCTTGCCCGTGGAAAAGTTTGAACGTATGTACGCGGCATAACTTTTTTGCGGGAGGATGCCCCCATGCTTCGGCATATATATATTTTAGGCACAGGTTGTGTTAAAAAATGTTTTATTTTTTACTGTTTTTTTTGGCATTTGCTTTGCAGGTATGGTATGGTAAGGTTTTACTGTTATACTGTGATGTTACTTTGTTTTAACGTTAACCATAATTTGCTTAGCAGGTACGCCATTCAGCTGCAGCGCGGATTTATTTATCTTGACAGCAACAGCGTTTGCTCCCACGATACATAAAGCTGTGACTCCAGTGCTGTAGGAGGTGATTTCACCACCACAGTTAAAAAAGAGTATATATGCCGAAGCATGGGGGCATAAGGGGTGGAGGAGCGATTTTGCTCCTAATGCCGCGTACATACGGTCAAAATTCCGACGGAGGGCTTGCCCGTGGAAAAGTTTGAACATATGTACGCGGCATAACTTTTTTGCAGGAGGATGCCCCCATGCTTCGGCATATATATATTTTAGGCACAGGTTGTGTTAAAAAATGTTTTATTTTTTACAGTTTTTTTTGGCATTTGCTTTGCAGGTATGGTATGGTAAGGTTTTACTGTTATACTGTGATGTTACTTTGTTTTAATGTTAACCATAATTTGCTTAGCAGGTACGCCATTCAGCTGCAGCGCGGATTTATTTATCTTGACAGCAACAGCGTTTGCTCCCACGATACATAAAGCCGTGACTCCAGTGCTGTAGGAGGTGATTTCACCACCACAGTTAAAAAAGAGCATATATGCCGAAGCATGGGGGCATAAGGGGTGGAGGAGCGATTTTGCTCCTAATGCCGCGTACATACGGTCAAAATTCCGATGGAGGGCTTGCCCGTGGAAAAGTTTGAACGTATGTACGCGGCATAACTTTTTTGCGGGAGGATGCCCCCATGCTTCGGCATATATAAATGGTGCATGTATGTTCATCATTAGAAGTGGGTGGATGAATGTGGGTATTCTAATGGTGGGCATACCCACCGATCAATCTCTTTTTTTTCGTTCAGACAACATGACTCTCAGCAAATAGCTTGGGGTGTCTACTTTCCAAAATGGGGTAATTTGGGGGGGGTTTTGTGCTATTTTGGCATTTTATGGCCTTCGAAACTGTAATAGGTAGTGAGGAGTGAAATAAAAAATTTGCGCCCTTAGAAATCCAGAAGGTGGCGATTGGTTTTTGGGGCCCCGTACGCAGCTAGGCTCCCAAAATGTCCCACACATGTGGTATCCCCGTACTCAGGAGAAGCAGCAAAATGTATTTTGGGGTGCAATTCCACATATAACCATGGCATGTGTGAGCAATATATAATTTAGTGACAACTTTTTGTAAAAAAAATAAATATTTTTATTTTTTGTCATTATTCAATCCCTTGGAACAAAAAAAAAATATTCAATGGTCTCAACATGCCCCTCAGCAAATAGCTTGGGGTGTCTACTTTCCAAAATGGGGTCATTTGGGGGGGTTTTGTGCCATCTTGGCATTTTATGGCCTTCAAAACTGTGATAGGTAGTGAGGAGTGAAATAAAAAAATGAATGCCCTTAGAAATCCTGAAGGTGGTGCTTGGATTTCGGGGTCCCGTACGCGGCTAGGCTCCCAAAAAGTCCCACACATGTGGTATCCCTGTACTCAGGAGAAGCAGCAGAATGTATTTTGGGGTGTCATTTCACATATGCCCATAGCATGTGTGAGCAATATATCATTTAGTGACAACTTTGAGCAAAAAAAAAAAGTTTGTACTATTCCCACAACTTGTGGCAAAATATAAAATATTCCATGGACTCAACATGCCTCTCAGTAAATAGCTTGGGGTGTCTACTTTCCAAAATGGGGTCATTTTGGGGGGTTTTGTGCTATTTTGGCATTTTATGGCCTTCGAAACTGTGATAGGTAGTGAGGAGTGAAATCAAAATTTGCACCCTTAGAAATCCTGAAGGCGGTGATTGGTTTTCGGGGCCCCGTACGCAGCTAGGCTCCCAAAAAGTCCCACACATGTGGTATCCCCGTACTCAGGAGAAGCAGCAAAATGTATTTTGGGGTGCAATTCCACATATAACCATGACATGTGTGAGCAATATATAATTTAGTGACAACTTTTTGTAAAAAAAAAAAAAAAATTATTTTTTGTAATTATTCAATCCCTTGGGACAAAATAAAATAAATATTCAATAGTCTCAACATGGCCCTCGGAAATAGCTTGGGGTGTCTACTTTCCAAAATGGGGTAATTTGGGGGGGTTTTGTGCCATCTTGGCATTTTATGGCCTTCAAAACTGTGATAGGTAGTGATAGGTAGTGAGGAGTAAAATAAAAAATGTATGCACTTAGAAATCCTGAAGGCGGTGCTTGGATTTCGGGGTCCTGTACGCGGCTAGGCTCCAAAAAAGTCCCACATATGTGGTATCCCTGTACTCAGGAGAAGCAGCAGAATGTATTTTGGGGTGTCATTTCACATATGCCAATAGCATGTGTGAGCAATATATCATTTAGTGACAACTTTGTGCAAAAAAAAAAAAGTTTGTAATATTCCCGCAACTTGTGGCAAAATATAAAATATTCCATGGACTCAACATGCCTCTCAGTAAATAGCTTGGGTGTCTACTTTCCAAAATGGGGTCATTTTGGGGGGTTTTGTGCTATTTTGGCATTTTATGGCCTTCGAAACTGTGATAGGTAGTGAGGCGTGAAATCAAAAATTTGCACCCTTAGAAATCCTGAAGGTGGTGATTGGTTTTCGGGGTGCCGTGCGTGACTAGACTCCCAAAAAGTCCCACACATGTGGTATCCCCATACTCGGGAGAAGTAGTGGAATATATTTTGGGGTGCAATTCCACATATAACAATGGCATGTGTGTGCAATATATCATTTAGTGACAACTTTTTGTAAAAAAAAAATTTTTTTTAATTTTTTGTCATTATTCAATCCCTTGGGACAAAAAAAAAAATATTCAATGGTCTCAACATGGCCCTCAGCAAATAGCTCGGGGTGTCTACTTTCCAAAATGGGGTCATTTGGGGGGGTTTTGTGCCATCTTGGCATTTTATGGCCTTCAAAACTGTGATAGGTAGTGATAGGTAGTGAGGAGTAAAATAAAAAATGTATGCCCTTAGAAATCCTGAAGGCGGTGCTTGGATTTCAGGGTCCCGTACGCGGCTAGGCTCCCAAAAAGTCCCACACATGTGGTATCCCTGTACTCAGGAGAAGCACTTTCTATGTCTGTCCAACATCTTTTGTATTTTGTGCATTGGTCTCTTTTTTTTTTTTTTACTGTGTTTTAAGCCACACCACTTAAAATAGCTCCACCTATTTTTTGTTGTAGCATGTGCTTCTTTCTTATCACCCAATAAACTCTTCTTATCATTTTTCTTAGAAATCCCAAAGAGTCTACAGATAGTGTGCCATGAGTACCATGTGTTCATGTGCCACTCCCTCTTGGTTCTATTCAGTGCAATGAGAATCAGTGGAATGTCCTCCATCTCAATCTGGTGGAGCATAAAGGAAGAAGCTGTAGAGGAGGAAATGTGTAGATCCAGTTGAATTGATTCCATGGAGTCACCATAGTATCAAATGCAAAAGCTACAGTGGCACTGATTTTGGCCACAAAACTGTTCAGTTTGTTGGTGAATCTGCACTCTGAAAAATCTACATCTGGCGTTCCTACCTCTGTCAAAAAGCTTGAAACACCTGTGGGTGGAGAGCTCATTCCCTGATTCCAGACAAAGATGGCAGACAAAGTACACCTTTCAATTTTCCAAACCCTAGGATGTGCATGGAGGACAGAGTCAAAATGTTTCATTCCACCCAAGTGAGAATCAAGTCTGATACACATTGAGCAGCACAACTTCTAGTGGCTCCTTGATGGTTGATGTAGACCACTGTTGTTGCATTGTCTGACTGAATTCTGGTTAGGTGACCTCCCAGCTGGGAGGTCCAACATTTAAGTTCAAGAATGTTGCTTCCTCTGACAGCCAGGTCCCCTGCTCTGATAGGTCATCCACATAGTAACATAATAGGTAAGGTTGAATAAAGACAATAGTCCATCCAGTTCAACCTGTGTAGGTGTGTGTGTGTAGGAAAATCATTTCCCATATATCCGTATATTGTTTTTGCTAAGATGCATGTCCATGAGTCATTTAAAACTATACATACGTCCTGTCGACACCACCGATTGTGGAAGAGAGTTCCACATCATTACCGCCCTGACAATGAAAACCCCCTATGCACCTTAAGTTTAAACCGCTTCTCTTCCAGTCTTATCTCGTAGCCCCGTTTCCTCTTACACTCCCTGGGACTGAAAAGTTTCATATTTACGCTGGGATCAGTCTGTCTTCTACTACGACCCCTAGATCCTTCTTTATCCTGGAAGCCCCTCATCTGGGACGCTTCCCCAGTCTGAAAATCTAACATCCATCTTGAAAACTTTCCACATCTTTAGGGGAAATCTTCTCCAATGCTGTGTTGGAAATCCACCAGCCAGGGAGAACCTGGCTTTGCAGGCCAGACTGTATCCGTTTGCCCCACACTGCCAGAACATTGAGTTGCAGCAGTTTGAAATAGAATTGAGTGCATAGTACTTCCTCAGAGAAGGCTATCAACAGACTCAATACTGTTATGAAGGCAAAAATCAAGAGCTAACCAATTGAGGCCATGAGAGCGAAGGAACATAAATTTGCCCTGGGGCAGGAATATATGGGAAAGGACCTCATCCAATATCAGGTCCAGGTACTCCAATAAGTATTTCAGGTCCAACAACTTCTGAAAGTTGAGGATTCATCCGAATCTCTGCAGAGTTTGCAATATACATTGGTTGTCAAGGCTTGGGAGAACTGGTCCTTAAGCAGGAGCTCCTCCATATAACCATATTGAAGAGCCAGGGTGCAGTTGACAGGCCAAAGAGGAGGGCAACAAATTAGTAATGGTGTGTAACGACAGCAAAAAGCAGATAGCACTAATTAGGAGGAAATATGGGGATGTGCAAGTAAGCAGACACTGAAGCCAGAAGGTCCCCAAGTAAAAGGGAGATTATAACTGATTCCATGCTAAATTCTTGTTCTGGCAGGAACAAGTTGAGGGTATTGTAGATCCACAATGGGACACATGCCTCTTTTTGCCCTGGGAACAGTGAACAGGTTAGAGTAAAATCCCTGAAATTCTTCCTCGTTTGTAACTGGGATAACGATCTCCTGTGAGAGAAGAAACCACATTTTGAGATTTGGGAAGCATTGGCTTACTGAATAATAACTGTACAGGACATTTGGATGAGAGATAAATGTCTCTATTATTTGGGTTGTGGTCACTTTAAGGATCATGATAAGAGATATATTTGGAGTACTCAGGGCTTCTCATCCATGCAGGGTGGGGGGTTCTGGGTGGTCCAGTTAGAAAGCAGTTTACTCAGAATTGACCTGATATGGGACCTGGAATTCAGAGTCTCGTTTTGGGAAGGAAAGAGCCTCCAACCATGGGCTATAGGTAAAGGCAGACAGAGGTAAGGGGTAAAATGAACAAAAATGGTACTAATACACACAAATGCGAGTAACAGGGCCCAGGTTTTGCCGATCAGCTTAAACTGTAACTTTATTATTATCATTATTATACAGGATTTATATAGCGGAAACAGTTTGAGCAGTGCTTTACAACATCGGGGAAGACAGTACAATTGGAATAAAATTCAATACAGGAGGGATCAAAGGGCCCTGCTCATTAGAGCTTACAATCTAGAAGGGAGGGTCAAGTGGAACAAAGGATAGTAGCTGTAGGGGATGATCAGATGGACAAAATGAAAATGCAGTTGTTAGGTGTGGGTAGGGTAGGCTTCTCTGAAGAGGAGGGCTTTCAGGTATAGCCTAAAAGCTAATAGAGTAGGAGATAATTGGAAAGCTTTGGGTAAGGAGTTCCAAAGGGTTGGAGAGGCTCTGGAAAAGTCCTGGAGACGGGCATGGGAGAAGGCGATGAGAGAGCTAGAGAGCAGGAGGTCTTGAGAAGAACAAAGAGAACGATTAGGTTAGTATTTTGAGACTAGGTCAGTAATGTAGCTGGGGGCAGAGTTGTGGATGGCTTTGTAAGTAGTTGTTAGTATTTAGAATTTAATTTGTTGGGTGAGCGGAAGCCAGTGAGTGGTTGGTAAGGTGGATGAGTCTGGCAGCAGCATTCATGATGGATTGAAGTGGAGATAGAGTATGTAGAGGTAAGCCAATGAGGAGGGAGTTGCAGTAATCAAGGCAACAGATGACTAGGGAGTGAATTAAGAGCTTTGTTGTAACTGAGTCATAACTAGAGTATCATAAGCCCAAAGGCTACGCTGTCTTAGGCCCTGGAGTGACTTTGCTAGGTCTAAGCTTGCCTGCAGGCCTTCAGGGTTCAGAAAAGTGGAAACATTGCTAAAGTCTATGTAAACACTAAGAAACCAGGAGGAACAATCTCAAAAAATGAGGGAAAAAATTGTTATGGCTTCCAGATACTCCCAGTTCAAGAAGGTGGGGACTTGAGGAAGAGCTCTGGCCGGAATAACTTGAACAAGCTTAACAGTAATGAAAAGGGCAAGCAACAAGTGCAGGGAGGGGTAAAGTTGATCTGAGATAATGGGGTAATCCAGAACAGGTGATGTGGTGCTGCTCAGTGCTATGCAGCATAAGTATGGTAGTATTTAACAAGCCTGATGGCAAACTGAGTAACAAGAGTCTTTGGTTTTGTGGTGGGTTGGCAACCCCCTCGCTAATCCTGCGCTTCACAGTAGCTTGAGATCTGGCAAACCCGCTCTGGCAAGTAAGCTGCTCTGGTGGCTGAGTGCCCTAGGGCTCAGTACTCTACCTATACGTTCAGCTTCCTTCATCGATCTGGTGCCTAGTCCCAAACTTTTCCTGTGCAATCAGTAAGGAGAATCTCCTTGTCTCCTCTTTGAGTCCCCAAGCCTATTGGGACATGTGGCTTTGCAGCCATGCCATGCAGTGTAGCAGTCTGTCCGAGAGACTACATGTCCCAGCATGCTTTGTAGCAGGTCTCCTTTTCCTGCTCCTGTGGAATCTCAAAGTCTATTTGGATTTGTAGTTCAGAAGGTCAATTCCTGCATTATAGAGATTCCATTTTGGACTACATCCCCCATGATCCCAAGTGCTCTGCAATTAATGTCTATGAGATTGCTTGGCTAGCTTTCCTGCTCTCTGATTGGTCCTTTGCTCTGCTGTCAGGAAGGGAGCTGCAACACAGCCAGCATGAGAAGAGGATTTTACAGAGGCTGCTCTGGCTCTCAGCTTGACAATGTAGGCAGGTGAAGGGAAGGCAGAAGAATCTTCAGCTACATATATCAGCCGGCAGCTGGCTACATACATTTTACCATAATTGGGCTTTAATCATTTTTTTTAAATGTTCACTAAATAATTTTTTCTTATTTATCCAGAGTACGGGGATACAAAATATGTGTAGGCTTTTAAATATATGTCAGTGTTATATGGTTGATAAACAAATGTTTCTATTAAGGCCTGGATCATACTAGTGCAATTTCGGATGCAAATTCAGTTGCACAGAGTTGCATAAATATGGAAATTACTCTGTTTTCAATGGTGTCGGCTCACATTAATCACTTCAGCCCCAGGAGATTTGGCTGCTTATTGATCAGGACATTTTTTGCGATTCGGCTCTGCGACGCTTTAACTGATAATTGCGCGGTTTTGCGACATTGCATTCAAACAAAATTGACGTCCTTTTTTTCCCCACAAATAGAGCTTTCTTTTGGTGGTATTTGATCATCTCTGTGTTTTTTTGTTTTTTGCACTATAAACAAATAAAGAGCGGCAATTTTGAAAAAAACACAATATTTTGTACTTTTTGCTATAATAAATATCCCCAATTATTCTTTAAAAAAGCAATTTTTTTTCTCAGTTTAGGCCAATATGTATTCTTCTACATATTTTTGTAAAAAAAAATAGCGATAAGCGTATAGTGATTGGTTTGCGCAAAAGTTATAGCATCTACAAAATAGGGGATAGATTTATGGCATTTTTATTATAATTTTTTTTACTAGTAATGGCGGTGATCTGTGATTTTTATCATGGCTGCGACATTATGGCAGACACATCGGACACATTTTACACATTTTTGGGACGATTGTCATTTATACAACGATCAGTGCTATAAAAATGCACTGATTACTGTATAAATGTCACTGGCAGGGAAGGGGTTAACACTAGGGGGCGTTCAAGGGGTTAACTGTGTTCCCTAGTCTGTGTTCTAACTGTAGGGGGAGGGGACTGACCATAGGAGATGACAGATCATGGTTCTTAGCTATTAGGAACTCACGATCTGTCACTCCTCACAGAACAGAACACGCTCTGCCTCTTGTGCCTGCGATCGCTTGTGGCCGGCGACCATTGGTCACGAGCATAGGCACCACCACAGTGCAGCTGGCGCATGCGCTTCTGCTATCCTGCTTAAAGGAGCCGACGTACAGCTACGACGGCTCATGGGATCGTGCCGACCTGCCGCGGTATAATGACGGTGGCTGGTCGGCAAGCGATTAAGCTCTGTCTCTTTTTATTTATTTCTTTGATATTGAGATTTCTCAATTAGGCAGCCGCTAGACAGAGTTAATTAACCATTTGCCGACCAGCTTACGTACATTTACTGTGGCAGGTCGGCTCTCCAGTGCAAACTGACGTACCTTTACGTTGGTCTGTGCAAGGAGGACAGCGGGCGCATGCGTGAGCGTGCTCGCGGCTCCCGAGGACTCGATGTCCATCGTGACCACGATCAATGTGTACAGAGCCAAAATGGGGAACTGCCTATGTAAACAAGGCGATTACTCATTCTGCCTAATGACATGTCAGAGATCTTCTGTTCCCAGTGATTAGAACACACCCAGGGAACACACTTAACCCCTTGATCCCCCCCATGTGTTAACCCCTTCCCTGACAGTGTAATTTCTACAATGATCAGTGCATTTTTATAGCAATTATCAATGTAATAAAGTCACTGGTCCCCAAAGTGTAATTTGGGGTCAGATTTGTCCGCCGTAATGTCGCAGTCCTGCTAAAAATCACAGATCACCGTCATTACCAGTATAAACTATAAAAAAATAAAAGTCCCTAAATCTATCCTGTAGTTTGTAGACGCAATAACTTTTGTTCAAACCAATCAATGCACGCCTATTGTGATTTTTTTTTTTACCAAAAATATGCAGAAGAATATATATCGGCCTAAAATGAGGAATACATTAGTTTTTTTTATATATATATTTTTTTATTGGATATGTATTATAGCAGAAAGTAAAAATTATAATTTTTTTAGTTGTCAGTGTTTTGTTTGTTTATAGCGCAAAAAATAAAAACCGAAGAGGTAATCAAATATCACCAAAAGAAAGCCCTATTTGTGGGGTAAAAAAGGATGTCAATTTTGTTTGGGTACAGCGTCTCATGACCGCGCAATTGTCAGTTAAAGCGACGCAGTGCCGAATCACAAAAAATAGCCTGGTCATTAAGGGGGGGGGGGAATCTTCAGATCCTTAAGTGATTATATATACATTCTCATGTTAGAGTGTACTGTAATTCTGGGATGTTTCACACACATACAGTAGATATGTAAAATACTAATGCACCCACATGTATCTCCGGGTGCATATTTACCATTACTGTAATTTACCCTTAATAGACAATAAACACATTGAACATTAAATATTACAATCTTGACAGAGATCTGGATTTCACATTACAGAAATAATTTACACCTAGAATGGTGATGATATAGGATATTGGATGTGATCTTCCTGTATTACTCTGTATTGGGTGTGATCTGAGGTCTGTACAGAGTGTCTGTATGTTGGGAGGAATCTGTCAGATCTTCAGGGATCTCTTCTGACAAATCCAGTTTTGTTTGGCTTGACAGTCATCATTATTATATCCAGAATCTGCTTCCCACCGTGGATATCTATAAAAAATACTCTGCTTCCATCCATACACAGTCTCCTGAATATTTTGTTGATATCTGAAATCTGTGTAATAAATAACAATGAGGAGTTATGAGTATTTATTGTTTTCTGGATGAACATCATTCATATTCTCAGTGTAGATGAAGAGTCACTTACAGGCCGGTATTATAGAGCCGAACGGTCCATCC
The DNA here is from genome assembly GCF_037356315.1 of Lithobates pipiens. Taxonomy (NCBI): domain Eukaryota; kingdom Metazoa; phylum Chordata; class Amphibia; order Anura; family Ranidae; genus Lithobates; species Lithobates pipiens. Next base: position 262,286,214 of record NW_027507784.1, on the reverse strand, counting down.
ATCTCCATCCGTCTCCATCGATGTATAGACCAATCCAGAACTTTCCATCTGTTTGTTGGTTGATGGATCTGTTTATAAACTCCTGGGAGAAGAGAACATCGTCTGTCACCATCCAACCACAGACATCGGACACACACATCGGATAGAAGTCTGAAGATCTGTCTATTCCATCATTTCTACAAAAGTTCTATTGTGGAAAAATCCCCATACAAAAAGAACAAAAAAAGTATCCCTGAACTGAAATTTATTGTCAATTTCCTAACATTTTTACATTTACATTTACATTTCACATGTCTATCCTTTTATATTAAAGTAATAAAAAAAAATCACATATAATATACAGGGTAGGTGCTCATTAAAGAGGAAGTAAACCCTGATGGTTTATACTTCCTCTTTGTTTCCCTGCAAAGGCAAAGCATAATGAGCTGCTATGCATCGCATAGTAGCCCATTATGTGTCACTTACCTGACACAGGAGCCAGCGATGTCACCGATTTCCTCGCCTGCTCGAAGTGTCTATCTTCCTTTCGGGGTCATGGACTCCGGCTCTGTGACTGGCCAGAGTCACGTGACGTCACTTACACGCTTGCACGCGGGAGCCGCCAGTCATGCCATGTTGTTTAATGTAAACGGCACGCCATGCCCGTTTTAAGGTGCGCATGCGTCGAGTACATCGGCGCATGCGCAGAAGAAATCATTGTACAGGGAATTGTAGGTTTAGGAGATATTTGCAGCACTGACAGGTAAGCCTTAATATGGCAGCTATGCCAAGGAGACAGAGTCATTAATAAGGGGGGTTTCTCAGTAGAGCGCAGGCCCAATTCAAATCAGAAACTCCTTCGGGGGTCAGTGCTACATCCATAACTGGGTACTAACATTTATAGGTAAAGTTAAATATCCGATTGCCTCTCAGGGGATCGGGAAGGAATTTTTTCCCCTGCAGTAGCAAGTTGGATCATGCTTTATTGGGGTTTTTCGCCTTCCTCTGGATCAACTGTTGATATAGGATTGGGTATATGGGATTGTATGATTTTTGTTTTTATTATTTTTATTATTGGGAGAACTAGATGTCTTGTGTCTTTTTTTCAACCTGCCTAACCATAAACCTATAACCCTTGTTCTTCACAACTGTTTTAGCCAAACAAGGGCAGCTCATGTAATTCTCTCATTGCAACTGTATATTAACTACTTCAGCTCTCACAGTTGCACAGCTGCCATGGACTAGATCAGCCTTTACATTTTTGCTATGGACCTACTGATTGAGTGTACCACACACACCCAAATTTTTGTGTGTGGTGTGTCCAAGTCTTTTGCACCGTACACATGACCGGACTTTCCGACATCAAAACCATGGCATTTTGTTCGAAGGGTGTTGGCTCAAGCTTGTCTTGCATACACACAGTCACACAAATGTTGGCCAACAATTACGAACGTAGTAGACATGTGTGATTAGTTTCGTACGAATCAAAAATTTGTACGAATTTTTGGAAATTCGTAAATTCGTATGAATCTGAAATACGAATTTTTATGCATACTAATTCTGTACAAAATACAAAATTTAATTTACAAATTTTGGATCCAAATTTATAATGAATGTTCGTAATTTTTACGAAACGTTAACAAACCTAAAAGTTAAAACCCCAGGAAGTCAGCACAGCACAGGGATGGTGGGAACCCCTCATAATGGGCACAGCGGGTGTACACTCAGACCCGGGAACTCAGCACAGGGATGGTGGGAACCCCTCATAATGGACACAGCAGGTGTACAGACTTGGGAACTCAGCACAGGGATGGTGGGAACCCTTCATAATGGACACACAGCAGGTGTACAGACCTGGGAACTCAGCACAGGGATGGTGGGAACCCTATGGGAATTTCTATGCTTACAAATTTTATACGAAATATGAAATTTCGTTAAGGAATTTCAGAATTTCGGATCCAAATTCCGTTACAACAGAAACATGACTGGTGTTTTGTTCACCAATCAGAGGAAGTCATCACAGCACAGGGATGGTGGGAACCCCTCATAATGATAAATTCATCATAACAAACATTCGTTATTCTTCCGAAAAGTTAACGAGCCTAAAGGTTAAAAACCCAGGAAGTCAGCACAGCACAGGGAGCTAATGAAATGAAAATTTGTATTTCGTACAAATCCAAATTGAATACGAATACATTTTCGTACGGAATGAAGCGGAATGAAACAAAACAAATTTATTGACGGCGCACATGTCCAGAACGTAATGACGTACAAGATGTACGTGATATCTCCATTACGAACGCTAGTTTTACAAGACCGATCGCTTCCGACTCGTGCTTCATTCCAAGCATGCGTGTTTGTACTTTTGACTTTTGTCCGACGGGCTTGTGTACACACGATTGGAAAGTCCGACAACAAACATTTGTTGGCAGAAAATGTGAGAACCTGCTAGCCAACATTTGTTGGTCGGAAAGTCCGACAACAATTGTCTGATGGAGCGTACACACAGTCAGACTTATCGCCAACAAGCTCACATCCAACATTTCCCGGCGGAAAATCTGATTGTGTGCATTAGGTTACTCACAGAAAGGAGACAAATGGGTTGATTTACTAAAGGCAAATAGACTGTGCACTCTGTAGGTGCAGTAGCTCCACAGCTTAATGAATGAGGTAAAGCTTCAAGAGGAAGTAAACTCTCCCACTCTGATGCTTCTTTTCATTTAGTCCATTATAATAAGTAATTATCAGACTATAGCCACTGTAATCCAGCCCAAATCACATATTACTTACTGTTTAAAGAAACTTTAACCACTTAAGGACCGCCGCATGGCAATGTACGTTGGCGCAATGGCACCGATAGGCACAAGCACGTACATGTATGTGATTGCCTTCCAGCGGGTGGGGGGTCCGATCGGACCCCCTCCCGCTGGATGCGGCAGTCCGTTTAGCTTCAGGAGTGATCCGAGATGAGGGGATGGGCGTTGGTTTCTGGCCATCCCCTCTCGATCGCTCCTGGCGAATTAGAAGTTTCCCCCGCTGTGTATTGTAAACACAGGCAGGGAGGAAGTGATGTCATTCTCCTCAGGCGGTCTTTTTGACCGGACTGTGAGGAGAACAGAGAAAGTAAGTGCACCAAACACTACACTGACATGTAGGTACACATAGGCACACAAATCCCCCCCGATCGCTACCCCCCCTCCCAGTCACAGTGTCACTGATTGCAGTGATCATTTATTTACTGGTCACTGCATTTAGTGTTAGCTGTGACAGTAAAAACTGTCAGGGCAGTTAGTGTTAGGTCCAGGGTAGCCCCCTACCCCCCCAATAAAGGTTTAACCCCCTGATTGCCCCTAGAGTTAACCCTTTCACCCCCTTTTGCCAGTGTCACTAAGCAATCGTTTTTCTGATCGCTGCATTAGTGTCACTAGTGCCGCCAGGTAGCTAGTTATTTTTTTAGGTTCGCCGCCAGGTTTTTATAGCGCTAGGTACCCCGATATACTACCCAATAATGGTTTTAACCCCCCGACTGCCCCTAGTTAACCCTTTCACCCCCTTTTGCCAGTGTCACTAAGCAATCGTTTTTCTAATCGCTGCATTAGTGCCACTGGTGCCGCTAGGTAGCTAGTTTTTTTTAGGTTCACCGCCAGGTTTTTATAGCGCTAGGTACCCCGATATACTACCTAATAACGGTTTTAACCCCCTGATTGCCCCTAGTTAACCCTTTCACCCCCTTTTGCCAGTATCACTAAGCAATCGTTTTTCTGATTGCTGCATTAATGTCACTGGTGCCGCTAGGTAGCTAGTTATTTTTTTAGGTTCACCGCCAGGTTTTTATAGCGCTAGGTACCCCCATATACTACCCAATAATGATTTTAACCCCCTGATTGCCCCTAGTTAACCCTTTCACCCCCTTTTGCCAGTGTCACTAAGCGATTGTTTTTCTGATCGCTGCATTAGTGTCACTGGTGCCGCTAGGTAGCTAGGTATTTTTTAGGTTCACCGTCAGGTTTTTATAGCGCTAGGTACCCCCATATACTACCCAATAACAGTTTTAACCCCCTGATTGCCCCTAGTTAACCCTTTCACCCCCTTTTGTCAGTGTCACTAAGCGATCATTTTTCTGATCGCTGCATTAGTGTCACTGGTGCCGCTAGGTAGCTAGTTATTTTTTTAGGTTCACCGCCAGGTTTTTATAGCGCTAGGTACCCTCATATACTACCCAATAATGGTTTTAACCCCCTGATTGCCCCTAGTTAACACTTTCACCAGCGATCACCGTATAAGTGCCACTGGTGACGCTGGTTAGCCAGTTAGTTATTTAGGTTCCCTGTCAGGTTTTTATATAGCGCCAGGGACCCCCATATACTACCTAATAAAGATTTTAACCCCCTGATTGCCCCTAGTTAACCCTTTCACCAGTGATCCCCCTATAAGTGTTACGGGTGACTCTGGTTAGTTAGTTTGCTTTTTATAGCATCAGGGCACCCACCATTTATTACCCAATAAAGGTTTAACCCCCTGATCACCCGGCGGGTGATATCAATTAGGTTTTAGGGTCAGGGTCTGCGTTGCCCCAGGCAGCGCTAGGTTAGTGCCAGTACCGCTAACACCCATGCACAAAGCATAAACCTCCCGTAGTGGTATAGAATCTGAACAGATCAATATCTGATCTGATCTGATCAGATCTATACTAGCGTCCCCAGCAGTTTAGGGTTCCAAAAAAACGCATTGTTAGCGGGATCAGCCCAGATACCTGCTGGCACCTGCGTTTTGCCCCTCCGCCCAGCCCACCCAAGTGCAGTATCGATCGATCACTGTCACTTACAAAACACTAAACACATAACTACAGCATTCGCAGAGTCAGGCCTGATCCCTGCGATCGCTAACAGTTTTTTTTGGTAGCGTTTTATATTTAAATCCTGAAGGCAGTGCTTGGTTTTCGGGGTCCCGTACGTGGCTAGGCTCCCAAAAAGTCCCCCACATGTGGTATCCCCGTACTCGGGAGAAGCAGCAGAATTTATTTTGGGGTGTAATTTCACTTATACCCATAGCATGTGTGAGCAATATATCATTTAGTGATAACTTTGTGCAAAAAAGAAAAAATAAATTGTTAATTCCTGCAACTTGTGGCAAAATATAAAATATTTCATGGACTCAACATGCCTCTCAGTAAACAGCTTGGGGTATCTACTTTCCAAAATGGGGTCATTTGGGGGGGGTTTTGTGCTATTTTGGCATTTTATGGCCTTCGAAACTGTGATAGGTAGTGAGGAGTGAAATCAAAAATTTGCACCCTTAGAAATCCTGAAGGCAGTGATTGGTTTTTCGGGGTTCCGTACGTGTCTAGACTCCCAAAAAGTCCCACATATGTGGTATCCCCATACTCAGGAGAAGTAGCAGAATATATTATGGGGTACAATTCCACATATAACTATGGCATGTGTGAGCAATACATAATTTAGTGACAACTTTTTATAAACTTTTTTTTTTGTGTCATTATTCAATCACTTGGGACAAAAAAAAATATTCAATGGGCTCAACATGCCCCTCAGCAATTTCCTTGGGGTGTCTACTTTCCAAAATGGGGTCATTTGGGGGGGGGTTGTACTGCCCTGCCATTTTAGCACCTCAAGAAATGAGATAGGCAGTCATAAATTAAAAGCTGTGTAAATTCCAGAAAATTTACTCTAGTTTGTAGACGCTATAACTTTTGCGCAAACCAATAAATATACGCTTATTGACTTTTTTTTACTAAAGACATGTGGCTGAATAAATTTTGCCCTAAAAGTATGACTAAAAATTAGTTTATTCTATTTTTCTTATAACAAAAAGTAGAAAATATCTTTTTTTCTCTAAATTTTCTGTCTTTTTCCATTTATATCGCAAAAAATAAAAATCGCAGAGGCAATCAAATACCATCAAAAGAAAGCTCTATTTGTGGGAAGAAAAGGACGTAAATTTAGTTTGGGTACAACACTGCATGACCGCGCAATTACCAGTTAAAGCAGTGCAGTGTGAAATTGTAAAAAGACCTCTGGTCCATAGGCTGACAATTGGTCCGGGGCTGAAGTGGTTAAAAAAATTGTTTCCAGGGGTAAGGCAGCACCATCTTAAGTATTGTTTTCTGAATCCACAGTAGAGAGTATTTCCGCCCTTACATTGAGCACTTCCTGTACTGTTAACCAAGCCTCCTTCTCAATCCAAAATTTCTATGGCAACCCTGCTTTCCTGTTCATAGCTTACTTGTTTATTTCATAGTATTTACTTGTGCCGATGTCTAATGTTTGCCTTTGTCAGACTTATCAGCTTCAGCTGATAAGACTGCAGTAATGGCCATGTTCAGACTGTATGTGATGTCACATGGTCACATGGGGTGTAGGAGGAAGCTCTGAGTGATTAGCAGCCTCCTGGGAGTTCAGTGTTGTGCCGTAGGAAGTCCTGATAACAGATAGATAAGCACATAGAGAGTGTGCCGTAAATCAGGGGAGATCTGGGCATGCTCAGTGACTTCATTCTACAGAACAAAAAGGATTACAATAATACTAAGCAAGTAAGAAGATATCTACAAGCAGTGTTCATTAGGGTTTTTTATGCTGATTTACATGGGACAAAGTTGTGGGGGAGGGTTTACAACCACTTTCACTTTGCAAAGAATCACATGCAATGAAATTTTAAAAAATAGCATGTTTGATTGGACATGATTGGATGATGGAAGTCAGCAGAGCTTCTGCTCATTTACTACGCTCTGGAGAAACTGCACGTGCAGAATTCACAGTTTCCTTTAATAAATCAACCCCAAAATTCCCAAACCAGCATTTAAGGAACACACCTGTCCAATGTTATAGCTGAACTCCAGACAACAGCAATTATTACAGTTATTTGTAAATTAGAAGTCATTTTATAAAGTGTTAATTATGAAAGTGTATTTTAGCTGCAACTAGTCTAAGAAACCAATGTACCATAATATAAGCTTAATGTTTTCTCTTATACAGCAGTTCTTAGTCTGAGAGAGGAAGAGGCAGCATTAGGAGCCAACTGGGCGGACTGGCCTACCGGGATATCGGGACATTTTCTGGTACGCTGCCTGCCCTGGGGCTGCTTTGGGCTAAGCTGTGGCTGGCTGAAGCGCTCTTCTCCCTCCTCCTCCTCCCCCGCCCCCCTCTACATGTCACACACAGCAGGCATCTCACACTGTGTGTCTAGGCGCTGAGCTGAGTGTGAAAAGTCCCGCCCTCCTCCTAGCCCAGCTTGTGTGATAGACAGAACAATGTGTCTATCACACAAGCTGGTCTAGGAGGAGGGCGGGACTTTTCACACAGCAGGGCCGAAAGTTTCACACTGAGCTCAGCCATTGACTGTGACGTCACCTGCTGCTACCCTGATGAGACAATATGGGATTGGCATTGTGTATGCTGTTTAAGCTTGCCATCAAGAATATTGTCTGTAAGTTTTCTACCTACATTAAAATCTGTGCTTTCACAATAATGGAGAGCACTTAGATTTGTTTTATTTTATTTATTCATGACTGGGATACATGTGGGATTTGGATCTCTTGCACTTCAAAGTGTTTCCCTCTGAAGTGGGAACAAGTGTTTACTGATCTTCCTTTTGGTTCAGGGGTCATTCCCTATGAAGCGAGGGAGCATTTTGCCTGTTGGTTGGTGGTACAAGTGGATCTGATAAAACTTGTGGATTCTTCTGTCTTTTATGGATGTTTTTGGGCTATCTTTTATTGGGCTCTGGACTGCTCTTAATGATTAATGCCATATTGGACTTTTTATAATTTCATTATATTGATTGCTCTGTTTTTACAAATTTGCATTTGGGGCTATGTGAAATTAGCCCTTAGTGTTCAGCTTGCAATAGTTTTTATTTCAGTTATTTGTTTGCGCTGATTTTTCTATTTATCCAGAGGCTGTGATTATGGGCATGGTAAAGCTGCAGTTATGGGCACGCTGAGGCTGCGATTATGGGCATTATAAGGCTGCAATGATGGGCACAGTCAGGCTACAATTATGGGCACGGCAAGGCTGAAATGATGGGCATAGTGAGGCTGCATGGACTGGCACAGAGGCTGAAATGATGGGCACTGGTGAGGCAGCATTGATCTCTTCTACCATGTCCTCAGTCTCCAACCATCTCCTGTACCATGTCTGCAGCCTCTGACATCTCCTGTATCATGTCTGCAACCTCTGACCATCTCCTGTACCATGCCCACAGCCTCTGACCATCTCCTGTACCATGCCCACAGCCTCTGACCATCTCCTGTACCATGCCCGCAGCCTCTGACATCTCCTGTACTATGCCCATGGCCTCTGACATCTCCTGTACCATGCCCACAGCCTCTGACCATCTCCTACCATGCCTACAGCCTCTGACCATCTCCTACCATGCCCACAGCCTCTGACCATCTCATGTACCATGCCCTCAGCCTCTGACCATCTCCTGTACCATGACCATAGCCTCTGACTTCTTCTGTACTATGCCCACAGCCTCTGACATCTCCTGTACTATGCCCACAGCGTCTGACAACTCATGTACTATGTCTGCAGCCTCTGACATCTGTACCTTGTCCACAGCCTCTGACATCTCCTGTACCATGCCCACAGCCTCTGACATCTCCTGTACCATGCCCACAGCCTCTGACATCTCCTGTAACATGCCCACGGCCTCTGACATCTCCTGTACCATGCCCACAGCCTCTGACCATCTCCTGTACCATGCCCACAGCCTCTGACCATCTCCTGTACCATGCACACAAGCAATGACCATCTCCTGTACCATGCCCACAGCCTCTGACTTCTCCTGTACTATGCCCACAGCCTCTGACATCTCCTGTACTATGTCTGCAGCCTCTGACATCTCCTGTACCTTGTCCACAGCCTCTGACATCTCCTGTACCATGCTCACAGCCTCTGACATCTCCTTTACCATGCCCACAGCCTCTGACATCTCCTGTACCATGCCCACAGCCTCTGACATCTCCTGTACCATGCCCACAGCATCTGACCATCTCCTGTACCATGCCCACAGCCTCTGACCATCTCCTGTTCCATGCCCACAGCATCTGACCATCTCCTGTACCATGCCAACAGCCTCTGACATCTCCTGTACTATGAACAAGAGGGAGAAATTTGTGGGACTTTATATGAAGCACATTACTGAATCAGAATGGACCAATCAATAAATAAACGGTTATTTATTGCAAGTGGTATACATACACATAAAAAGGAAATGTCAAAGTGATACAATACATTGTTGAGATAAGGTCTGAACAATTCATAATGTATACAAAATATCTCGACATAATATTAAGGCTTAATGTATTAAAATAGTTCATAATATAAAACAATTGTCTCAACATAATTACTATGTTGAGACAATTGTTTTATATTATGAACTATTTTATACAATCTCCCTCTTGTTCAAGATATTAGGGATGGAGGTATATAATGTGCCCATCAATTGCTGCCAATGTGCCATCATACGCAGCTATGGTCCACAGGAAACACTGACAGGCGGACCTAATTGCAAAACTTGGGTGAAAAATGGGGGGGTGGTAAAAATGCAGCTTGGCTGTGTGTTTTTACTGTCCCTTCCCCCCCATTACATGTGTAAAGTAGCATCTCACTATGTGCTCATAGTCATTATGATGATCAGAGCACAGCAGGTGTCGTATGGCTCTGTCAGTGTAACATGCTGTTGGGTGCTGACTTTTTTGTAAAATTCTGTAACACACAGTACAGCCATATATTAACAAAGTCAGCACCCAGCAGCATGGTACACTGACAGGGAACATACTAAAAGGAATGACAGAAAGGAATGCCCATAGACTTTAACAGGGAGATGGAATGCCAATAAAGAATAATGGAAAAAATATCAATTAGTGACAAAATCTTTAGACATATCAAATACATTTTTTTGCAATTACTTTTTGCAAACTTAATTTTAAATATCATTGGTCATGTTTAATATTCAGATTAAGTGGGATTATTATTGTTTTCTATGGCTGATATGTCTAAAGACTCTGTCACAATTTTTTTTTTTTTTCCAAACAGCTCCACAGACTGGATCCAGCAACCATCGGATAGGCCCCTCTCACTTGACCTAGCAGCCTATGAGATGCTCAACAAAGTCTCTGGCACAGACTTTTCAATTAAACTAAGGAATCTTGAGAGTTTAGAAGAACTACCATACAGTACCAGTTTCTTTCAGCCGACCCAGCGATACTGTATGGGTGTTGATCCGGGTTGCGTCCTCTAACTTAGTTTCCAGGCTCCTCCAGAGACACCAGCCTTGCGCTCGGTCCTCTACTAGAAAACTCCTCCCCTGGATCCTCCAGTTTTCTTGGCTTCTCCCCGCAGACGAGACAGCACAGGACCACCCCTGAATCAGTAGGCCCCAAGACTTTTCTGGGCCTACTTTCTCAGTTGCGAAGCCTCAGGCCATCCGGTCCCAGGACCCTGCGACACAGACCCCAGGCCAGGAGGGCCATGAGGTCGGGATAGCGGACCGCGGACAAGAACCACCAAAAATGGAGTTGGTACCTTAAATACCCTCTCCCAGAATGCACAGCAGAGAAACCACTCCCACTGAGCTATCTCTGAGCAAGAGGTAGTATTCAATACATCCAGCCTGCTGCATTTCCACACCTACCGGCGGTGACAATGACACCTACGGTCAAGTGGGAATCAGTGCAACCCAGCTAGACTAGCACAGAAACCAGAACTTTTAGGAAAAATTAGCCTGATCCAACTGCAGCTTCAGACAACTAAATTTGAAAAACAATAGCGTCAGCCCATTAGAAGCAGGGTGCTACATAATGACTATGACCACACAATAGGGAGTGTGGAGACTGAGCCTCAGCAGTGTGAGTGTGTAGGGGAATTGCTTGCCTGTGGGACCAGCGTCGGGATTACTCTCTCTTTCAGCCACTCTTTCAGACTGCAGCAGCACTGCACTCACTGAGGGAAGGGAGCCGCATTACAATTGAATGCATCCACCTAGGAAAGCATACAGTGAGCACAAGGTACACAGATGCAGAGCAAGGATTGCATGCCTCCACCTGAAAATTTAGAAAAAGTCCCTCTTCTTCCCTCACCTCCTGGGCCCCTCTATTAACCTAGGGGGCCCAGGAAGACTCTATATACCTTGCCAATCAAGTAGGTATCTGCTCGGGCCCCCCCTACTGGCTGGGCCCGGTACAACAGGACTGGTTGTACTGCTCAGTGGTCCTGCTGACACATCTAGACAGCTTCCAAGAATATTTGCTAATATATTGTAGACAACGCCGGGGGTGGGTTCTGGGAGGGTGCTATGTGTCGCCCATATTTGGGTTATGGTCCCTTTAAAAGAAATGGTTGGGGTACTCAGGGATTCTTGCCCATGCAGGGTGAGAAGGTTCCAGGACAGTTGCGCATAAAGGAGAGGACTAACTTGCAGTTCTCTCTGCATTAGTAATTGCCTATTTGGGACCTGACATTTTTGAGGTTCAGAGAGATATTCGGGTGGGAAAGAACCTCCAACCATGATTACAGGGACTCTGGCCCCAACAGGGTTAAGCAGCCTCCAGGAAGCAGCACTTAGGACAGGAAACTTCCAGCATTGGGGGTGAAGCAGAAGGAGTTTAGGAGAGGATACCTGTCTGAGGTCTGTGGGCTAAAAGCTGAGAAACAACTGAAGTTGGACTTTTCTAACTTTGGGGTAAATCTCTTATATGAACTTCTATGTCTTATATTTTGTTTGTGCTGAAGACAAGCAGACCTTTGTGTTGTGTTTCTTTTTTTGTGTTGTGTTTTTTTTTAACTGGTTCCCGACCAGCGCACGCTGATGTACGTCGGCAGAATGGCACAGGCAGGCATATTGGCGTACAGGTACGTCCAATCTTCAATGCCGCCCTGCCATCGTGCCGGTCGGGACCCCTGTGAGTCCGGTCACGGGTCCCGCGTACTTGATCGCCGCGGGCATACCCGCGATCGTCTCACGGACGGCTGAATGGAGGAAATGCCGTGTAAACAGCATTTCTCCATTCTGCCTAGCAACTAGTGACGCTGATCTCTGCTCCATGTGATTGGAGCAGAGATCAGTGTTCACTAAATGAAACCCCCCCACAGTTAGTAACACACCCCTAGGAACACTTAACCCCTACACTGCCACCCACTGGTTAACCCCTTCACTACCAGTGTCATTTACACAGGAATCACTGCATTTATAAATGACAATGGTCCCAAAAATGTGTCAAAAATGTCCAATGTGTCAGCCACAATGTCGCAGTCACAATAAAAATCGCTGATCGCTGCCATTACTAGTAAAAAAAAAAACAATAAAAAATTATTAATAAAAATGCCATAAAACTATCCCTCTTTTGTAAACACTATAACTTTTGCGCAAACCAATCAATAATCGCTTATTGCGATTTTTTTACCAAAAATATGTAGAAGAATACGTATTGGCCTAAACTGAGGGAAACATTTTTTTTTAGGTTTTTTGGGGATATTTATTATAACAAAAAGTAAAAAATAATGATTTTTTTTCAAAATTGTCGCTCTATTTTTGTTTATAGCGCAAAAAATAAAAACCACAGGGGTGATCAAATACCACCAAAAGAAAGCTCTATTTGTGGGGAAAAAAAGGACGTCAATTTTGTTTGGGAGCCACGTCGTATGACCGCGCAATTGTCAGTTAAAGTGACACAGTGCCGAATCGCAAAAAGCGGTCTGGTCTTTGACCAGCAAAATGGTCCAGTCTTTAAGTGGTTAATAATGTTTATTGAAATTTTGATGATACAAACATGAAAAGTTATACATAAGTGGTAGTACTTATCAGAAATAAATTGCAAGGCACAACTTGTGGTAACACATACATATCTGGAACAGGATAGGTTGTTACAGGTTTAGAACTGTATGGCTAAAACTATAAGTAACATCATGAACCTAGGGAAGATATATACTACCCGTATTCTTAATTAGGTGAGGGAAGGAAGGTAGGGGATGAAAGCAGGAGTGTGGTAGGAGGGAAGGAAGGAGATGAGGAGGGGGGGGGGGGAGGAGAGAAGGGAGGAGGGAAAGGAGAAGATAAAGGGGTTGTAAAGGTATTTGTTTTTTTAAAATAACAAACATGTTATACTTACCTCCACTGTGCAGCTCGTTTTGCACAGAGTGGCCCTAAATCTGGTCTTCTGGGGTCCCTCGGCGGCTGTCTCGGCTTCCTCCCACAAGTACTTCTCACATTCATGCGAGCTCCCTCGCATGGTGAGGAGTTCTTGTGGGCGTGCTTCCGTGATACAGCCGGCGGCTGTAGCTGCTCATTGTATCACTCGGCCCCGCCCCCCGGCACGCCACGTCATTGGATGTGATTGAAAGCAGTGTGAGCCAATGGCTGCGCTGCTTTCAATCCATCCACTGTAACCAATCAACGGCCAGGCTGAGTGGCAAAGAGGATGTTGGGGGCAAGCACGGGACTTTCGAGGGGTCAGGTAAGTAAAATGTCGCCACCTTCTGTTCTTCTTTTCTTCTCTTCTACTTCTTCCTTGAGGTGTTGACTTTCACCTTAATGCATTCTATGCATTAAGGTGAAAAAACATTTGACATTTTACTTACCTGACCCCTCGAAAGTCCCGTGCTTGCCCCCAACATCCTCTTTGCCACTTTGCCGCATGGCCCCCTTCCCCAAAGCACCCCCATGTTGAGGGCACGTGGCCTGGTATGGCTCAGGAGGGGGGCCGCTCGCTCGTCCCCACCCTCTTTCCTGACCGGCTGGGTAACATGCTCGGATAAGGGTCTGATACGGACCTGGGGGGACCCCCACACTGTTTTTTCGGCGTAGGGCTTCCCCATTAACTCCATACCAGGTGACGGGGCCAGCAACGTTTCAAACATTGACTTCCTTCTCTAGTCCCGGCTACCTGGAACCGCGTTCAAAATGAAAAGATTTTCCTCCGCGTGTGGGCAAGTCCATTCATTTCAAAAGTACTGCGGACCTAGTCCGCCGAAAAAATCCTGTTTGTGGGCAGGTCCGCTCGTTCGGAAAGTCCGGCGGTTTGTCCGCCAAACTAAATCCGCTGGATAGTCTGATCGTGTGTACGTGGCATAACAGATACTGAGAATTACACCCAGCATACAGGACAAGAGAAGTGGTACTGTGCAGATTCCATACATACAGAAGAACAGATACTGAGAATTACACTCAACATACAGGACAAGAAAAGTGGTACTGTGCAGAGGCCATACATACAGAATAACAGATACTGAGAATTACACCCGGCATACAGGACAAAATAAGTGGTACTGTGCAGATTCCATACATACAGAAGAACAGATACTGAGAATTATACCCAGCACACAGGACAAGAGAAGTGGTACTGTGCAGTGGCCATATACACAGAATAACAGATACTGAGAATTACACCCAGCATACAGGACAAGAGAAGAGGTACTGTGCAGAGGCCATACATACAGAAGAACAGATACTGAGAATTACACCCAGCACATAGGACAAGAGAAGTGGTACTGTGCAGAGGCCATACATATAGAATAGGAATACATACTGAGAAAGTGATGGGAATTCTCCTCCTATACAATTGTCACCAGAAGATATGTTCTATATTAGGTTTAATTCACACAAGAATGATGGCCCCTATTGCATGAAAAAGCCTTTTGAGTTTGTGGCTGGACCTGTGTGTGGGCAGCTTATGTTACTCCTATGCCCTGTACACACAATAGGATTTTCCGAAAACAAAATGTGGATTTTATTCCTAAGGATGTTGGCTCCAACTGTTGTCGGAAATTCCGAATGTCAAGAATGCGGTGCCTTTCAACGCATATGACAAGCCGAGAAAAATTAAGTTCAATAGCCAGTGCGGCTCTTCTGCTTGATTTCGAGCATGCGTGGACTTTTGTACGTCGGGCTTATGTACACACGCTTAGAATTTCAGACAGCAAGTTTTGTTGCTGGAAATTTTCAAACATTTGTTGGTGGAAATTCTGACAGCAAATGTTCTATGAAGCATACACGCGGTCGGACTTTCCGACAACAAGCTCACCTCCAACATTTGTTGTCAGAAAATCCTATCATGTGTACAGGGCATTAGGAGGTGCAGCAGCTGTTACGGACACAGTCACAGTTCCTAATTTGATATGACCTGCAGCTGTGTCTGAACAGATGTGCTTTGGCGATTGTATGTGATTAAACATTGTAAAGTTAAATACAGGAGTGAGATGAAAATTTTAAAATTACTACATGTTCCTAATTCATTCAAGTGGATAAATGCCTATAATCAGAACTTTCAGCCCTCGTTCACATTGAATGTGGCTCTGAAATTGCACAATTTCAAAGGCACACATCAGTGTGACTTCAGATGCGACTTGGAAGACATCTGTTGCAGCTTCATACACAGATGTCTATGCAAGTTGTACCCAAAATCACCAGAAGTAGGGCAGGAACTACTTTTTCAAGTTGAGGTCGCACCGATCTGAACAGTGCCATTACTGACAAATGGATGCGACTTGCAGTTTGACCAGTGACATGCAGTCAGGGGAGGCAGGTGAGGCAGAGCCATGAGCATAAAAAAAAACTTTGAGGGTCGTAGCTCAGCCACCATTTGGGGGGTAGGTAGCTGAAGTCCTACCCCACCACTGGTCAAACTGTGGGGCTCCTATGACCTATGCTTCCAGAGATACGGGGCTTCTTGTGCAGCCTGTCAGAAGATAATCACAGAGGAGTCAGTTTATATACAAGCTGGCACACTCTGCAGCAGACTGAGAGGTTGAGCTCACAGTGCCTCTCACTTCTTGGCACTGAGCTCAATGGAGAGCTTGGAGTCTTGGACCAATGGTAAAGTATCATTGGCCAAAGCTGTCCATTAAAAAATTCTTCAGTGGAGGCTGGCCTCTCACTGCAGTGTCATAGAAGGGGACGTGTCTAAGAGACAAATGCTCCCTTCCAGCCCAGCCCTCTTAACTAGAAGGAAAATACATGTGTTTCACCGGTGCAAACTCTGCTGGACACATATTTTTAAAAGCTGAAACCGGCATTTAGAAACGCCCATTTTGCTGCAATTTTTACTGCGATTTAGTGGCGTTTTACCGCGTTTGCGTCTAGAAGCATTTAGTTAAGCTAACATCATAGACCCTCCCCAAGCTCAAAAAAACTGTATTATTAACTATTACAGCCATTTTGTGAGACCAGAGTGAGTAGCAGCAGCTGTGAGAGCAGCAGTGTACTTGTATTTAGCGTGTCATTTGCCACGTCACCTGCCACAAGTTGTGGATTGTCCACTTGCCACGTGACTTGCCACATCACCTGCCACAAGTTGTGGATTGTCCACTTGCCACATCACTTGCCACATCACCTACCACATCACTTGCCACGTCACCTGCCACGTCACTTGCCACATCACCTGCCACAAGTTGTGGATTGTCCACTTGCCGTGTCACTTACCACATCACCTGCCACATCACTTGCCACAAGTTGTGGATTGTCCACTTGCCACATCACCTGCCATGTCATTTGCCACAAGTTGTGGATTGTCCACTTGCCACATCACTTGCTATGTCACCTGCCACAAGTTGTGGATTGTCCACTTGCCACGTCACCTGCCACGTCACTTGCCACAAGTTGTGGATTGTCCACTTGCCACGTCACCTGCCACGTCACTTGCCACATCACATGCCACGTCACTTGCCACAAGTTGTGGATTGTCCACTTGCCACATCACTTGCTATGTCACCTGCCACAAGTTGTGGATTGTCCACTTGCCACGTCACTTGCCACATCACCTGTCACATCACCTGCCACAAGTTGTGGATTGTCTACTTGCCACATCACCTGCCACATCACCTGCCACGTCACCTGCCACAAGTTGTGGATTGTCCACTTGCCACGTCACCTGCCGCATTACTTGCCACAAGTTGTGGATTGTCCACTTGCCACGTCACCTGCCACGTCACCTGCCACGTCACCTGCCACAAGTTGTGGATTGTCCACTTGCCACGTCACTTGCCACGTCACTTGCCATGTCACCTGCCACATCACTTGCCACAAGTTGTGGATTGACCACTTGCCACGTCACCTGCCACAAGTTGTGGATTGTCCACTTGCCACGTCACCTGCCACATCACCTGCCACAAGCTGTGGATTGTCCACTTGCCACGTCACCTGCCAGGTCACCTGCCACAAGTTGTGGATTGTCCACTTGCCACATCACTTGCCACTTCACCTGCCACATCACCTGCCACAAGTTGTGGATTGTCCACATGCCACGTCACTTGCCACATCACCTGCCAGGTCACCTGCCACATCCCTTGCCACGTCACCTGCCACAAGTTGCGGATTGTCCACTTGCCCCGTCACCTGCCGCATCACCTGCCACAAGTTGTGGATTGTCCACTTGCCACGTCACCTGCCATGTCACCTGCCAATCACCTGCCACAAGTTGTGGATTGTCCACTTGCCACGTCACTTGCCACGTCACCTGCCACATCACTTGCCACAAGTTGTGGATTGACTACTTGCCACATCACCTGCCACAAGCTGTGGATTGTCCACTTGCCACGTCACCTGCCAGGTCACCTGCCACAAGTTGTGGATTGTCCACTTGCCACGTCACCTGCCACAAGCTGTGGATTGTCCACTTGCCACGTCACCTGCCAGGTCACCTGCCACAAGCTGTGGATTGTCCACTTGCCACGTCACCTGCCACGTCACTTGCCACGTCACATGCCACGTCACTTGCCACAAGTTGTGGATTGTCCACTTGCCACATCACTTACTATGCCACCTGCCACAAGTTGTGGATTGTCCACTTGCCATGTCACTTGCCACGTCACCTGCCACAAGTTGTGGATTGTCCACTTGCCACATCACCTGCCACATCACCTGCCACATCACCTGCCACAAGTTGTGGATTGCCCACTTGCCACGTCACCTGCCGCATCACCTGCCACAAGTTGTGGATTGTCCTCTTGCCACGTCACTTGCCACATCACCTGCCAGGTCACCTGCCACATCACTTGCCATGTCACCTGCCACAAGTTGTGGATTGTCCACTTGCCACGTCACCTGCCACAAGTTGTGGATTGTCCACTTTCCATGTCACTTGCCACATCACCTGCCACGTTACCTGCCATGTCACCTGCCACAAGTTGTGGATTGTCCACTTGCCACATCACTTGCCACAAGTTGTGGATTGTCCACTTGCCATGTCACCTGCAACGTCACCTGCCACAAGTTGTGGATTGTCCACTTGCCATGCCACTTGCCACGTCACTTGCCACGTCACCTGCCACAAGTTGTGGATTCTCCACTTGCCACGGCACTTGCCACGTCACCTGCCAGGTCACTTGCCATGTCACCTGCCACATCACCTGCCATGTCACTTGCCATGTCACCTGCCACGTCAACCACCACAAGTTGTGGATTGTCCACTTGCCACGTCACCTGCCACAAGTTGTGGATTGTCCACTTGCCATGTCACCTGCCACGTCACCTGCCACAAGTTGTGGATTGTCCACTTGCCATGTCACTTGCCACGTCACTTGCCACATCACCTGCCACAAGTTGTGGATTCTCCACTTGCCACGTCACTTGCCACGTCACCTGCCAGGTCACCTGCCAGGTCACTTGCCATGTCACTTGCCACGTCACCTGTTACGTCACCTGCCACAAGTTGTGGATTGTCCACTTGCCACGTCACTTGCCACGTCACCTGTTACGTCACCTGCCACAAGTTGTGGATTGTCCACTTGCCAAGTCACTTGCCACATCGCCTGCCATGTCACCTGCCACAAGTTGTGGATTGTCCACTTGCCACGTCACCTGCCATGTAACCTGCCATAAGTTGTGGATTGTCCACTTACCACATCACTTGCCATGTCACCTGCCACATCACTTGCCACAAGTTGTGGATTGTCCACTTGCCATTTCACCTGCCACGTCACCTGCCACAAGTTGTGGATTGCCAATTGCCACGCCACTTGCCAAGTCACCTGCCACGTCACTTGGCACGTCACCTGCCACAAGTTGTGGATTGTCCACTTGCCACATCACTTGTCACGTCACCTGACACGTCACCTGCCATGTCACCTGCCACAAGTTGTGGATTGTTTACTTGCCACGTTATTTGCCACGTCACCTGCCACAAGTTGTGGATTGTCCACTTGCCGCCTGCCATGTCACTTGCCACAAGTTGTGGATTGTCCACTTGCAATTGCAATTGTTTAAAATATTTTTTTAATGGTTTTTCATTATTTGCCATAATTTTTTGATTTTTAATGTAAAAAAATAGGTCACCTTTAAAAACGCTTATAAACTAAAACGCGGCAAAACGCAGTACTGCCGTTTTGCCGTGTTTTGCCACGTTTCGGTTCATTTTCGGAATTTGTTTCATATATTCAAATTCGTTTTTTATATTTGGATTTGTTATTTATATTTGTTGTTCTGAATCAATGTGTTTTTCGGGAGCTATTTTGTAAGATTTGTTTTAATATGTTCATTACTAATACACTCTGTTTGGTTTGGATGGCGGTAGATCTATCAGAATCTCTTAACCACTTGACCACTGGGCACTTAACCACTTTCAGACCGGACCATTTTGCTGGTAAATGACCAGAGGTCTTTTTACACTTTGGCACTGCGCTGCTTTAACTGGTAATTGCGCGGTCATGCAATGTTGTACCCAAACAAAATTTGCGTCCTTTTCTTCCCACAAATAGAGCTTTCTTTTGATGGTATTTGATTGCCTCTGCGATTTTTATTTTTTGCGATATAAACGTAAAAAGACCGCAAATTTTGAAAAAAAATGATATTTTCTACTTTTTGTTATTAGAAAAATCCAATAAACTCAATTTTAGTCATACATTTAGGACAAAATGTATTCAGCCACATGTCTTTGGTAAAAAAAAAGTCAATAATTGTATATTTATTGGTTTGCGCAAAAGTTGTCACATCTACAAACTAAGGTACGTTTTCTGGAATTTACGCAGCTTTTAGTTTACGACTGCCTATCTCATTTCTTGAGGTGCTAAAATGACAGGGCAGTACAAAACCCCCCCAAATGACCCCATTTTGGAAAGTAGACCCCCTAAGGAAATTGATAAGAGGCATGTTGAGCCCATTGAATATTTTATTTTTTTGCCTCAAGCGATTGAATAATGACAAAAAAAAAATTTTTTTTTTTTTTTTACACAAAGTTGTCACTAAATGATATATTGCTCACACATGCTATGGGCGTATGTGAAATGACACCCCAAAATAAATTCTGCTGCTTCTCCTGAGTACGGGGATACCACATATGTGGGACTTTTTGGGAGCCTAGCCGCGTACAGGGCCCCGAAAACCAAGCACCGCCTTCAGGCTTTCTAAGGGCGTCAATTTTTGATTTCACGCCTCACTACCTATTACAGTTTTGAAGGCCATAAAATGCCAAGATGGCACAAAACCCCCACAAATGACCCCATTTTAGAAAGTAGACACCCCAAGCTATTTGCTGAGAGGCATGTTGAGTCCATGGAATATTTTATATTTTGCCACAAGTTGCGGGAAAATTACAAACTTTTTTTTTTTTTTTTTTTTTTTCACAAAGTTGTCACTAAATGATATATTGCTCATGCATGCCATGGGCATATGTGAAATGACACCCCAAAATAAATTCTGCTGCTTCTCCTGAGTACGGGGATACCACATATGTGGGACTTTTTGGGAGCCTAGCCGCGTACGGGGCCCCGAAAACCAAGCACCGCCTTCAGGCTTTCTAAGGGCGTAATTTTTTGAGTTCACTTCTCACTACCTATTACAGTTTTGAAGGCCATAAAATGCCAAGATGGCACAAAACCCCCACAAATGACCCCATTTTAGAAAGTAGACACCCCAAGCTATTTGCTGAGAGGCATGTTGAGTCCATGGAATATTTTATATTTTGCCACAAGTTGCGGGAAAATTACAAACTTTTTTTTTTTTTCACAAAGTTGTCACTAAATGATATATTGCTCACGCATGCCATGGGCATATGTGAAATGACACCCCAAAATAAATTCTGCTGCTTCTCCTGAGTACGGGGATACCACATATGTGGGACTTTTTGGGAGCCTAGCCGCGTACGGGGCCCCAAAAACCAAGCACCGCCTTCAGGCTTTCTAAGGGCGTTACAGTTTTGAAGGCCATAAAATGCCAAGATGGCACAAACCCCCCCCCCCCAAATGACCCCATTTTAGAAAGTAGACACCCCTAAATTTAGGGGTACACTAGTGAGACTAGGTAATAAATGGCGGGTGCCCTGAAACTATAAAAAAATAACTAACCAACCAGCGTCACCTGTAACAGTTATATGGTGATCACTGGTGAAAGGGTTAACTAGGGGGCAATCAGGGGGCTTTATGCGGTAGTATATGGGGGTCCCTGGCGCTATAAAAAGCTGCGGCGAACCTAAATACCTACCTGCCTAACTAGCGTCACCTGTGACACTAATACAGCGATCAGAAAAACGATCGCTTATTAGGCTGGGTTCACACTGGAGCGATGCGGGAACGCCACGAATGCGCGGCGGGTTCCCGCATCGCATGCCTCCCGGCGGCAGTTCACACTGCCCTATGCGAACTGCTGGGAGTGTCAGTGAAATGTTAATGACACCCCCAGATCAGTTCGCATATCGCAGTGCGATCTGCAAACTTGGATCGCATGGTGTGAACACCCATGCGATCCGATTCTGCTGCGGACCAAAAAAAGGGTCCCGTGCGAGTTTGCGGCGGGTGCGACACGAATTCAGCCATACTATCTGTATAGCTGAACTCGAATCGCACAGAGATCGGATGTGATTTGCACTGCAGTGCGGTGCGAATCACATCCGTTCTCATAAACCGCTGCAATGTGAACCCAGCCTTAGTGACACTGGCGACGGGGGGTGATCACGGGGTTAAACCTTTATTGGGGGGGTTAGGGGGGTACCTTAGAACTAAAGGGGGCTAACCCTAACTGCCCTAACAGTTATTAGTCACAAATGACACCTGCCGGGTGATCAGGGGGTTAAACCTTTATTAGGTAATAAATGGCGGGTGCCCTGAAACTATAAAAAAATAACTAACCAACCAGCGTCACCTGTAACAGTTATATGGTGATCACTGGTGAAAGGGTTAACTAGGGGGCAATCAGGGGGCTTTATGCGGTAGTATATGGGGGTCCCTAGCGCTATAAAAAGCTGCGGCGAACCTAAATACCTACCTGCCTAACTAGCGTCACCTGTGACACTAATACGGCGATCAGAAAAATGATCGCTTATTAGGCTGGGTTCACACTGGAGCGATGCGGAAACGCCGCGAATCCGCGGCGGGTTCCCGCATCGCATGCCTCCCGGCGGCAGTTCACACTGCCCTATGCGAACTGCTGGGAGTGTCAGTGAAATGTTACTGACACCCCCAGATCAGTTCGCATATCGCAGTGCGATCTGCAAACTCGGATCGCATGGTGTGAACACCCATGCGATCCGATTCTGCTGCGGGCCAAAAAAAGGGTCCCGTGCGAATTTGCGGCGGGTGCGGCGGGTGTGGCGGGTGCGGCGGGTGCGGCGAATGGCTGAACTCGAATCGCACAGAGATCGGATGTGATTTGCACTGCAGTGCGGTGCGAATCACATTCGTTCTCATAAACCGCTGCAATGTGAACCCAGCCTTAGTGACACTGGCGACGGGGGGTGATCACGGGGTTAAACCTTTATTGGGGGGGTTAGGGGGGTACATTAGAACTAAAGGGGGCTAACCCTAACTGCCCTAACAGTTATTACAGTCACAAATGACACCAATGCAAAAAAAAAAAAAAAAAAAAAAAAAATGACATTGGTGTCACTGTGACTGGGGGGCAGGGGTAATTGGGGGGGTGATCGGGGGGTAAAGGGGGGGTGTGAGTGTGCCTGGCATGTTCTACTGTGTGTGGGATGTGTTGGTGCAACTCACTGATCCGCTCTCCTCCGTGTCGGAACGAAAAATACCGACACGGAGGAGAGAATACATCACTTCCTCTCCTGTGTTTACATTACAGGAGAGGAAGTGATGTCACCGGGGATTTCCATTCGTCGGGAGCGATCGCGAGGGGGTGGCCATGAATGAATGGCCGTCCCCTCGTCCGGGATCGCTCCCGAACGAAAACCGACCGCCGCAGGCACCGGGCGGGGGCCCGATCGGGCCCCCGACCCGCGGGAGGCAAAGGACGTACATATATGTGCTTATGCCTGCCCGTGCCATTCTGATGACGTACATCGGCGTGAGGCGGTCGGCAAGTGGTTAATCACCCTTAATAACCAGACCAATTTTCAGCTTTCAGCTCACATTTTGAATGACAATTACTCAGTCATGCAGCACTGTACCCATATGAAATTTTTGTCCTTTTTTCACACAAATAGAGCTTTCTTTTGGTGGTATTTAATCACCGCTGGGTTTTTTATTTTTTTGTGCTATAAAAGAAAAAAGACCGAAAATTCTGGAAAAATAAATGATTTTTTCTTCGTTTCTGTTATAAAATTTAGCAGATTAGTCATTTTTCTTCATAAATTTTGTCCAAAATTTATACTACTACATATCTTTGGTAAAAATAAGTACAAATTGGTGGATATTATTTGGTCTTTGTGAAAGTTATAGAGTCCACAAGCTATGGTGCCAATATCTGAAAACTGATCACACCTGAAGGACTGATGGCCTATCTCATTTCTTGAGACCCTAACATGCCATAAAAGTAAAAATACCCCCCAAATTACCCCTTTTTGGAAAGAAGACATTCCAAGGTATTTAGTAAGAGACATGATGAGTTTTTTGAAGTTGTAATTTTTTCTCACAATTCTTTGCAAAATCAAGATTTTTTTTCCTTTTTTTTTACAAAATTGTCATATTATCAGGTTATTTCTCACACACAGCATATGCATACCACAAATTACACCCCAAAACACATTCTGCTATTACTCCCAAGTATGGCGATACCACATGTGTGAGACTTTTACACAGCCTGGCCACATACAGAGGTCCAACATGTAAAGCCCCGTACACACGAGAGGACTTATGTCCGACAGACTTCTGAAGGAGTTCTGCCGGAGTTCTGCCGGAGTTCCGACAGAGTTCTGACGGACTTTTCGAATGAGCGGACTTGGCCACACACAATCACACCAAACTCCGACGGATTCGAACGTGATGACGTACGACTGGACTCGAATAAGGAAGTTCATAGCCAGTAGCCAATAGCTGCCCTAGCGTCGGTTTTAGTCCGTCGGAATAGCATACACACGAGCAAATTTTTCGAAGGGACCGGGTCCGGCGGAGTTCCGTCGGAAAAATTTGAAGCATGTTCCATATTCTAAAGTCCGTCAGACTTTGGCGAATCAAAAGTCCGTTGCAGCCCACACACGATCGAATAGTCTGACGGAATCAGTCCGTCGGACTTTGGATGTTGAAAAGTCCGCTTGTGTGTACGCGGCATAAGGAGCACCATCAGGCGTTCTGGAGCACCCAGGCCAATTTTGACATTTCTCTCCTACATGTAAAAATCATCATTTATTTGCTAGAAAATTACATAGAACCCCAAAACAATATATATGTTTTTTTAGCAAAGACCCTAGAGAATACAACAGTGGTCATTGCAACTTTTTATCTTGCACGGTATTTGTGCAGCAATTTTTCGAAAGCTTTTTTTTGGGGAAAAACAAAACAGTAAAGTTAGCCCAATGTTTTTGCATAATGTGAAAGATGAAGTACGCTGAGTAAATAGATACTTAACATGTCACTCTTCAAAATTGCACACGCTTGTGGAATGGCGCCAAACGTCGCTACTTAAAAATCCCCATAGGCGACGGTTTACATTTTTTTACTGGTTACATGTTTTGAGTTACAGAGGAGGTCTAGAGTTAGAATTATTGCTCTCGCTCTAACGTTCGCAGCGATACCTCACATGTGTGGTTTGAACACTGTTTTCATATGTGGGCAGGACTTATGTATGTGTTCGCTTTTGCATGTGAGCACATGGGGACAGGGGCACTTAAAATTTTTTTTTTTTTATTGTTCATTTTACTTTATTTATTTTAGTTAGAAATTTCCCCCCCCCCCCAAAATTTTTTTGATCACTTTTATTCCTATTACAAGGAATGTAAACATCCCTTGTAATATGAATATGGCATGACAGGTCCTCTTTACAGTGAGATATGGGGTCAATAAGACCCCACATCTCACCTCTAAGCTGGGAAGCCTGAAATAATAAAAAAAAAACTATTCTGGCTTTGATCGTATTGGCGAGTCGGTAGAAGCACCAGAGGGTGGCGGGAGGGGGGATGTCTCCTCTCGCCTCCTGTAAGAACGATCAAGCAGCGGTAAGAATATGATTATTCTTATGGTGTAGGGAATCGCCGGCTGAAAAAGCGGGTATCTGAATGATACCTGTAGCTACACCCATCTTTCATATATCCCCTCACAAAGTCAAGGACATTATATGATGGCTATTTATACAATATTTCTAACGCATAGCATGTACATAACAAAAATGACACCCCAAAATAGATTCTCCTACTCCTCCTGAGTATGGCGATACCACATGTGTGAGACTTCCACAGCCTGGCCACATACAGAGGCCGAGTACAGCCAAGCATGGCCGAGTATGGCCGAGCATGGCTGGGTATCACCGAGTATTGCAGGGTATCACCGAGTATGGCTGAGCATGGCCGAGTATGGCTGGGTATTGCAGGGTAACACCGAGTATGACTGAGCATGGCCGAGTATGGCTGGGTATTGCAGGGTATCACGGGTATGGCTGGGTATTGCAGAGTATAACCAGGTATGGCTGGGTATTGCAGACTATCACTGAGTATGGCTGGGTATTGCAGAGTATCACCAAGTATGGCTGGGTATTGCAGTGTATGGCTGGGCATTGCAGAGTATGGCTGGGTATTGCAGAGTATCCCCGAGTATGGCTGGGTATGGCAATTTATGGCAGAGTATTGGCAGGGTATTGCCAAAGACCAGACCACTTTTTGCGATTCGGCATTGCGTCGTTTTAACTGACAATTGCGCGCTCATGCGACGTGGCTCCCAAACAAAAGTGACGTCATTTTTTTCTCACAAATTTATTTGATCGCCCCTGTGGTTTTTATTTTTTGCGCTATAAACAAAAATAGAGCGATAATTTTGAAAAAAAAACACATTATTTTTTACTTTTTGTTATAATAAATATCCCCCAAAAATATATATATATAAAAAAAAAATTCCCTCAATTTAGGCCGATACATATTCTTCTACATATTTTTGGTAAATTGCTTATTGCGATTATTGATTGATGGTTTGCGCAAAAGTTATAGCGTTTACAAAATAGGGGATAGTTTTATGGCATTTTTTATTAATAATTGTTTTTTACTAGTAATGGCGGCGATCAGTGATTTTTATTGTGACTGCAACATTATGGCAGACACAGCGGACATTTTTGACACATTTTTGGGACCATTGTCATTTATACAGCAATCACTGCTATGCAAATGCAGTGATTCCTGTGTAAATGACACTGACAGTGAAGGGGTTAACCAGTGGGTGGCAGTGTAGGGGTTAAGTAGGGGTGTGTTACTAACTGTTGGAGGCTGGGCTTTCTTTTAGTTAACACTGATCTCTGCTCCAATCGCATGGAGCAGAGATCAGCATCACTTGTTGCTAGGCAGAACGGGGAGATGCTGTTTACAACGGCATCTCCCAGTTCAGCCGCCCCGTGAGACGATTGCGGGTATGCCCGCAGTGATCGAGTCCGCGGGACCCCCTTGCTTGTAAATGACCAAACTGAAACATTATTATTACTATTAATATCAAAAATATTAATATGTTCCATAAAATCCTCCAATGTCCCAGATGTGTCCCCCTATATAACAAAAATATAATCTATATATCCTTTATACAAAATGAGATTATGCCAGTTCTTGCTATATATATATCTGTTTCCTGTCATTAATTCATAAATAAGTTCGCTACACTGGGAACCTATTGCTTATATTGTATTTTGGACTTTGGATATTGCACAATTATTTTGCTTGCATTGTCATTGATGTATGTTATATTTTTTAATATAGTGATACTTTCAGATATCAGCACTTTATCAGAGATTTTTACCTCAAATTATCATTGCACGTTAAAAGTTATCAACTTTTTTATATTTTAATTTATTTTTGAATGTATTGTGACAGAGCGAGGCTCTGTCCCTATGAAATTAGAGGTAAAGGAGACACAGAGTTTGCATATCTGTGGACTGCAGGACTACAGAGTGTAGAGTTTAAATGGAGAAAACTGCTCTGTCAGTTTTCTCCAGGTTTTGCTAGCTCCAGATGGGATTCTGTAGTTTGGAGATCCCTGAGAGTTATGGGTGGGACGGGATCTCCAACCCTGTGTCCGGGTCTTGAGGCTAGCGAGCAGGGTGTGTGCCCAGCTGCACACAGCCCATATAACGAGGGGATTTGTGTAGGATGGTGGGGTGTGTGAGCAGCTTGCTGCTTGAAGCTGTGCATGTCCAAAGCTGTGTGAAGGACTTGAAGCTGTGTGCGTCCAAGGAGCCGTGTGTCGAAGGGTTGGAAGCTGTGTGCGTCCAAGCAGTTTGTTGGACGGAGCAGTATTGCTGAAGAGTAGCCAGGTGGGCTAGCATTTTCGTTCTGATTTTGCTGTATTTAATTTAAGCTTGGATCCCTGCGTGGGATTACTGGATGGACTAATATTTTGTTTTCTTCTAATAAACGTGGGCTACCAGGCCCTTAACCATACACGCCTGTCTGATGTGGACTAAAAAAATGCATCTACCAATTGAGTTAATCACCCCAATGTCACAAGTGGTGCTCGAATGCGGGCATGTAGACGGTGGAATCCGGGTCCTTGCTCCATGGTGAGTCACATCAGGAACTACTGCTAGCTGTGTGTGGCAGCCAGGCGAACAGCATTGCGTATACGTTTATTTGATGGACTGTGTTGCATGCGGGTTGTGTACCTGTGAAGGAAGAATCAAACATCAGATTTTTTTTTTTCTTTCTCTGCTGAGAACTGTTAGGCCGCGTACACACGGGCGGACTGTTCGCCCAACTTTGTCCGCTGAACAGTGTTTGGGCGGACAGTCCGCTCGTGTGTGTGGGCTTTCAGCGGACAGTTTCAGCGGACAGTTTGACGGACAAGGTTTTTCGGAAATTCCGTAAAACTGTCCGCTGAAACCTTGTTTCAGCGAACAGTCCGCTCGTGTGTAGGCTTGTTCGTCAAACAAAGTTGCGCGCATGCTCAGAAAGGATTTTCACGCCGAAAGTTATAATGCAGTGTATAGGACGTCGTATTTTTCGTCCCGTCGTACGTGCCGTTCACGTCATTGCGCACGGTTTCAGCAAACTGTTAGTTCGTCGTGTGTGGCCATGTCCGTCCATGCTAATTTTGAGCGGACTGTTTGCTGAAACTGTTTGACGGACAAAGTTGGGCGAACAGTCCGCGCGTGTGTACGCGGCCTTACAAGCTGCTGTGTGCATGTGATTGCAAGGATGGGACGGTCAAAGCAAAAAAAGGAAGCAATCCTTGCTAAAGCCAGGGAGCGGCTATTGTGGCTAGAGGGTATTTCACCACATGCCCCAGCCACACCAGAGAATTTGTCTGAGTCTGACATCGCTGTGATCTGGGGTAAATTGATCATGTCACCCCGAGTTAAAGGAGAAGTGAAAGAGGATGTTGTTCCTGGCAGCCTGAGCCCAAAGGTGCCACAGCATGACGCAAGGAGGCCTCTGCGTTGCATTAGTTGTAGTGAGTGGGGACATGCTGTTGCCCATTGCCCCTTGTCACAGGAATGTTTGTGGAATAACCAAGCTGGATGGGAGGTTGATGAATTCTGGAGCTCATCTACTAATGATTGTGATCAGCTGTGTCCTCAGAAGTGGTATCCAATGGCAACGAGTGAGAGCCAGTCATGGAGGAGATGCCAAGACGTGAGCTCAGCATGGCCTGAGAAGATGTCTCCACCTTGTAGGACCAGTAAAAAGGGGCCAGTGACATGTGAGACAGCGAATGAATGGTTCAAGCGGAATCGCAAAGAGTCGGGTGCACTGCAAGGGGCTGAGATCTTGGCCTCTGACTATGTGCAACCCATGCTGCCTACAGAGGAGGTGGGAGACTTCCTTGTAAGATTTGAAAAAGTTGCTGTAAAGAGAAAATGGCCTAGGGACCGGTGGCCAAAACTGCTGCAAACCTTATTGCGGATAGAGTTCCGGTCGGTTTACCATTTGATGGATGGGGACCAGGATGACTACAGCAAGTTTAAAGAGGAAATCCTTCTTAGAGGAGAGTTCCATCGTATCACGGGCCGCCAGCAATGCTCCAGGACGGGAGAAGTGTCGCCGGAAGACCTAGGATTTGGAAATCCAGAGAAACGTAAAGTTTTCTGTCATGGCCGCTTAGGCAAAGGGGTCAGTCCCGAAAGGAGAGTACATCAGCCTGAATCCTGCATGAGTTATAGCCAACCAGCTTTGGAGCGCAAGTCTGCAGTTACCCCTATCAACAAGGATCTTGTGTTACCTACAGGGGGCGTCAGTGGGTTCAGAAAGGCTGCAGTTTTGCTCCATGGCCACATGGGGGAGTCAGCCTATAGAGACACCACACCAGTGAGACAACGCACTCAAGTGAAGGCTATGACATCAGCTGCAGGAACTGGTAAGACTGTTTCAGTTTATGATGCTGAACCCAGTGAAGTGGGAGTATGTCCAGTGGGGAGATCCGCAGTACAAATGGACATAGACTTTCTGCATTGTGCTACCCAGAGCAGTGGGGAGGCGCAGCGTAAAGCCCAACTAGACGCAGGGCTAAAGACTGAAAAGGACATGGGAACTCTGCATATGCCTGCTATGATCCAGCAGATGGCTGGGAAAATTGAGCTAGGGGTGACCAAAACAGTGCTGGTACCATGTTCCCTAGTGACAGCTGCTGCAGGGTTGCCCAGGGAAACTTCCAAGGAGCTTGCAGTGTTGGAGCAGAGAGTTTCCCAGGTCAGCTATGGAGCTGCCCAAATAGGCAAAAGTGCCCCTTTACAGAGAGCGGGTGCTGTGAAGAGTTGCTCAGAGGTTATGGTGACTCATAGACAACCCACAAAAGCAGTAGTTATGTCTACACATAATGAGAATGTTGATGGTCTTGCTGACAATAGTGTTGGCCAATGTGATGTGATTGGTGATTATGATGCTGAAAAATGTGTTTCCTGTAATGTTATGACTGAGCCACACAGTGAGAGAGTGTGGGCGCAGCCCCACAACCCTACGTGTAGCCCAGTGGGCAAGGGGTTAATTCAGCCTGCAAAAGTTGAGGGTACAAAGCTGAATGTGTCTGTAGTGCCACCAGAAAAAGGTGCTTAAAATGGTGTGCTTCACCAAGCTTTAGGTGAAGCATCACCCCAATGCAACGTTGATAAAAGTGTGGTGTTACAAAATGATGTATATAGAAGTGAGGAATGTGCAGTTAAAGCTAATGAATCCCAAGTTTCTGTGCGGCTTTCTACAGCAGGTGATGCAACGCTGTGGAACACCCATGGTGGAACCACAATGGACTGGGACAGCTGGGCCAAACAATTGCTAGCCATGCTGGGTAAGGCTAGCTTAAGTAACAAGGGTGTGGACACAACTGCTATGCCAGACAGGGGGATCACAGAGCCGCCGGTGGTTGAGGGCGTCTTGGTCCCTGCAAAGGTTGCTGCCCTCCACTCTGAAGAAACAGTTCAGGGCACTGGCATCGCAGATGTGTTGTCCACAGCTCCACAGCTAAATGATATTGAGTATCAAAGTGATAGTGTGACTTGTAATGACCTGCAGAGGCTCACCAACACTGGTGCAGAAGGGATAAGTGTGAGACATGTGTCTGACAGCTCTCCAGGGGAGCAACAGGCCGTGATGATGAGTACCTCCAAGGAGGATGAGGTCTCTTCAAATGTCTCAACCTGCAGTCGCTGAGCCCCTCCATGTCTTGGACAGGGTAAAAGACCCTAGAAAGTTCTGGTGTTTAGACATGGGATGTTTAGAGATGACCGAAACCTTACTGGAAATGCGGTTGGTAAAAATGAACTTGCTGTATACTTGGGTATCTCCACCGCAGTTGGACCAGGTGGTGCTGCGTAGCACCAATGGGTGGAGCCAGGTGGTACAGGCAGTGCTGGGAAACCATGACCAACAGTGGAATGGGTGGGACCAATGGTTAACCATTTGGCACAGGATCTCCAGATTCTCTGTGAGCATACTTCTAGTTAATGATTGGTATGGAAGGCACGCGAGAGAACTGCTTGAGATATCAGAGGTCTCTCCGCCTGGGGCGGTGACTAGAAAAATCTCTGCTGGTGTGGTCCGAGGTGCGGCGGAGCAGTGGTCAGTAGAGGGCGCAGATACTGCCTTACCCGCTAGGCCTCATGAGAAGGAAGGGCCCAGAATGGACTCAGCAGTAGCAGAGATGCTTTCTGTCACTGGCCCAGGGGTACAAGTTAAGGTGCCCGGAGACACTATGGGAGAAAGTGTTAATGTTGGTTGCCGTAACAATGTAATGTGTACACCTGGAAAAAATGGTTTATGCTTGGGTCAGGGTAGTTTGTTAGAACAGGTACCCATGGAGTGTTTGACAACGGGTGAGGTGGAGCTGTGCTATGGTCCCGTCGGACGTAGTCCCTCCTCAGGTCTTCTTCTAACAAACACTGAATTGGAAAGCACTGATGATATGGAAAGCTGTGATCTGTTAAGAGTTCGTTCTGTAAACAATGATTTGGTTGCAGTGGGTACCAAGAAAAACTGTTTTGAACCTGAAATACCGATGGTGAAGGGTAAAATGGGTATTTGTAAGTTGAAAGGAGGGCTCAAGGAAGGCAGAGTTCCCCCAAGAAAAGGGAATAAGCCCAGGGACCCCAAAAGAAGAGGAAGGCTGAGTATAGGACAATATAGGAACCTGTTAAGATCCAGGGGGGAATGTTCCTGGAAGCGCACCCGGAAAAAGGGTTGGGCCTACGTGGCTGACAGCCAGCACAGAGGTGTCCCAACCATCATGATGGGTGCTGGTGTTCCTCCCTCCGGATCGAAACAAAGGGGGGGGGGATATGTGACAGAGCGAGGCTCTGTCCCTATGAAATTAGAGGTAAAGGAGACACAGAGTTTGCATATCTGCGGACTGCAGGACTACAGAGTGTAGAGTTTAAATGGAGAAAACTGCTCTGTCAGTTTTCTCCAGGTTTTGCTAGCTCCAGATGGGATTCTGTAGTTTGGAGATCCCTGAGAGTTATGGGTGGGCAGAGGCGGCTCTAGACTTTGTGAGGCCTTAGGCAAAACTTATGCATGAGGCCCCATTCACTCTACAGTTTGTAGAGGCCAATCTGCTGACAGCCTTAAAGTGGAATTAAACTCTCCTATCCTTTACAGCCAAGGAAGATGCTTCTGTTTGATCTACAGAGACTGTGCACAGGAGATGGTCAGAGACTGTGCAGACAATGATACAGGAGACGGTCAGAGACTGTGTGAGTAAGGAGAAGCGGCACAATGATGATCCCACCCAGTAGCGGCTGGTGCTCAAATTTAAAAAAAAAACAAAGAAAAAAAAAAACAAATTGCAGCCTCACTGTACCATCAAATGCAGCCACTGTGCCCATCAAATGCAGCCGCCACTGTGCCCCATCAAATGCAGCCACTGTGCCCATCAAATGCAGCCACCACTGTGCCCCATCAAATGCAGCTACTGTGGCCATCAAACGCAGCCGCCACTGTGCCCCATCAAACGCAGCCGACATTGTGCCCCATCAAACACAGCCGACACTGTGCCCCATCAAACGCAGCCGACACTGTGCCCCATTAAATGTTGCCACTGTGCGGGGCGGCTATTTTGGTGCGCCTGCAAAGTGCTGCCCTAGGCCTGGGCCTTGTCGGCCTAGGCCAAGACACAGCACTGAGACAAGGTACATGAGACCGTGAGAGACAGACAGGGTACTGGGGACAGACCGTGAGAGACAGACAGGGTACTGGGGACAGACCGTGAGAGACAGACAGGGTACTGGGGGCAGACAGTGAGAGACAGACAGGGTACTGGGGGCAGACAGTGAGAGACAGACAGGGTACTGGGGGCAGACCGTGAGAGACAGACAGGGTACTGGGGACAGACCGTGAGAGACAGACAGGGTACTGGGGGCAGACCATGAGACAGACAGGGTACTGGGGACAGACAGGGTACTGGGGACAGACCGTGAGACAGACAGGGTACTGGGGACAGACCGTGAGAGACAGACAGGGTACTGGGGACAGACCGTGAGAGACAGACAGGGTACTGGGGACAGACCGTGAGAGACAGACAGGGTACTGGGGAAAGACCGTGAGAGACAGACAGGGTACTGGGGACAGACCCTGAGAGACAGACAGGGTACTGGGGACAGACCCTGAGAGACAGACAGGGTACTGGGGACAGACCGTGAGACAGACAGGGTACTGGGGACAGACAGGGTACTAGGGGCAGACAGTGAGACAGACAGGATACTAGGGGCAGACAGTGAGACAGACAGGGTACTGGGGACAGACAGTGAGACAGACAGGGTACTGGGGACAGACAGTGAGAGACAGACAGGGTACTGGGGACAGACAGTGAGAGACAGACAGGGTACTGGGGACAGACCGTGAGAGACAGACAGGGTACTGGGGACAGACCGTGAGAGACAGACAGGGTACTGGGGACAGACCGTGAGAGACAGACAGTGTACTGGGGACAGACCGTGAGACAGACAGGGTACTGGGGGTAGACAGTGAGACAGACAGGGTACTGGGGGTAGACAGTGAGACAGACAGGGTACTGGGGGTAGACAGTGAGACAGACAGGGTACTGGGGGTAGACAGTGAGACAGACAGGGTACTAGGGTCAGACAGTGAGACAGACAGGGTACTAGGGGTAGACAGTGAGACAGACAGGGTACTAGGGGCAGACAGTGAGACAGACAGGGTATTGGGGGTAGACAGTGAGACAGACAGGGTACTGGGGGTAGACAGTGAGACAGACAGGGTACTAGGGGCAGACAGTGAGACAGACAGGGTACTAGGGGCAGACAGTGAGACAGACAGGGTACTAGGGGCAGACAGTGAGACAGACAGGGTACTGGGGGCAGACAGTGAGACAGACAGGGTACTAGGGGCAGACAGTGAGACAGACAGGGTACTAGGGGCAGACAGTGAGACAGACAGGGTACTAGGGGCAGACAGTGAGACAGACAGGGTACTAGGGGCAGACAGTGAGACAGACAGGGTACTAGGGGCAGACAGTGAGACAGACAGGGTACTAGGGGCAGACAGTGAGACAGACAGGGTACTGGGGGTAGACAGTGAGACAGACAGGGTACTAGGGGCAGACAGTGAGACAGACAGGGTACTAGGGGCAGACAGTGAGACAGACAGGGTACTAGGGGCAGACAGTGAGACAGACAGGGTACTGGGGGCAGACAGTGAGACAGACAGGGTACTAGGGGCAGACAGTGAGACAGACAGGGTACTAGGGGCAGACAGTGAGACAGACAGGGTACTAGGGGCAGACAGTGAGACAGACAGGGTACTGGGGGTAGACAGTGAGACAGACAGGGTACTAGGGGTAGACTGTGAGACAGAGACAGACCATGAGACTGTGACAGTCAGGGTACTGGCCATGAGACCATAGCAAGACCGGGTAATGTATTATGTACAGACAGCTGACAGCATGATGATGCATGTACTATACCTGCTCCTCAGTCTTCTATACTACTAAAGGCAGCATAAGAAACGAAGTCGGCGACAGGTGATGTTGTCTTTGCGCTCCCTCGCCTCATGCAGTGCAATCTGGGAGTTGTAGTCTCTGCACAGCACAGGCGCCAGAGGCCCAAGTCTGTTGTTTGTGCTGTGAAGAACTACAACTCCCGCCATGCACTGGGGCCGCCGACTGGGA
Organism: Lithobates pipiens; assembly: GCF_037356315.1. Taxonomy (NCBI): domain Eukaryota; kingdom Metazoa; phylum Chordata; class Amphibia; order Anura; family Ranidae; genus Lithobates; species Lithobates pipiens. The sequence continues at coordinate 262,251,322 of NW_027507784.1, read as the reverse complement.
AAAGGCTAGGACAGCGCCGCAGCGGTGGAGCTGTGTTTTGGATGCAGCCTGACTTAGCCGAGATGATTGATGGCATCTAACTCGTCCGCAGTGGCGGCGGTGGAGGCTCATCAGCTTAGACAGCCGGCGCGGCGTCTATGTGCAGCACCCACCCGCTCGCTCACCCGGCAACACACACTGACCGTTCCACTCCCGAGTCCGCATACTGTTTCCTGTCAGGCAAATTAGGCGGCCGCGGCCCGCGAGGCCCTTCTGAGGGCGAGGCCTAAGGCAATCGCCTAATTTGCCTAATTAAAGAGCCGCCTCTGTGGGTGGGACGGGATCTCCAACCCTGTGTCCGGGTCTTGAGGCTAGCGAGCAGGGTGTGTGCCCAGCTGCACACAGCCCATATAACGAGGGGATTTGTGTAGGATGGTGGGGTGTGTGAGCAGCTTGCTGCTTGAAGCTGTGCATGTCCAAAGCTGTGTGCAGGACTTGAAGCTGTGTGCGTCCAAGGAGCCGTGTGCTGTGTGTCGAAGGGTTGGAAGCTGTGTGCGTCCAAGCAGTTTGTTGGACGGAGCAGTATTGCTGAAGAGTAGCCAGGTGGGCTAGCATTTTCGTTCTGATTTTGCTGTATTTAATTTAAGCTTGGATCCCTGCGTGGGATTACTGGATGGACTAATATTTTGTTTTCTTCTAATAAACGTGGGCTACCAGGCCCTTAACCATACACGCCTGACTGATGTGGACTAAAAAAATGCATCTACCAATTGAGTTAATCACCCCAATGTCACAGTATACTGTATTGGTAGATTTATTTTATTATAACACAATTCACCATTGCCTATTAATTTACACAGGATTTTTTTAAACATGGTGCTTTATTTTATTTTCTTCAATTTTTTTTACTAGTTGCACATAAAAAAAGTTCTATAGACCCATAGATTTACATAAATATCACATTTTTTGATGTCTTTAGATAAAAGATAGTTTATAGATTTCTTTTACTGTGCAGATAGGCTTTTGTATTCAGTTCTGGCCTACAGAAAATTGTAAAACATTTTGCAAGGAATATACAATACAAGAGACCACTATTTGAAATCAGTATGGCAAATATCTCCACAGCCACTGTGTATTTCCCTTTGGTGCTCATGTAGGCCGGGATCATGGCAATCCAGACACTGCAGAACACCAGCATGCTGAAGGTGATGTATTTGGCTTCATTAAAATTGTCCGGTAATGTCCTGACAAAAAAAGCTATAATAAAACTAACAGCAGCCAGGATCCCCATATAACCCAGGACAGAGTAGAACCCGATAACTGACCCTTCATTACACTGAATGATGATCTTCTCCTGGTAGGAGTGTCTGTTCAATTCCGGGAAGGGAGGAGAGATGGTCAACCAACTAACACAGATTACAACCTGAACAGAAGAACAAGCTAAGACTATACAGATGGGCAGTTTTACTCCAATCCATTTTCTCCACATGCTGTTGGGTTTGGTGGCTTTAAAGGCAATGCAAACCATAATAGTCTTGGCCAATACAGAAGATACGGCTAATGTAAAGAGAATTCCAAAAGAAATTTGGCGTAGCAAGCAGGTTACATCCACAGGGCGACCCAGGAAGAGGAACACACAGAGGAAACCCAACATGATGGAGACCAGGAGGACAAAGCTGAGGCTCTTGTTATTGGCTTTCACAACTGGTGTGTCCTGGTGTAAAATAAAAATGACGAGTACTAGAAGAGTCTTCCCAAAACACAACAGTGAGAGGACTATAAAAACGAATGAAAGTGTGTCATCATTGAAGGAAAGAAATTCTGATTGTTTGGGAATACAGCGAGTTTTGTTCTCATATGGCCATTCATGATCGGGGCATTTCATGCAGTTTTCACTATCTGGAAAACAAAATAAAATCAATGAAAATTGTGATCACTTACCTTGTCTTTGTTTACTTGTATGGGGGTAATCAGATATTAATATTTATGAATTATTTAAAAACTAAGGGGCCATTACCAATAGAGTTAATGTTTGAAGGGTGGGTATATTATAATGATGTTCATCACTACTTCACCCCTTGAGGGACCTGATTAGGTGAAATGTGTTTGATGTATTAATTTGGTAATATTAAAAATGTTTTAACTATGTTTTTATGTTTTTAGTGAAGTTGTGGGCATACTACACTACTGGAAGCTCCTTCCGTAATTTTTTCTCTTCCAGAGCTCTCTTCTTGCTTGACCTGCACTGATAGTCTTTAGGAAGAAAACTTAAAAAAAAAAATTGAATTAAAGATCACTGCAATTTTGGTGAATGTGCAATTTGCAGTTTCCATGTGAAATCAAGTTCACAGAAACTGGACACACATCCCTATCAATAACAAAAAAATAGCTTGTGAAGTTGCACTGAATCAGGATAATCTCTCATTCCCATATACAATTCTGTCTAGTTATTTCTCTTAAAAGGCAACACCTTGATAAACATTATACCCCCACCAATATTTGAGAAGCTTTACCTGTAATATTTGAAATTTCTCCATATGCACACAGGACACAGCTATGACAACAATATTGTATGGAGAAGCCGGGAACTTTACGGTATCCTGGGAGACAACTTTCTGAGCACTGAGATTTTGGAACCTAACAGAAAGCAACATGTATTATATTTGAAAGGTCAACAGTTTACTGAATATATGGTGGACACTGTGACGGCAATCACCAGCTTAGAGAGCTCTGAAAACTCATTGTCCAGCTTCCCAGCCCCCTCCTATGTGTAAGTTAACCTGTGCCTATTAGCGGCACAAGGTGACCACAAACCCCAGTCTGATCTGTACTAATAAGACTCACCGTACATCCACTCCGGACTCGACATTTCGTGTTACCCCCTGTTATCCAGGGTTTTATATGTGTGGTTTGTGTTGAAAGAATGAAGGGGCTCTTTCACTTGGGACAGTAATATTTCTGAACAATATCCCTCAAGAAATATATGAAGATAAATGAATTACATCTTTACAAATGGTGGACTATTGTATGAGCTTGGTCTCATAAACTGTTGTAGGCTTTTTACTAGATTGCTTGAGGTGTGGCTGCATCCCATTGTTCTATTGTTTCTGTCTGCCTTGGGAGCAAAGTATTATGGGATGTATATGCTTATGTGGATTGGCTGTCAGCTATTAGATGCTAGAGGTGGAGGGGGGGGTTTCTTCAGCAGCCGCTACTAGAGATGGCAGGGGCGGCCCATCCATTAATGGCACACGGGTGCTGACCCCTCTATCATACCACCTCCTATATGTAGAATGGATAGATCCATGCATTGCATGAATCTATCCTTGGTCACCGTGGCCACCCCCTATTCAGGCCCCTGGCCCCTTTTCAGAAGCCCGGGTGCCTGAATTACATTGGTGGAGGTGTGTTTTTGAAGAACCTGATTAGAGCCATAGGCTCTAATAGACTTCAAAAAAGGTGGACTCGTGGCACAGAGCATTGCGCTCGGAGTCCACTCAGGTGTGTTAGAAAAGCAAATTTTTATTTGCTTTTCAAACTCTGAACCACCTCTCCATCCAAAGAAGAGACACACGGGAAGCATGGAGGACACAGGAGCCATCACCTGACCCGCTGCCTGTCCCACAACTCGCCACCATCACCCACTGCTTGACTCGCCACCAAGATGGGGTAAGTGCTGGTCAGACAGTCAGACAGCGAGTGGGTGGGTGCAGGGGGGGTCACAGTGAGGCTGCATTTGATGGGGCACAGTGGCTGCATATGATGAACACAGTGGCTGCATATGATGGGCCCATTGGCTGCATTTGATGGGACTCAGTGGCTGCATTTGATGGACACAGTTGCTGTATTTGATGGGGCACAGTGGCTTCATTTGATGGGGCACAGTGGCTGCATGATGAGCACAGTGGCTGCATTTGATGAGCACAGTGGCTGCATTTAATGGGGCACAGTGGCTGCATTTAATGGACACAGTGGCTGTATTTGATGGGGCACAGTGGCTGCATTTGATGGGGCACAGTGGCTGCATTTGATGGGGCACAGTGGCTGCATTTTATGGGGCACAGTGGCTGCATTTGATGGACATATGTTGGGGACCGTGGCTGAATTTGAATGGCACAGTGGCTGAATTTGATGGTGACAGTGACTGAATTTGATGGGCACAGTGGCTGCAATTGATGACACCGTGGCTGAAATTGATGACACAGTGGCTGCAATTGATGGGCACAGTTGTTGCATTTGATGGGCACAGAGGCTGCATTTGATGGGCACAGTGAGGCTGCAATTGATGCTTTTACAGCATTTTTCAGAATTTTTCAGTTTTACACCAACCTCAAAAAATTTGGAGCGCCAGCCGCCACTAAGAAACGGTCTCCTGTTAGAAATTTTAATACACTTGTGTGTCATGTTACTGGAGGAGGTAAAGTTTACCCCTCCCTGTGTCATTATGCAAAGAAGAAGGATTTAACCCAGAGTGTATATCTCTTTGTGCCTGTGTTTGAATAAACGGTTTTATGCTTATCTTCACCCTACACCAATGTCTTGACAAGTGACTGGGTGGGCAAAGAGATCTTGGATCGGGCTGGTACCAGACAAAGGAAGCATATACAACGGACATACTCCTCTTGATCATGGGGGTCCGTCACATTACTTACACATAGGAGGGGGCGGGGGAGCTGGACAAGGAGTTTCCAGAGTCCAAAGTGATTCCTATCACAGGCACTTTACAAATGTGGGATCATCTCCATTCTACTGTTTTAGATACAACCCCTTCCTGCCCAGGCCAGTTTTCAGCTTTCAGCACTGTCACACTTTGAATGACAATTGCACGGTCATGTAACACTGTACCCATATGACATTTTTATCATTTTTTCACACAAAAAGACCGAAAATTATGAAAAAAAACTTTTCATAGTTGTAATTGCAAATAGGTAATTTTTCTCCTTCACTGATGTGTGCTGATAAGGCGGCACTGATGGGCACTGAGAGGTGGCATGGGTGGGCACTGGTAGGTGGCACTGGTAGGCACTGGTTAGCAGTGCTTGTGGTTACTCAGTGGGACCAATGTGCCTCTTACAGAAGCTGGCAATTGGCTTTATTTTTTCTCCTCACACTGTCAGCATCCGGGGAAAAATAAGCTGATTACTGGCTTCTGTTTGCATCATATGATCAGCTGTCATGTAGGATCAGCCCTTTACTCCGATCTGTGATCAGCTGCGTCCCAAGGTCTCGGTGATCACAGAGGACGCTACCCACATCCCACAGGGGGCCCGTGAGCAAAACGAGCATGGGAGGACATACAGGGATGCCCTCATGGCAATCTAAGCCCATGCTGTAGCTGTTTTTTGACTATACCGTGGGTGTAAAGTGGTTGATGACAAAGTCCCACTGAGGGCTGAAACATGTAGCCTGCTTGTTTTCTAGATTTTTACCTCTGTCTACACTAAATAAATTGATTCTGTAAAGGATCTGAGTAGCTGATTGCATTTATTTCAAAAGTTCTGAACTTACACTGGAACAAACCATTGCCACATCCCTATTGTGAAGGAACTCAAGTGGCCTTCACAAAAATCCAACCTCATTCCTATCTATCACCACACCATAGACAGAAGGGCGCTGGGAGATGTGAAAATGTTATGTGTACTATTGAGAGAGGAATGGAAAAAAGAGCCCTTGTTGTGAGGTCAATAGTTATGGTAAAGGTGTTTTACACCAACCTTACCAGGGATGTAACTATACAGTATATGTAACTATGATTGTTAATAGTTATGTTTACGGTATATGAAGGACCCCTGTTTTCACCAAGCCTTCAGGTTGCTTTCACACCTGGGAGTTTTGAATCGTGGGCATTTTGCCCACAATTTCAAAATGCTCTGCTAAAATGACACAGTGTGCATTTCAGATGCTCTTTATTTTAATGGCACCTAAAAACGCGGTGCGGTTCTGCTGTGATATTCGCACAATGAAAAGCGCTCTGCAATTGTGGCAAAAAGCATAGTGCGAAGCTTGTCGTCCAAAAATAAAGATCACGAGCTTCACTCATTGCAGTTTGCATTGATTTGCAGTGCAATTTATCGCTCGACAATCACAGCAGAACCACACCGGATTTTTAAGTGTCATTAAAATGAATGGAATCTGAAATTCTGTGAGATTTGTCATTTTACCAAAGCGTTTTGAAATTGCGAAATGTGATTCAATACGCCCAGATGTGAATCCAGCCTTATGCCGCGTACATGCAGTTGGATTTTCCGACAGAAAATGTTCGATGGGAGCTTTTTGTTGGAAATTCTGGCTCCATTGGACATTTTCCATCGGAATTTTTGACATGCAAAATTTGAGATCTGGACACAATTCCGACGCACAAAGTTCCACGCATGAAAATAAAAGGAAGAGATTGCGCTATGGTGTAACAAGTGTATTAATGGTATGAGCTGCCTCTACCTAATATTACCACCCAATGGGTGAAAATAAACTAATGAAAAAGGAAGAGGTAGACTGGGCGCTATACCTTTAAATATAGTGATGTGACCAAATATTAGTAGTGTTGCTTATGAGGATAAAAACCCAAAATATTTCAGCAATAAACAGTGAACAAAATATATTAATAATAAATGGTGAAAAAAATATAAAGTGACTATTGAAGTGAGGGGTGTGTCCCCAAGCTAAAATAAAGACTAATCCCCTATATTGGGGTAAAAAAAAAATATATATATGATATAATATTAGTGTACGTATATTATTTTTACAACCATACTATGAAAGAATCTTAAACTTAAGTGCTAATAAAATCCAGATGGTAAAAAGAAAGGTAAAGTCAGTCCATAAATCGCCAAAAAACATGCGATAATAATATTGCAGAAAGACGCTGATAGAAAAAAGTTCCAAAGAATGTAGAAGCAGACTGTGCAGGAGGTATGTGTTCACTAGTACAGCAACTTCCCGGGGCGTGTGACAAGTATTGATATTGCCCTCACCAGATTTCTTACCCCTGCTGGGGTGGGATAGCCTCCACAGTGTGAGCCCCTGTGTCGCTGTTTGTAGATTCTCTGGGGGGGTTTGTTTGTGATCCGCTGGGGAAATGTCACTAGGCTCTCAATGGAAAAGAGGAATGTCCATAGTGTGACCCGTTTTTTAACAAGGCTTTTATTATATTAAAACATTTTTACTCACATTTATGTAAAAATGACAACGCCAGTATAAAGAACCATCTGCCGGCTGTTACAGCTGATTGCGGAGAGTGTACGTCCTATGGCCACGTGTGACAAACGAACCCCCAGAGAATCTACAAACAGCGACACAGGGCCTAACACTGTGGAGACTATCCCACCCCAGCAGATGTAAGAAATCTGGTGAGGGCAATATCAATACTCGTCACATGCACCCGGAAGTTGCTGTACTAGTGAACACATACCTCCTGCACAGTCTGCTTCTACATTCTTTGGAACTTTTTTCTATCAGCGTCTTTCTGCAATATTATTATCGCATGTTTTTTGGCGATTTATGGACTGACTTTACCTTTCTTTTTACCATCTGGTTTTTATTAGCACTTAAGTTAAGACTCTTTCATAGTATGGTTGTAAAAATAATATACGTACACTAATATTATATCATATATATATATTTTTTTACCCCAATATAGGGGATTAGTCTTTATTTTAGATTGGGGACACACCCCTCACTTCAATATTCACTTTATATTTTTTTCACTATTTATTATTAATATATTTTGTTCACTGTTTATTGCTGAAATATTTTTGGTTTTTATCCTCATAAGCAACACTACTAATATTTGGTCACATCACTATATTTAAAGGTATAGCGCCCGGTCTACTTCTTCCTTTTTCAAAAGTTCCGTGCATGCTTGGAATTAAGTAGAAGAGTCGCACTGGCTATGGAACTTACATTTTCTCAGCTCATCTTACGTCAACATGTTCTTGATGTTTGGAATTTCCGACAACATTGTGTGACTGTGTGTATGCAAGACAAGTTTGAGCCAACATCTGTCTGAAAAAATCCCATGGATTTTATTGTCGGAATGTCCGATCGTGTGTACGCGGCATAAGTCTGTAGGTCCTCACAGCACCCCATGTTCTTATATAGCCTCACCTGGTTGTTCTTATTTTTCCATGTGATTCGCGTAGAATTAATTGCAATTTGCCAAACCTCAAACCTATCAGTTAGGAAATTTCCAACAGTTCTTGTAAACAAAGTCCTATTAACAACAACATGGTTCTGAATAGTAAACTGTATCACCAATTCTTTATATTTACTGATTTCCTTATGTAATATAATTTTGAAGTACCAGCCCATCTGCAAAATAAAACATTGCATATTATATTACATATCACTGTTACTGAATTACAACATTTAACCCTTTTCACTGGCAGAGTCGTTTTTTGAGTTTTTTGCACACGTGTTTAAAAAATCATTTTCGGTCTGAAGATTACTCAAAACTCCCAAACATTATATATTTTCTGAGAGCAGTCACCCTAGAGAATACAACTGTGGTCGTTCTAATTTTTTATTCCACACGTTATTACCCCAAAGGTTTATGAACGCAAAAACATTTCCGTAAAAACACACTAAAGTGAATTTTAGGGCAAAAAAATGCAATAAACTTCCTAAATTTTTGGTAAAATATAAAAGACGAGGTTGCACCAACCATAGATTCCCAACACTTTCAACCTTAAATTTGTGTGCACCCGTGAAATGGAATGGTGACTGTAATAACATGCCCAAACCATTGTGACTCCATTTTGCTATGCTTTGCCATTATTGTTTACAAGACCCTGTCAAGCTTTTCATTTTAGCTTACTTGTCATTTTAGCTTTGAAACCTACAATTATGAAGAAATGCTCAGACAAATGCTTGTACAGCACTATACTATATATATATATATATATATATATATATATATATATACTGTATATATATCATTGTGGTTTGCTTAATAATTGTTTATTAAAGACAAACAACAAACATTTACAATAAAGTCAACAGACAGTACCCGTGTCATGTAGCTGGATAACAAGGTTACTGATTACCTTCCGTCATCAGAAATCAGAACATATGGGCACTCCACACAGAAAAACATCTGTAACAGTATGCGGAACATTTCAATAGGTATGGATGTGCTTCAAAACACAAAGACTAGACTGCAAGTTGTCTGTCATGGAAAAGCAGAAGAATACAGATAGCAGAACAAGGAGAAACAAGAGTGTAAGAGGGAGGGAAAAGAAGGGGGGGATGAAGAGGGGAGGGAGAGGAGTGGTAGCTTGCGTGGCAACACATAGAGAATCAGTGTAACTGAACCTTTACAATTAAACCAGGGGTAAGGTAAGACTAGGCTTCAAAAAGAGAAGAAAAGAACGATTCTTATGGTAAGTGAAGATGTCCAGGAAGATTTGGGAGGGTATGCTCAGCTCAATGGGATTGTGTTATAAGATCCTTCTAGAATGAAGTGGTAGTGAATTCCCTCCAGCAGGTCCAAGTTAAAGAGTGTCTTTGTGAGGTATTCTTATTGGTGTGAGTAATATCCTCCATGAGGTGAACTTCCGCAATTTTATGCATCCAGCTTTTCATTGATGGGATTTTGGGTTGGCCCCAAAGGGCAGGTATTAGTGCCTTGGCCATATTCAACAAGTGAGGGATTATTGAGCGCTTGTACAAGCCAATGGGATCTGTAGTGGCGTGGAAGAGAATAGTCCAGGGATCATTTGGGAGGTTGATGCCAGAGATTCGTTGTATGATTTGAATAATGCTGGACCAGAACGGCTGGATGGTTGGGCATGACCACCAGATGTGTGCGTAAATAGCCCTGGACCCACAGTTCCTCCAGCATAGTGGGGAGCTTTCGGGGAACATCTGGTGCAGTTTTGATGGGGTGCAGTGCCATCTGGTGAGCAGCTTGTAATTAACTTCAGCCATTTTTGAAGCGAGGGATGAGACGTGAGTTAATTGCAGGATCTTTCCCTTTTGTTTGCCCGTAAGATGTGTGTTTAAGTCCTCTTCCCACTTGGCCAGGTAAGGCGGGTGTAAATTGTGAAGGAGTTTGATAAGGGCCTTTAAAAAATTGATATGCAGTGCAATGGAGGATCTTTTGGATCATTTAGGTTCTCAGGTCTTCTTAGTGGTTGAGGAAGGGCTCGCAGGAAGCACTGTAACTGAGCATACCTCCACCTGTCCAGGAACGTAATTGGTTTGGTGCCAAGGATATCCGATAAAGGCTTAATGGCATTGACCCGAAGGACCTGGTATAGTAACAAGGGTCTGTCTGGGGACCAAGCCAGAAATCCTGGGTCTAGTAGTCCTGGTAAAAAATACTGATGGTTAAGAAGTGGCATTAAAGGGGAGCTGTAAGAACAGGAGAATTTCTTATGTAGATTGGCCCATACAGCCAAGGTAGAGGTTGTAAGCGAAGAGGTTTTGTGGCTGAGATGTCTGTGGGTGCGGGGAATCCAGGGTACAACCGAGAGGTCTGCACCACATATGGAGTATTCCAAGTTAACCCACAGCTTGAAGTTGGCAGCATAATTCCAATCAGCTATCCTAGAAAGTATGGTAGCATGATAATATGCCCTGAGATTTGGTAGGGCCAGACCCCCAGCGTCCTTGGAGTGGTATAAAATGTCTCTAGACACTCTGGGGTGACTGTTCCTCCAAATATAGTCAGAGATCATGGTCTGCATCATGGTAAAGAACCCTATGGGTACCCCCATGGGAATCATTTGGAAGAGGAATAATACTCTAGGGAATACGATCAGTTTAATAACATTAACCCTCCCCAACCAGGAATGCGAGAGGCTCTTCCAATTTCTCAGGTCATCTCTAATGTTGTTCAGTAGGGGAAGGTAGTTATACCGAAAAAGGGAGTGAATATTAGGTGTAAGATAGATTCCTAAGTATTTCATGGTTCATTGAACCCATCTGAAAGGGAAGAGGGGCCGTAAAGAATCTTCCTCTCGTCTGGAAAGGTTAATGTTCAGAATTTCTGACTTAGAAAGGTTAATTTGAAGTTGGAAAGTGTTTAATAGATAGAGAGGGCCGACATTAGGTTAGGTAGGGAGATGTGGGGGTGCTGGACAAAAAAACAAGATGTCATCAGCGTACGCTGAATATTTGTGGATTGTGTAGCCTACCTGGACACTGTGTATATTGATATTATGTCTAATGGTGGACAGGAAGGGTTCAAGGGTGAGAGCAAATAGAAGAGGGGATAGGGGGCAGCCCTGTCTGGCCCCGTTATACAGTGAGAATGAATCACTTAGAGTGCCGTTTATGCGAACATGTGCTGTGGGATTGGAGTATAGGGAGGTTATGTGATAGAACATTTTGGGACCAAGCCCCAGGTGATGCAGAGTCACTTTGAGGTAGTCCCAGTCCACCCTATCGAACGCTTTTTCGGCATCAGTAGAGACTAGTAGGGTGGGCTGGGAGCACCTCCGTACTTATTGAATTAGGGATATAGTCCGAAGGGAGTTATCCTTGGCTTCCCTACTGTGTATGAAGCCAGTCTGATCCATCGAAATCCAGCTGGGGATAAGAGGGAGTAACCGATTGGCCATAACCTTGGAATAGAGTTTAACATCAACGTTAAGCAGGGAGATCGGCCTGTAACTACTGCATAAGGTGGGGTCTTTACCTGGTTTAGGGATGACTGTGATGTTGGCTGTGAGAGGTTCCGGGCGCAAACTGGATTTTTGTGAGATTGAGCTGGCGTATGCCGTGAGGTGGGGTAGTAGGATGTCACTAAATGTTTTATAGTAACAGATGGAGTATCCGTCAGGGCCGGGAGCTTTTCCAGTAGGAGAAGACTTTAGGGCATCCTGGAATTACTCAACAGTGAATTCCGCCTCTAGTGCCTGAAGTGCGGAGGTGGGCAATGTGGGCAAGTTGGCCTCTTTTAAATATGACTGTATGTGGTTGCACTTCTCCCCCGGGGTTAAAGAGGGCGTTTCGCTCCGCACGTTATATAAGTCAGCGTAGTAGTCCCTAAATGCTGCCGCAATGTGTGGAGTTGCATGCACTAAATCTCCATTGGGGAGTTTTATTTTGGGGATAAAAGATTTGGTTTGTTTTGCCTTAAGGGATCTCGTCATCTGTCTACCGGGTTTATTCTCCCACTCATACATTGTCTGAGCAAAGCGTTGGAATTTCCTTTTAGTTTCTAGATCCAGGAGGGTTTTTAGTTCTTCTCGCTTCAGCGTGAGAGCTTTAAGGTGAGCTGTATGCAAAGTGAGTTTAAGTTGTTTGTCAAGGTCCATGCTTCTTTTTTTCCTCTCTCCTAGTTCGATGGCCTCTCATGGTAGCCTTGTGAGCTTCCCATACAATGGAGGGGAGGACTCGGGAGAAGTATTTTCAATTAAATATTGCTTCATATGTGAGGACAATGCAGAGACCTCTACTTGGTTAGAAAGGAGAGAGTCATTGAGTTTCCAGTTATTAGAGCGGTGCGCCAAGGAGGGGATCGTCATACACATCGACACCGGTGCATGGTCAGATATGGTGGCTGTTCCTATATGGATTGACCATAAAAGCTGGAGATGATGATGATCTAGTAAGATATTGTCGATGCGCGAGTATGACTGGTGCGTTTTAGAAAAATGAGAAAAATCCCTGTCTCTGGGGTGAAGCATCCACCAGACATCGATCAGTTTTAGATCAAGGAGTCTGCGTTTGACTGAGGATAGTCTTTTAAATGGGATATTTGAACGGCCCTGTGAGGTGTCTAAGACAGGGTCTAAAGGCATATTAATGTCACCCGTGAGGATAGTTATTCCTTCGGTGAATTGTGCCAATTTAGAGGGGATCAGGGAGAAGAAGGCTGGCTGGTGTCAATTGGGGCAATAGATGTTTGCCAGGGTGCAGCGTGTGTTACCCAGAAAGCCCTTCAAAAAAAGATACCGACCATGATCATCCGCCAACATATCAACAAGATGGAAGGGTACACTACTGTTGAAACCGATGGCCACACCCTTCGCTTTGTTAGTATCAGACAGGCTATAGTACCATTGCAGGAATTGGGGGAGGTCAATTTGGCCGGCATTGAATGGGTCAAGTGCGTTTCTTGAAGAAAGCCAATGGAACATGCAGCTTTTTTCAATTCACAGGAAACTTGGTGTCGTTTTGTGGAAACATTCAGACCCCTTACGTTATATGACATAATTGTTAGTGTGGCCATATCTTCAACAGAGTGTAACCCTTTAGCTCAAATTTCCACGCAAGCCAACTAAGGGGAGGAGAAAAAGGGGGGAGAAAAGTAGAGGGAAGGAAGAGAAGTTGAGATAGAAGAGACAAGCATAAGTATCTATCAATCACATCTGAAAAGTTACCATTAGGAACCATTGACATATCACGCAGAAATATGCCGTGATCCCTGTGGGGAGGGGGAGAGCGGGTGGCAGGCTCAACCTCCAACAAGAGATCGGGAGTCACAGCACGGATGCCATCCACTCCCACCAACCCCAAAAGGAGGGGGGGTAGGGGGTATACTGAGCGAGAGGCACATGGGAGCAATGTGCCCCACCAGCATTCAGCTAAGCGCTAGAATGAAAAATAACACACAGATATAAGGATGAAACATACTGGATATCAGTAACTGAGAAACCGAGCAACTCTTGAGAACAATTGAACTGAACAAACAATTTCCAAGTGATCAGACATTAATACTTACAAGACTGCTCCATCGGTCTGAAGAAAGCCCCATGATAGGGGTGGCACCCCGAGTCCACTTATGTAGCGTAAGGCAATTTCACTGCCAAGAGTTGCAATCCTGTTTTTAGAAATTGGATGCACCCACTCTAAACATGGGCCTTAAGCGTCCAGAAGTGATGAAAAAGTAATTTGGAGCAAGTAGAAAAAAGAAAAAAGAGTGAGAACACCAGAAAGCACTGTTCATCCATTCTTTTGTCCGGAACCTGGGTTGGATGTGCGCCTCTTTTTCAACGGGGTTCTCCGCCATTGAGGATCTGAAGCAGAGGAGAACTGGGGGATCTGGTTCTGCCAACCCGGGAGGTCTACTTGTGGCAGGTTGAGCGCCTTCAGAAATGAAGGCAAATCCTCTGGGAACCGTAAGGTGTGGGAACGTCCGTTTTTGGTGGCCCCATCCCCATCTGTACGTGATCCCGTCTGTGCGGAGAAGATCCAAAAGAGGTTTAAGAGCTCTTCGACGGTACAGCGTGTCCTTAGACAGGTCTGGGAAAATGCTGATGGTGGCCCCATCAAAGTCCATGGTGGGCGTGCTCTGCATTTTGATCATTATAGCGTTTTTATCTGTAAAGTAATGCAGTCAGCATATATAACGTCCCTCTGCTGATCGGAGGAGAAATATCGGGGGCGGAGGGCCCGATGCCCCCGATCGAACCGTAGCGGCTCAGTAACCGGGTTTCCTAAAATTGTGTTGAAAATGCCACGGACCGATGGTTCGAGGTCGTTGTCACCAGTGGTCTCTTGGAGTCCCTGCACACGCAGGTCGTTTCTGCGGTTTCTGTTCTCGAGATCTTCGAGTTTATATGATGAGGCCCGCTGAGCAAACGCTAATTGTGTAACCGTCCCTTGTAATTCTCTTATGGCGGTAGCCTGCGATTCCTGTCTGAGCTCTGTTTCCTCCACTCTATCCAGAATGTGCTCCATATCCGCTCTAACTACGGTAATCTCCTTTTTTATGGAGTCCATGAAACATCCCAGCTAACTCTATTTTAAGACCGCTCACCAGGGTTGACATGTCGGAGCCCACCGGGGAGCCGGGATCATCCATAAGGTCAGATGAAGCGGGAGAGCTTTCCCTAATGGAGGCGGCTAGAGAGGAGAGAGAGGTGCTGCATTTGGGGGTTCTGGCCTGGCTGCCTCGCACGCCCGGTACCGATCTTCCAGCGGCAAGATAGTGCTGTATTGGACCGGAGCCGGATTGGGTTAGCGCTGTTGCCTTCCCAGATCTCTTGTCAGTTGTGGAGCGGGATCTAGGTGTCTTTGTTGGCATAATTGTGGCTGTAAAGCTGAACGCTGGACGGGGCTCAGGATCACTTACATTTAATTAGTACCATGTGTGGGTTGCAGTAGTCACAAGCAGCTGACGTGGGGAGCTCTGAGGAGTCAGTATATGTGATAATTCTGAGGAAGTCTCTCCCTGCACTATGTTATAAACAAAGAACGCACAGATCCCTGGTGTTCCTAAATGGTGCTTGTGATTAACATATAGCTGGTCCCGGGGGACCTGGGTCCGTCAGCCAGGGGGTGACTCCAGAGGCGTTGACATTGGGGAGCAGGGGGTGTCAGGAGCAACACGGGGACTGCCCAGCTCCGCTAACAGGCCCTGGCCAGCCGACCAGGCCTCAGGCAGAGTGGGCCACAGATTCCCAGCTGACCTCCTCAGTAGCAGTAGTGGTGGCCTCATTGACAGCCACCACTATGATAGTCTCCTAAGGGGCGTCTGTGCAAGACCGCCAGTCTCCCCCAGCTCTCACCAGGATGTTGGGCCTCCAAGGCCTGCTCAAGATGGTCATCGTCTTCCGTGGCCTGCTGGGGGGGGGACAAGGCAGGACCAGGCGTAAAGAGTGGCTCCCCGCGGGGGGCCTCCAGGCTTGCCCCGGCTCCGATCTGTCCTCCGGATCGCCGCGGAACTGTGCAGAGAAGCGTCTGGGGCAGGTAGGCTGCAAGATGGCGCCGGGAGGCCACGTTGCAGGCCCAAGCCGAGCGGTTGCAGAGTGCGCGGGGAAAAAACACAATTTCCACCCCAATCGCCTCCCGTGGTGGTCTGCACCCATCCTGGCCCGATAAGAGGGTGTATTTAGGAGCCCTGAGTTGCGGATGGCGGTTGATTTTGTGTGGCGGTGAGGAGCTCTGTCTCAAAACGTCCGCTCAGGATCACGTCCGGACACGTCCCCCATATTATTGTGGTTTGGTTTGTCCTTTCTTGTTCCCTGTTCTGTAGGCCATGGGACAGGATGCATGACTTATGACTAATAACCAGATGGTCTGTTGACTCTTATAACCTCATGATAAATGTATTTTAGGGGTTCCCATGATTAAGTCTGGTATGACGAAACATGTCAAGGGCGTGGCTATCTGGCAACTAACATTGAGACATTAAGCTTACATACAGAGGCGGAAGGAGGTGCTGGACGTAAGGGACGATATTAGCAAGCTGAGGCGCCCTATTCAAACTGCACACCTGCTGTGTGGGATCAGGCGGGACACGCAAGGAAGGGTGAGAGAAAGCAATTACACTACCGGCCAAAAAAAGGGTCCGCTGTGACCACCAATGCCCTGGAGTAACTTTTGTTGGAACTGAAGAGTGGAGTGATTTGATGTTTTTTTGGAGTGCTTTCTTTCAAGTTGTTCATGTGAGTGCATAAACAGTGGATTATTTTAAATTAAAGTGTGTTTACAGTATTACACTATTGGAGGTCTTTTATGTGATTTCTTTTGAGGCACACTTACAAGAGCCTTTCAAGGGGAGAATATCCAGAGATTGGTGATTGAATATCTGATATCATCTCTTGAGAGATTTAGTGCCTTATTAGCCTAGCACGAGAGTGCGAGGCTCATCAGCTGGTGAGTGCTCCTACGAGGGGGGTCACAATCACGGATGGTGTGGTGAAGGATTTAAGAAAGTATTTTGGACACTGAATAGCCTTTCACACTGATAGAGGGACTATTGTTGGAGGATTTTTAATCACCCCTTGGTGACGGACTATATTTATATATGTATATATATTTTTCGTGGATGATTGCATTTGTATTATTTTGTTCACTATATTTTATGTATAAATAATTATATATATTATGCTTATATTCACTTTGAGGAGTTGATACCTTAAATTGATGCGATTTTTGTGGAGTTTATTTAGGATACTGGTTTATGTACAAAGCACAACATTTTTCTTTTATTAGAGATAGATTGGGTGAATTAATATTCACACAGTATTAGCGCTACGGGGTATTATTTATTTGATTATCACTAGTAACAAATTCTGATGCACCTATAATTTGTTTTGTAATTGTTCATTTAAGTAGCAGCTAAGATTTAGGGTGGGGAATTACAGCGCGGTGATGATACACTAAGTAGGCGAATTGAGTTTTGTGTATCCATATAGATATATTTTAGGGGTTGCTGACTTCTATAACCATATATTTTATTCCAATACATCATTTACTAACCACTCCCCCCTTCCCTCTTTCTATTGACAATTTGAACCATATATAAGCTGTATACACACCCAATAAAGGTAAACATTTATGAATGCCTCTCGTTTCATTTGGTGTCTCTAGATATTTGAGGGCCCTGTTGGTGTACCTATAAGAAGGGTGGTCATCCAGAATACCTTCCTTTCAGTGAAATACTTCAGCTCCCTATATTTTCTATAGGCGATGCTTGAAAAGCCTTGTGTTATAATTATCGCTCTCCCAGATCCATGCGACCAAGTCACATAGCTCCCCCGTAATAGTATAAATTGTTAAACTCTCTATCTTTGGTCTCTATACAACTCTTAAATCCGTTTCACATTTTAAAACCTTCTCCCAGCCTCAAGTAGAGCATAATTTACCCTCCTCTGAGCACTTCAGATATCTTCAAATCCGACATTTCTTCCACAGCAGAGGTACACTAATGTCCTGTTTACATAGCACTCAGTTTGAACATATATGAGAATGTATGTCTAGAGATAAGTGTATAATTTCACATATTTATAGGCAACTCAATGAACTTTCTCTTGCTCAGAAAACTAAACCAATGGTCAAATGGGAGAGAATGTTGGAGAATATGCACAAAAACACAAGATCACTGTCCATTTGTGAAACCGCAATAAGGCTTCACACCAGATGGTACTTGACACCTGCTAAGCTCCACATCATCTACCCTATAGTATCTCCCCAGTGCTTTAATGACTTTCCAGACTCAGGCTCCTTTTTCCATATTTTCTGGATTTGGAAATATCTTAAGCCTATTTGGCAACATGAAGCCACATCATCTTCCATAGCATAGTGTAGATGTGTCTCTTTTTTACCTCTATTCCAGATGTTCCCATTCCGTGTCAGAGATTGATTCATACACTGATTCATACACTTTTCATAGCTATTCATTGGGTGACTGCACTAAGACCCCTTTCACACTGGGACGGGGGTGTGTTAGCGGTAAAGCGCCGCTAGTTTTAGTGGCGCTTTACTGCTGTTATAGCGCCACTTTTTGGCCACTAGTTGGGCGCTTTTAACCCCCGACAGTGGCCAAAGAAAGGGTTAAAAGCATCCATGTTGTGGCACTTTGGCAGGGCTGCCCATTCATTTCAATGGGTAGGGAGTTTTGGGAGTGGTGTATACACCGCTCCCGCACTGCCCCAAAGAGGCTGCTTGCATCTGTTTTTTAGGTGACAGCTTTGCTTTAATGAGACATGCAGGGTCTAAAAGACCCACAATAGCTCCTTGCAATGTTTTGCAATGCACATCGCATTTCAAAACATCTTGTCCTGGCTAAGCCAGCCGGAGACACTGAGAGCTTGACCCGGAAGTTGGTGATCTTTATTCCCCCATAGGGAGGAATGTTGCCCATTCTTATTGTCCCTTTAAGGTACAATTTTTGACCCTGGAACACATTCCACATAACCCATGAGGGGAGGGAGTGGGATCGATGTATCCTGCAAAGAGAATTGAGGTGAATACATTAGCTCAGGGCAACAGCTGCCCCGAGTTTGAATGAAGCCACCTCATTTAAGCTCTTTTTACCTGTATAATGTATATATTTTTTGATTGTGGTTTGCTATTTTGTCTGTTAGTATTGCTCATCATATCACATGATATGAGTACAAGACGTGGTATTTATATTATTCAGAGACAATGTTAGATTTTTTTTCTGCCCTCCGCGGGCAGGTGCAGCATTGTGACTCATCATGGGTGCCCCAGCCCATGTGCTTCTTGTTCCCTCAGCCATGCTATTATTCAGGCCTTCGTTTGTCCACCGCCATTTTTTCAGCGTGAGCCCCTTGGCAGTGTCCCATCATTGTGACATTGGAGGGGCCGGGATTTGACCCTCACTTGGGCTATATAGCCAGGTGCACCCCATATCCAGTCACCTTCCTATGTGGTTAGATCCGGCTGTATCACTCTAGATTGCCTTTGGTCTGCATGTGTCCAGGGTAACTATCTATGTCCATTTTGCCATTTTTGTCCATTTTTCATGATGCACTTTTTCCTGAATCTTTCAGCATGCTGTTGCACTTTTCTTATTAGTATGTAATTGTTTTTTTTTTTTTTTTGATGGGTCTCGCTGGCCCTGAAGGTTTTTTACATCTAGGGTCACTCGTTAATTACTTGTGGTTTTGTGTGGTATGTACAATTCATCAATTAAACAAGAGTTGAAAATCAATATAGTGTCATTCTACACAATCACAGTAGCGCAAAGAACAATACTTATTCAAAAGTGTCCATACTTTATCGTTTACTTTAGCGTTGTTTACTTGATTGCCCTATAGTAAAACAGAGGATGAGGATCATCTTAATGAAATCTTTGGGTCCTGCTGCTAAAGTATACAAAGAGCCAGGCTCAACGCATTTTTATTTTTGTGAATCTATTGCAAAGTTACAAAGCTCCTTACCTAGATTACCTGCCAGTAGAACATTCCAGGGCTGACTTAGGGGGGCTGCTCACACAAGCACTTGTTAACACAGAAGTCCAGTTTCTGTGTTTACAAGCGACAGCTCTGCTCTCTGTGTGTAACCCCCTGAACTTTGCATTCTGCATGTAATGCAATCCTGGTATTTAATGCCCCTTTAAGACCCTCCTACTGTTCGTGAAATTTGACTGACCACACCCACTATTTCATGTCATTTGGAGGGTGTGAGTGGGTGGAGGGGTTTTGAGGGGTCGTGGTTGAGTTCCAGCACCTATTGTTTGAGAAAAAAGCCCAGATGACTTCTATAGTGTGGAGACTCATTATTACATGTAGCTTAAGGATTCTAATAAAAGCCTAATATATATTTTGATACAATATTCCATCTGTGCCTTTGCCCGCTGATTATGACCCTTGTGTTCTAGTGGGTTGGGTCTCTCGAGGCAGCGCCCGGCACACTAAGGCACCCAGGCTATCTAGCCTGTGGTGGCAATGTAGGGAAACACAATCACATACATCATCAGTGACTGTTTCCCCTTAGGTACTCCCGCTGGACATGCGTAGTCTGGCGGGAGAAGCCTCTCGTGTTGGTGGGTGAAGTGGGCGTGGCCCTCATTCCGACGTGCCTGCGCATGCACCAGCTGATAGGGCAGGGAGTACTACAAGAGCACTAGAACCTCCGTTCGCTCGGCATCCTTCACAGTTTGTTGCTGGATTCTGTGGCGGACGGACGTATACTTGCATTGCATTAAAGTAAGTTTTAGACTTTGGTGTTTTTTTTTTTTTGTTTTTTTTCCCAATATTATAAGAAGTACTTGCTCTGATTATGTTAAATATTTGGTCAATCTCAACCTATTTAAATTTAAAAATAAACAAAATACATTTATTTAACTGGGGGTACTCAGAATTTCATTTAAATTCCATATATAAAATTAAATTTAAACATTAATGATATTTAGGAATAAAACATAATATACTTATAATTATTGGGGACTTTGAAACTTTATTAATACAATCTCTATTTGTTCCCGTTGCTCTAATGTATTTTATTAGATTATAGCGGGCCCCTTCAGTAGTACCGTTTGGTTCGAGACACAATAGAATATCCACACACCAAAAATATATCAGTTTGAATGTATTGCTGATGCCTTATTATGGAATCAGTCATATACTCTTACATGATATTTACTGAAAAAAAGAAATATATACTTTTTAACTTGGATATTGCAAACCCTTTTAGGTGCTCTCTTTATGCGGTAATATCACCTTCGAAAGTATTCATTGGCTCCCAGGTATGAGGACTTTTGATTAAAATATTAATTGTTTAATTTATTTATATATAATCCTTTTTTTTTTCCCCACATGATGGGAAAAATTAAAAAAAAAATACTTTGGCTATTATCTATTTTTTACTTTTTATTTTTTTTATTATTTTTTTCTTATTTAGGACTCGTTGCTTTGCCCCAGTGTATCTCTCGGGTTGGGAGCTTTTTTAGCTCTTACCGGCCTACATACAGGGTACCTGGTCCTATTATAACATCTTGCTGGCTATTTTGGCCTCTATTGTCGGAGTGATCACATCTAAAGGCTTCAGGGGGGCAAGACATCCATCAGAAATAATAGTTTTCCTGGCCTCCTGCCGTGTTTTTAATCATATATTCTGATGGAATGTGTACCTAACACACTGTTATAAACATGTAAGTAAAGTATCAGTAAATACACTACATATATGCACTCTTAAATATGGGAATTTCTCTCTAACATATATGTAACTTTCCATTTCAATAGATTATTCATTATCAATGCATATACTCCCTGAAGAAGGAGATCTATTTATGTACTCTTTGTTTTATGTAATAATTTTTTAATCTTTTCAATAAAAAAACTTTTGTATTTTCAAAAATCTGATATTGATTCAAAGTGCCTTAAAAGTCCACCTCTAGGGGTATTCCAAGATTCTAATATATATTTTTGCCCACATCTGTGGCCAGGAAAAGAGAGTTGAAAATGGGGATTCCTCCTAGCAAAGCACCTTGTCCACATGTTGATGAGGGCACGAGCCTCTTCTCCATAACCCTGGCTTGGTGATAGTGGGGGTCTGAGGGTGGGGGCGTTATTGGAATCTGGAAGACTCATTGTTACATGTTACTTACTAATTCTAATAAAAGACTAATCTATATATTTGGAAAAGGGGGGAGGAGTGTGGCGCCCCCCTCCCTGAACCATTCCACACCATGCACCCTTAACATAGGGGTACCCCCTGGCAAAGAACCTTGTCCTCATGTTGATAAGGATAAGGGCTTCTTCCTTACACCCCTGGCTTGATGGCAGTGAGGGTCTGAGGGCAGGGGTGTTATTGGAATCTGGAAGACTCATTGTTACATGTCACAGATTCTAATAAAAGTCTAATCTATATATTTGGAAAAGGGGGAGGAGGAGTGTTGCCCTCCCTGAACCATTCCACAGCATGTGCCCTCAACATAGGGGTACCGTGTGGCAAAGCACCTTGGAATCTGGAAGACTCATTGTTAAATGTCCCTTACAGATTCTAATAAAGGTCTATACTATATATTTGGCCACGTTTGTGGCCAGGAAAAGGTGGGGGAGTGTGGAGCCCCCCTCCCTCAACCATTCCAGACCATGTGCTTTCAATATGGGGGTACTCCCTGGCAAAGCACCGTGTCCTCATGTTTATAGGGACAATGGCCCCTTCCTCACAACCCTGGCATTGAGGTAATGGGGGTCTGAGGGCAGGGAGCATATTGGAATTTGGAAGCCCCCTTTAAAAATAAGGGGCCCCCAGATACTGCCCCTCCCCCATGTAAATGAATAACCCTCTTCCAATGCATTTGACTCACCTTGTGTTTGCATGTGTCATCATCACCTGTAAGACAAAAATTATTTTGAGATGAGTGCAGAGCATGCTGAGCATAGACTATGAGTTCCACCGCACGGTATACGGGGTCTGAGTTTCTGTCCGATGAATAATCTCCAGAGTCTGGTAAATATTCCAGACCGGTACAATTGTGAAGAGAAATATGATAAATATTTTTATATAAAGTATCTTTTTTTTTGTTCCCTGACAAGCAGAAAAGAGTTGTCAGCCACAGATTTTCAAGTAACTTGTCTTTTGGGCGGATCATTGGATGGAAACCACCATCAACAAAATTCTTAAAATTCCTATCAGCTTCAGACCAAAAATTCAAGGATAAGCTACAATTTAAAATTTCTGGATACTTTTCTATAAGAGCAATATGTGAGGCCCAATTGGGTGGAAGGATGAATGTTACTTCCCTGAATAATCTTCTCATTGAGGATTGAAACATGGCATCATGATATGTTCCACAGAGTATGATCACCTTTACCGATGATTTCTCAACGGTGCTATACACACTTTCCAAATCACGACTTTCAGTAAATACATTGATACCAGTTCTTATTAGAAAGGCCACACAAATTTGTAGACGTGACAGAAATCGTAATAACCAAGTTGACTCTTTCTCCCCACTCTCATCGCCAGATGATATTATTCCGACCCAAGTCCATCCAAAATGTCTCATAAGTTCTGATACATAACAATAAATCATAAAGTCATCTTGGACTGTGCGGTAAAAATTGGGAAAAGCAGCTCTGTCATTCAAAGAATTATCTGTTGCCCCGTAACTGACCTAAAACACAGGGAGAGGTGTTTCAACATTGAGCCAAGAAATTTCATGAGATTCTAAGGGCCTGTGTATTAAGTGGTAAACGCCACATGTACTACATATACACCAAACATTCACTGCATATTCATCACTGAATCCCAAACGGTATTACTTAAAGAGATACTAAAGTCTCATTTTTTTTTGTCTAAAAATAATAAACATGTAATACTTACCTGCTCCGTGTAATGGTTTTGCACAGAGCAACCACGATCCTCCTCTTCTTGTGTCCCTCTTTGGCTCTCCTGGCCCCTCCCTCCTACCGAGTGCCCCCACAACACAGGATTCCACATTTTTGAATTTCAGAATTTTCGTATTCCCGAATTTTTGCATTTTCGAATTTACGAATGTTTTCAAAAGAATGAATTTCGATCATAACGAATGTCCAGATTGCCAGATTTTTAGATTTTCATTCTTATATTCGGATATTCATTGTTTA
Source organism: Lithobates pipiens (assembly GCF_037356315.1). NCBI lineage: Eukaryota > Metazoa > Chordata > Amphibia > Anura > Ranidae > Lithobates > Lithobates pipiens. The sequence goes on along the minus strand of NW_027507784.1, from coordinate 262,227,608 downwards.
AAATTTTCAGATTTTATTTCTTATTTACGAATTTCCAATTTTTCAAATTTCTGAATTTTCAAATTTCTGAATTTTCAAATTTCTGAATTTTCAAATTTCCGAATTTTCAGATTTCAAATTTCCAAATGTTAACATTTTCAGAATATCCCAATTTCTGAATTTTTGGCTTTCAAATTCACAAATTTTTGCATTTTCAAATTTACAAATTTATTCGAAAAATAAATTTCGATCATAACGAGTGACCCAAAAAAACAAAAGAGAAACAAAAACCAATAAGACGAAAATGAAAATGAACTACTTTTTTGGCAGTGCACATGTCTATCTGTTAGACCCCTGATTAATTCTTCCCTTCCTTCCACTGAGTTGAATGGAGCACAGATTGTGGTCCATCAGCTTCCTTCCTGGCCACAGAGGCGAGGGAAATTGACAGCTGAACCCTGAGGGGACGTAATAAATGTCACGTCTGTCTTCATTTACTGGAGGGGATGTCCCCTGGTCTCTCTCCATTATTTTAAACATAATTCTGGGTATGCATTAATACCCCCCCACCTTTCTGGGCCACTAGTGGACCATTAGTGGGGCTGCTAGCTTTCAATGTCGCTGACAGCACGGGTCCCAATGGACAATTGGTAACCAACTGGGACACGGGTGATCATATGCAGGCTGAAGGATTTATTCCTAAAATAAAGCCTTCAGCCTGAAGATAATTGCTGCTACCTTCAGGTGATCCATCAATCAGATATTTTAAAAAAAGTAAAAAATGTATTTACATGTTTGTCTTCCTTTAAGACCCATTCATACCATATCATGGCTTTCTGCAATCCATGCATAAACAGGCACAGCCAATACAATAGAAGCAAAGCCAATACAGGTAAGATTAGGAGGACACACGATGCAGAAGGTTCCAAACAAAGTCTCACATAGAAGATGTAATGCCGAATACAGATAAAAGAGATGCAGCACTGGCCGTTGACCGTCGGGTTCTTCAAAACCCAAAAACACCACATTATGTACTTGGGAATGTGCTCTCTCCTTTACATCTTCCTCATTCCTAGCATCTCTATTAATTTTAAAATACTCCCATTGCATTTCACATTGGGAATCTTCTCAGAAACTCCTGCATGACTGGTATTTCACACCCTCCAAACTAGCAAAGATATACCCAGAACATTCTCCTCTATGCTGGAGCCAGGTACATGAACCCATATCTGGGGGCACTGCCCTATCATTCAAGAATTTTGGTCCAGAGTATTCTCGCTAATTACTGTTATTACAGGGAACCAGAGCTCATCTAACCCTAAATCTGTTTTACTGGGCTTAGACATGAACTCCTGGCCAACCAGCTCCCCACCCATAATCACACACATCTTCATAGCAGCCTGATTAACTATCGCCTGCAGCTGGAAAAATTTGATACCCAATCCCGACTATACTTCCCTTATTCTAACTCTCAACGTAGATGCTTTCTATGAGAAATCCTTCTCTAGAGCTCACCTACTAATATCCAAATTGAAACGCTACTGGACTCCATGGCTTGGAGATCCTAACTGCTCCATCCAAACCTAATTGGATAAACCTTACTATGATGATCGGCCCAGAACCACACCTGGAGCTAATCATGCCTAAGCCTAGAGGTTCCTACTGAGAAATGGCACTTAAAAAGTCAATTTCATTATGTCCCCAACCCGTTAACATGATCTGACATACTATAATACTTACTCTATATGCAACATACTATGTAGGCAAAGTAGTTTCTGTACCCCACTTAAAGCGGAGTTCCAGTCCCCCAATTAATAATTTTTTTTTAAGTGCAGCTGTCATTTGTTAAACTTTACCTGCCACATTTAGCTAGTGCCTATTGTGTATTCCGGTTAATTTCAGCTTAAAATAAAGAGACTACCTTGATCTCGGAAGCTGGCAGGGGCCATGTCCACTGTGGGCATCTGAAGCCCCCTGGTTTCTATTTTTGGGAGGTGCTGGATTCCCAGCATGCCAGTAATGTCCCCACACGGCACTCCATCCTCCTGACACGTTGCCGTAGCAACGGCCTGGAAACAACCCGAGATTTTGGCAATAGGCGATTCACAAGGACTCCTGGGATACATGACAACGCTATCCCAGGAACCCTTGTGAATCGCCTAGTGAAGTAATTGCCTAGGCAATTAGAGGCGGAAGTCGTGGAGAATAAACTAATAATAAGGTATTTACAAGCATAAAAAAAAAACGGCCATTGTGAAAAGTATATGCTGAGGGCATGCAGCACAGCCAAAGTTTGGAAAATGGGTGGAACTCTGCTTTAAGAGAAATCATACCAACCTCTCATCCCCTACTCCCCCTCCCCTCTCCTCTGTTCCTTCTCTTTCCTCCCCCCAAGGCCTTCTCTAGGCCACTTACAATCAATATATTTCCCTTCATACTCAATTATATGTTATGGTTTTTTACTACCTGTTACTGGAATTGATATGTCTAATGTCCCATACACACGGTCGGATATTCCGACCACAAAATTCGTCTGATTTTTTCTGACAGATTTTGACCAAAACTTGTCTTGCATACACACGGTCACACAAAATTGTTGGAAAATCCAATCTTTCGGAACGAGGTGACGTACAAAATGTACGAAGGGACTACCTAGAGGTCAGTAGCCAATAGCTTTCGTCTCCAAAAATTTTCTGAGCATGCGTGGCACTTTGTGCGTCGGAATTCTCTACACATGATCAGAAAAAGTCAGATCAGATTTTGTTGTCGGAAAATTTTAGATCCAGCTCTCAAATTTTTTCCGTCAAAAATTACGACAGAAAAAGTCAGATAGAGCCCACACACGATCGGATTTTCCAACAACATAACCCAATCTGACTTTTTCCGTCTGAATTTCCGACCGTGTGTATGGGGGCATAACAATGTATCACTACATCTTCCTTCATTTTATCAGCAGCCTTGGGCACATGTGGTGGTTGATAGGTTCTTGCGCTCTTCCAGGGAGCCCAGGATCACCAGGCATGGCCCCCCACAGTGAGAGCAGGAGGTGATCTGGCAACATTCTAATCTCAATAAAGAAATATTGAAACAAAAAAGAAAACAGATGACACAGAACAGATGAGACTCAAATAAAGACAGACTGACAGAACAGCCTCACACACGACAGACCTGAGACATAATTCATGTTATTATACTTACTTGCACGTGGTTATACACAGATAATATCTGGGCTATAGGGAGGGTTGTGGTTGAACTCTGGTCTCCAATAAAACCAGCTAATTCCTGGTGGTCTCGGCAGGAATAATTTGGGATAGTCTCTCCCGGTCCGGATAAAATCTGTAAAACACTTTTTATGGCTTTTCTGGGATCAGAACACGAGTCATAAAGATGATATCCTAGGGTCACATTAGGCAGGATTGTTGGATTTTTATTAATTTGGTCAATGGCAAAAAGGAACATTTGAAGATTCTTGTAGTAATGATGCAAGGGTCTGTTAATATAATAGATTAATAAATTGGATACAAGAGGCCATTAGCTTTCTAACACCTTGCAGTTTATTAATAAAATGGAAATGAAGCAATCTCATACCAACCAGATCACATTTCACACTTTCAAATTGAAATTCAAGCAAAGTTAGAAATCTTTATAGTATTTGTCAATAACACATAAACTGGATTACCAGTTGGAATGAACTTCAGGTCAGCTATGAGTTTACCCCAAACCCAAGCTGTTTGAAGTTTACTGAATGGGGGAACTAAGGGTCTAGGTTTGACCAGTTTGCCGGCCAGCCTCAACCTCCAGGTTCTGCAGCCAGAATTCATTATTTTAGAGGTGGTATTACAGCTGCCAGTAAATAATGACAGCTTCCTGTTGCCAGCTGGCTGGTTTCAAACTATAAACAAGCTGGCAGGCATCTCTGGTAACGTCATTGGCCACATATGATGATGGCCATATGTGGCCAGTGATATCAGCCAGCATTCCTGGGTTGTTGAAATCCAGCAGCTGGCCAGAGAACTATCATTTGCAATTGGTGGGAGAGGATCATTGTAGAGTTTGTCATCATCAGGGTTGCCAACCATCAGTTAATTCCGTGATTTTTACATCTGTCCATGAATGCTCTTTACAGAAATGCGGACTTCATGTCCATAATGGAAATTCAGAGACAGATGTAAAAATCATGGATTTTTACAAATTGTCTGTGAATTTACTTATGGTTGGCAACTCTGGTCATTGTGGAGCATAGTCGCCATTTATTGTAATTGGCCAAGGGTTTATATCACTGGATAGCAGGGGTGACATTAGACTTCTAGATTGTAAGCTCTAACGAGCAGGGCCCTCTGATCCCTCCTGTATTGATTTGTATTGTAAGTGTACTGTCTGCCCTCATATTGTAAAGCGCTGCGCAAACTGTTGGTGCTATATAAATCTTGAATAATAATAATAATAATAATAATTAGTATAGTGGAACAAGTTTTTTTTATTTTTTTTTATTTTTTTTTTAACAAACATTGTTTAGAAACATAAGCAGGCTGGGGATCAGAACTGTCATTAACCACTTCAGCCCCGAAAGGTATATGGCACTGTGCTACTTTAAATACTTCCGGACCGCCCACAGAACATATACTGCTTCTGTGCAAAACAATGTACCTGTATGTTATTTGCACTTCCTGGTCTGAAACGCGTGCTGCTGCTGATCCATGCGTGCCGACGACGACCCACGCCCGCCGCCGATGTCCAATCACAGTGGGAACCAATGCACTGGTCCACCCGAGGACTTTTTTTTAGCACTGATCACTGTATTGGTGTCACTGATCCCCAAAAAGTGAAAAAAAAGTTCCTAAATATATCCCATGTCTTTGGGATTGCTGGAATAAGCTGCTTTTAAAATAGATCTCTGGGATATAGTACATGTTTTTCTCTTTTTCATCATCTTGATTGGTAAATACATTTTTTTTGTGCAATTTAATCTATGGGAAAATAAATCAAATGATTATCAAAATATAAAATAATTATTTTTTTTCTGCATAGAATAAAATGCCCCCTTGAAGAAGACCACAATTAGAAGGGTTCAAACGCGTAAGAGTTCTATGTGGAAGATTATTCTTTGGCAATAAAATGCAATTTTACTAAAATTTCATATAAATATATTTCCTGGTGCCTCCATGGCAGCATACCTGTGACAAGCTCCGCCTTGGCTCCTCCCTCAGGACTAGTGAATATTATAAAAGAAAAGGTTAGTACAACCCCCGCATTCTCCTTTTTTTCCTCATACCTCATGGCAGTGAATCCTGGTCGGTGTCCTTACCTTCTGCATTCGGCAGCGTCCGTCCGGGTTCAAGCCTCTCCCGGACGCAGTTCCTTCTCTTGGGCAGCTAAATGCGCTTATAAGGTTGGAAGTCCCTTCTGTAGGATCTTTTGGGACAAGCAGTTTGTCTCTTAAGTAAGAGCTTTACCTGCAGTATGGGCGTTCAGGCTCCAGTCTATGGCAGCAGAGGTGGCAGCTTTGCTCTGTTCCTGAGATTTGTTTTTCCTCTCCAGTCTCACCTGTCTTTTCTCTCTCTCTCTCTTGCGCTCTGGTTCCCCTGGCTCCCATAGTTTTCGGAGGTCCCCCTTCCCTTCCCACTTGCGTTTGTCATCCTCAGACTCACTAGGGGCCGCGCGCGGCGAGTCTGTGTTATTTTATTATAGATCAGCGTTCCTGCCGTCGTCTGCGCATGCGCCGGCGGGTCGTATGTTTCGACGGCCAGTCTCGACGTTCGGCGCATTCGCGGTAGCGTCGGAGGATTCGGCGGCCATTTTTACTGAGGGCGAATGGTTCTTTTTGCCATCAGAGCATCAGGGGAGGAGCTCAAGCGTGCCATCACTCTCCCTCCTCCTATTTATTTCCCCAGCAGCACAAGTGAAATGCCTGTGGTCAACAAGAGAATTACACTCTAGAGTTCCAGGCTATACCCACCCCTGTTAAGGTAAGGCATGTCTTAATGCATTTGTTTTCTTATACATGTGAGCATGCGAATATATATATATATATATATAGCTCTGAAGGAATAACTTATTCATTAAAAGTGTATTAATTTATTAATTTATTAATTTATTGATTTATAAATTTATTAAATTATTTTTAAAAAAAATTCATCGGAGCCTCCAAAAAAAAAAAATGTATGTGTAAAAAAAAAAAAAAAAACCCACAGCACACAGTAACAAGGGGGGGAAGTCATTACTTATGCAGGCAAATTCCCTTTTTTTCTTCGTGAATCAGCGCACGACCGGTTGACGCCTTTTCCTCTGACTCTTTCCTAGCCGTTACCTCTGCTAAGCCGCCTAACATGAGCCTTTCGCCGCCCGCTCAAGATCCTACTCTACTCCCAAGGTAAGGACCTACGCCCAGGTAAGTTTAAAAAAAAAAAAAAAAAGAGTGCACTGAGGACGGTACTTTTTGTATTTCAGTCCTGTACGCCAGAAGACGTCTAAGAAGACCTCAAGGCGATATGAAGATGATGATGATGATTCCTGTCACAGCAGGGACAGGTCGCCCAGACATGGGCATTACAGAAGTGGCAGGAAAGCTTCAGCCAAGAGGCGCCGTCATTTGCGCTCCCCGAGACCTAGACCTACTAGATGTCAGGCCTGCGGAGGCACTCCGCTTCCGGATAAACTGATTTGTCGAGATTGCCTTAGAGACTATGCAGCGGACAGAGAGTCTGAGGGCCTACAAGTGGCAGATCTCCTTAAAAAGGCAGTAAAAGACTCCCTTGCGGAATTGGTCGCCACAATGCCGATGCAACAACCGGCATCCCCTCCTCAGGAACAGATGGCTGAGGCCTCCATTCCCGGACCATCCACGAGTGGAAGTGGTCGTCCATTCCCTCCCTCCTCCTCTAAGCATCAGGACGAAATGGCCATTTCAGAGGATTCTTCAGATGATGCAGATGCCTCTGGCTTTGCCTTCGCCATGGTCCAGCCTTATGTGCAGGCTGTCAAACAAGCAATCGGTTGGGAGGATTCCAACATGGAGGTCAGGAAGTCCAAATCATACTTCCCCTTCCTTAAGCGCCAGATCTCCTTCTTCCCTCTTATGGAGGAAATCAGGGAAGTGATCGAGGAAGAATGGGGGAGGACAGACAAAAGACTTTCCACCAATCGATTGGGAAAATTATACCCTCTCTCTGAGGCAGATTCCAAAATGCTGGAGGGCCCTCCGGTGGTAGATGCCGCAGTGGTAAGGCTGGCCAAGAATGTCACTTTGCCCCTAGAAGATTCAACTTCCTTCAAGGACCCTCTGGACAGGAGGATGGACCTCGACCTTAAGAAGGCCTATCAGATGGCAGGAAATGCCTGTAAACCTGCAATAGCCCTGACATCAGTGTCCAACGCATTACGCATCTGGACAGATAATATAGAGTCGGCAATCCAACAGGATATCCCTAAAGAAGATATAATCAAGGCATTGGATGAGCTGAAGCTCTCAGCAGACTTCATTGGGGAGGCCGCCATCGACTCGATTCGTTGCTCCGCAAGGGCAATGCTTCACACAGTAATGGCCAAAAGGGCACTGTGGCTAAAACCATGGGCAGCGGACGTTGCCTCGAAGCAAAATTGGTGCAAGATACCTTTTGACGGTAAAGCCTTGTTCGGGGAAAAACTTGACAAGGCCATCTCTCGGGTCACTGGCGGAAAGTCAGGCCTACTTCCCCAAGACAGGCGATCCAGACGTTTCAGATCATCCGCACCAAGGTTCCAATACTCCAAAAATAGGGACTACCGACAATCCAGACAAGGGAAAGGCTTCAGGCACAACTGGAAAAGCACACAGTCTACGTTTCTCAAAAATGCAGGGATCCTTGGGTAGTCGCAACAGTCAAACACGGTCATTTCTGGTCTTTTCTAGACAAACCTCCCAAGGACTTTTTTTCCCCGACAAGGGTATCAAGATCTCCTCAAAAAGCGGAAGCTCTAAAGCAATTTCTTCTTTCCCTACAGGAGCAACGAGCAGTAGTTCCAGTGCCTCCATCCGAGAGATTTTTAGGTTTCTATTCCACCCTGTTTCTAGTCCCCAAGAGAAACGGAGGGTGGAGACCCGTGATAGACCTAAAGAGGCTAAATTGCTATATCTTTCTGGAAAAATTCAAGATGGAGTCTCTACAGACAATTATTCGTGTAGTCCAACCAGGGGATTGGATGTTGTCAATAGACCTGCAAGACGCTTACTTACACATACCCATACTCCCTACGTTCCAGAAATACCTGAGATTCGCGGTGGGGCAAGTACATCTCCAATTTCAGAGCCTTCCATTTGGCCTCTGCACGTCACCAAGAGTCTTTACAAAGACCCTGATTGCCATCATAGCACCTCTGAGAGAATTGGGGCTCCGGGTGTATCACTATCTGGACGACCTTCTACTCCTGGCGAAGGACCCAACCCAGTTATTGGAACACAGGAATATCCTGTTGACAACACTAGTGGATTTTGGATGGAAGATAAACCACGAGAAAAGTCTCCTCTCTCCGACTCAAGAGATGGTCTATCTGGGAGCCCTGTTCAATACAATGAACGGAACGGTGTCTCTCCCACCTCAGAAGGTATCTTCCATTGTCCAACAAATGAAGAAGGTGAGCTCGAGATCCTACCTGACAGCCTCAAATTGTTTGAGCCTGATAGGTCGGATGTCATCATGCATCCCTATGGTCCCCTGGGCCCACTGGCATTTGAGACATTTTCAGCTGGAGTTCTTAAGACTGTGGAACAGACGATATCTATCCCAACCCATACACCTGACGACCCGGATGCTCAGGAGTCTACATTGGTGGATGAAGAGACAGACGCTTCTGAAGTCTCGCCCGCTAGGGCATGTCGACTGGATCATAATTACTACCGATGCCAGCGCAGCTGGTTGGGGAGCACATTCCAACCAGACCTCAGTACAAGGAAGATGGTCCTTCAATGCAGCCGGCATGGTGTCCAATGTCCTGGAGCTCAGAGTGGCCTATCTTGCACTGCTAGCCCTGGAGTTCGAGATTTCGGGCAAACCAGTTCTCCTCAGGATGGACAACAGGGCCGCGGTATCCTATGTGCACCGACAAGGGGGAACACGCAGCAGATCTCTCCTGAACGAGGTGGAGCCCATATTCCTCTGGGCCGAAAGGAATCTGAAGGACCTGAGGGCAGTCTATCTGCCCGGCCATCTCAACTCAAGGGCAGGCGGCCTTTCCCGCAGGTTCGCAGATACCAACGAGTGGTCCTTACACCCGGAAATCTTCAACTGGATAGTGATCCAGTGGGGGCCCCTCGAGCTAGACCTCTTTACGACAGCATCCAACACCAAACTTCGAATGTTTATCTCGAGGTTTCCGCACCCCCAGGCGGAGGCAACAGATGCCCTCTTAGCCCCTTGGGCATGCGATCGGGCCTACGCTTTTCCTCCGCGGCCCCTCATACCGAGGTTCCTGTCAAGACTTGTGAGGGAGACATCGACGGTGATAGCGATTCTACCATACTGGCCAAGAAGGCCTTGGTTCCCTACGGCAATGGATCTGAGCACCAGTCCTCCAGTCAAGGTTCCAATAGTACCCCTCCTCCTGTCGCAAGGATCTCACACCCACCCAGATCCCCGCAGGCTGGATCTTCACATCTGGCAACTGAAAGGAAAAGGTTCCAATCCCTGGGGTGCTCCGACAAAGTGATCGCAACCCTGCTCAAAGCGAGAAAACCATCCACGAACAACATATACGATAAAGTATGGAACAAGTTCAGGGCCTTCATGCTTGACAGAAACTGTGACCCAGGTTCCCCTTCGTCATCTCAAATTCTTGAGTTCTTGCAGGCAGGCCTGGACCTAGGTCTTGCGTTAGGTACATTGAAGGTACAGGTATCAGCGATCTCAGCAACAACCAGTAAAAGATGGGCGGAGGATCCATTGTTAATCCAATTCTTTAAGGCCGTCAGGAAGATCAGACCACCAACCAAACAATCTTTTCCCACTTGGGACCTTACGGTCATCCTGGAGTCCTTAGCCAATCCACCCTTTGCCCCTTCGAACTCAGCATCGCTCTGGAATCTAACCTTAAAATTAGCCTTTCTGATAGCCATAACCTCTGGCAGACGGGTGTCAGAGCTCCAAGCTTTGGGAGCAGATTAGGATCACATTATATTTTACCCAGATAGAGTGGAACTCAGAACAGTACGAGGGTTCATTCCCAAGGTCGCTTCATCCTTGAGCATGTCAGAACCTTGGGCACTCCCAACATTTTCTGAACAGGACTCTGTCGCTCTTCATGAATTAGACATCGCCTCCACTCTGAAATGCTATCTGCAAGCCACAGCTTCATTCCGGGCCTCCATCAGACTGTTCATAATTCCCTGGGGAAAATACAAAGGAAAGGAGGCATCAGCTAGAACGATCGCCTCATGGATCGTCAAACTCATCCACAAGGTGTACAGGACAAAGGGACTAGAGACCCCTTCAGCGGTCAGGGCGCACTCCACAAGAGCGGTTTCTGCCTCTTGAGCGGCAAGAGCGAATGTGTCGATCGAAACTATTTGTCGGGCAGCGACCTGGTCGTCCCAACACACATTCCTGAAACATTACAGGGTGGACCCAGGAGCTCTCTCCTCAGTGGAGTTTGGCAGACAGGCAGTCACTTCGGCCTTCGCCTCTTCTAAATAATAAATTCTTTAAATAAACCTCTAAGCATTATCCCACCCGTCTCAGCTAGTTATTTGTCACAGGTATGCTGCCATGGAGGCACCAGGAAAACAGAAAATTGTACCATACTTACCGTAATTTTCTTTTCCTGGTGCCTATCCATGGCAGCATACATTCCCACCCTCGGTATTCTATATTAACGAGAATGCGGGGGTTGTACTAACCTTTTCTTTTATAATATTCACTAGTCCTGAGGGAGGAGCCAAGGCGGAGCTTGTCACAGGTATGCTGCCATGGATAGGCACCAGGAAAAGAAAATTACGGTAAGTATGGTACAATTTTCTGTTTTTCATCTTGATCGGCAGTTTTTTTGTCAACACAATTTTTTACAACTCTTATGTAACTGTCAAATAGCTTTTTGATACAATAAAATATTTTAATTACAAATCTTTGAACAATTTTTTGGCTGCTAAAAAAACCCCACGAGGGAACCTCTACATTTTATATATCCCATAGTTTGTAGATGCGATAACTTTGTGCAAACCAATCAATATACGCTTATTGTTTTTGTTTTTACTAAAAACATATAGCAGAATACATTTCAGCTTAAACTGATGAAGAAATTCAATTTTTAACATATTTTTATTGGATATGTTCTATAGCAGAAAGTAAAAAATATTATTTATTTTTTTTCAAAATTGTTGCTCTTTTTTTGTTTATAGCGCAAAAAATAAAAAAAGCAGAGGTGATGAAATAACACCATATGAAAGAAAAAAAAGGATGTCAATTTTGTTAGGGTAAATCCTTCCGGGGTTGAAATAAGGGGTTAACTGACAATTGCGCAACACTGCAACGTTGTGCCCAAATAAAACTGGTATATATATATTTTTTTTTATTTTACTTTCTGCTTATAAAAAATATCCAATAAACAAATGTCAAATATCAAATTTCTTCCTCAGTTTAGACCAATATGTATTCTGCTACATATTTTTGGTAAATAAAATCCCAATAAGTGTATATTGATTGGTTTGTGCAAAAGTTACAGTGTCTACAAACTATGGGATAGTTTTATTTATTTATTTTTTAATAGTAATGGCAGCGATCAGCGATTTTTTGTGGGACTGCGACAAATCGGACACCTAACTGACACTTTTGGAACTTTTTGGGGACCAGTCATACTGGTCACGTATATACTGTATGTTAATTTTGTGATACCTTGTATGCTAGAAATTGTTTTTCCTGAAGTTATATGTGCAGCCTGTATTGTAAAGCAAATATTAATATACTACACAGTTTAATTGTTTTCTTGGATCATACCACAAAGTAACCTTAATAGACAAAGCAAAACAAACAGCTGTTTATCAAACACATATTTTCAGTAAAAAATGCACACACATGAATTTTAGGGCAAACAAACATAATATTAGAACTATTTTTTTTTTTTTTTGGCTAAAACATAAAAGATTGGGTTGTGTTAATTAAATAGATATCATACAAGTCAAGCCTTAAAATTTTGCAAGCTCGTGAAGTTACATAAAATTGTTGGTATCCAAATTTGAACATAGATGTGATGCTTAACCACTTCAGCCCCGGACCAATTGTCATCCTAAGGACCAGAGGTCTTTTTACAATTTCGCACTGCACTGCTTTAACTGGTAATTGCGCGGTCATGCAATGTTGTACCCAAACAAAATTTGCATCCTTTTCTTCCCACAAATAGAGCTTTCTTTTGATGGTATTTGATTGTCTCTACGATTTTTTTTGTGATATAAATGGAAAAAGACCGAAAATTTTGAGAAAAAAATAGATATTGATCTGTTCAGATTCTATACCACTACAGGAGGTTTATGCTTTGCGCGTGGGTGTTAGCGGTACTGGCACTAACCTAGCGCTGCCTGAAACCTAATTGATATCACCCGCCGGGTGACCAGGGGGTTAAACCTTTATTGGGTAATAAATGGTGGGTGCCCTGATGCTATAAAAAGCAAACTAACTAACCAGAGTCAACCATAACACTTATACAGTGATCACTGGTGAAAGGATTAACTAGGGGCAATCAGGGGGTTAAAATCTTTATTAGGTAGTATATGGGGGTCCCTGGCGCTATATAAAAACCTGACGGGGAACCTAAATAACTAACTGGCTAACCAGCGTCACCAGTGGCACTTATACGGTGATCGCTGGTGAAAGGGTTAACTAGGGGCAATCAGGGGGTTAAAACTGTTATTGGGTAGTATACGGGGGTACCTATGCTATAAAAACCTGGCGGTGAACCTAAAAAAATAACTAGCTACCTAGCGGCACCAGTGACACTAATACAGCGATCAGAAAAACAATCGCTTAGTGACACTGGCAAAAGGGGTGAAAGGGTTAACTAGGGGCAATCAGGGGGTTAAAACTGTTATTGGGTAGTATATGGGGGTACCTAGCGCTATAAAAACCTGGCGGTGAACCTAAAAAATAACTAGCTACCTTGCGGCACCAGTGACACTAATGCAGCGATCAGAAAAACGATTGCTTAGTGATACTGGCAAAAGGGGGTGAAAGGGTTAACTAGGGGCAATCAGGGGGTTAAAACCATTATTGGGTAGTATATCGGGGTACCTAGCGCTATAAAAACCTGGCGGTGAACCTAAAAAAATAACTAGCTACCTAGCGGCAACAGTGACACTAATGCAGCGATCAGAAAAACGATTGCTTAGTGACACTGGCAAAAGGGGGTGAAAGGGTTAACTAGGGGCAATCAGGGGGTTAAAACCATTATTGGGTAGTATATCGGGGTACCTAGCGCTATAAAAACCTGGCGGTGAACCTAAAAAAATAACTAGCTACCTAGCGGCACTAGTGACACTAATGCAGCGATCAGAAAAACGATCGCTTAGTGACACTGGCAAAAGGGGCTGAAAGGGTTAACTCTAGTTGCAATCAGGGGGGTTAAACCTTTATTGGGGGGGTAGGGGGCTACCCTGGACCTAACACTAACTGCCCTGACAGTTTTTACTGTCACAACTGACACTAAATGCAGTGATCAGTAAATAAATGATCACTGCAATCAGTGACACTGTGACTGGGAGGAGGGGGGCGGGGGGGATCGGGGGGCGATCAGGGGGGGATTTGTGTGCCTATGTGTACCTACATGTCAGTGTAGTGTTTGGTGCACTTACTTTCTGTGTTCTCCTCGCAGTCCGGTCAAAAAGACCGCCCCGAGGAGAATGACATCACTTCCTCCCTGCCTGTGTTTACAATACACAGCGGGGAAAGCTTCTCATTCGCCAGGAGCGATCGAGAGGGGATGGCCAGAAACCAACGGCCATCCCCTCATCCCGGATCGCTCCTGAAACGGACCACCGCATCCAGCAGGAGGGGGTCCGAACGTGCTTGTGCCTGTCGGTGCCATTGCGCCGACGTACATTGCCATGCGGCGGTCCTTAAGTGGTTAACTACATCGGCAGAATGGCACGGACAGGCATATTGGCGTACAGGTACGTCCAATTTTAAATGCCGCCCTGCCAACGCGAGCGCACCGTCGTTGTAAGCAGCATCTCCCTGTTCTGCCTAGCAACAAATGATGCTGATCTCTGCTCCATGTGATTGGAGCAGAGATCAGTGTTCACTAAAACAAAGCCCAGCCCCCCACAGTTAGTAACACGCCCCTAGGAACACTTACCCCTACACTGCCAGTGTCATTTACACATTAATCACTGCATTTGTATAGCAGTGATTGCTGTATAAATGACAATGGTCCCAAAAATGTGTCAAAAATGTTCAATGTGTCCACCCTAATGTCGCAGTCACAATAAAAATCGCTGATCGCCGCCATTACTAGTAAAAAAAAAAATATTAATAAAAATGCCATAAAACTATCCCCTATTTTGTAAACGCTATAACTTTTGCGCAAACCAATCAATAAACGTTTATTGCGATTTTTTTTTTTACCAAAAATATGTAGAAGAATATGTATCGGCCTAAATTGAGGGAAAACATTTTTTTTATATATTTTTGGGGATATTTATTATAACAAAAAGTAAAAAATAATGCGTCTTTTTCAAAATTGTCGCTCTATTTTTGTTTATAGCGTAAAAAATAAAAAACACAGGGGTGATCAAATACCACCAAAAGAAAGCTCTATTTGTGGGAGCCACGTCGCACAACCGCGCAATTGTCAGTTAAAACGACGCAGTGCCGATTTGCAAAAAGTGGTCTGGTCTTAAGCCAGCAAAATGGTCCGGTCTGTAAGTGGTTAAGACCACATGGATCTCCAAACTTCGGCCCTCCAGTTGTTCAGGAACTACAATTCCCACCATGCCTAGTCATGTCTGTGAATGTTAGAGTCTTATGCCGTGTACACACGACCGTTTTTTTTCCTCGGAATAAACGCTGACGGTTTTTCCAATGGAGTTCCGACAGAATTCCGCTCAAGTGGTCTTGCCTGCACACGATCACACCAAAGTCAGACCGTCTAGAACGCAGTGACGTACAACATGTACGATGGGACTAGAAAAAGGAAGTTCAATAGCCAGTAGCCAATAGCTGCCGTCTCATACTTGCTTCAGAGCATGTGTAGTTTTTGGTCTGTCGGAACAGCATACAGACGAGCGATTTTCCCGATAGGAATTGGTTCCGTCGGAAAATATTTTAAAAATTTTCTATTTCTAGGTCCTTCAGAATTTTTTTTTAAAAAAGTCAGATGAGGCCCACACATGATCGGAATATCCGATGCAAAGATTACTTTTTCTGCCGGAAAGTCCGACCGTGTGTACGTGGCATTACAATGCCTCATGGGGCGTGTAGTTCCACAAAAGCTGGAGGGCCGTAGTTTAGAGATACCAAGTTATCATGCCATGCCAACCTACACCAGGCCTGATGGAACATTGGTAATTGTTACACCTTGGACGCTCTTATGACCATTTAGGATACAATTTTGGTGCAATTGGTGGTTCGATTCATGTCTTTTAGGTAATATACATATTGTGGAGTTTTTTAAGCAATGTTTGTTTATTTTCTTTTATGAAAATGTTTTTTGTTTGCGATAAAGATATTTAACTTTTAATCATGTGAATCTCATTCAGGGCTGTCTTTAATATTGATTGGACCCTGGGCAAAACATTTCTCGGGCCCACCCCATGCAGTTTCGCTCTCCACCTGCTCTGAGACATACAATAAATAGCAACTAGACTCAAAATCAGTTTACTGAATCAGATCAGGCAGCTATTGCGATTGGTTGCCAGAGGTTACAGTGTATCGTTACCGCTCACTGACTGGTTGCTAGAGGTTACAGCACACATCACGGCTCACTGATTAGTTGCTAGAGGTTACAGCACATGATTTCTGCTTGTTCATTGGTTGCTAGAGATTACTGTGGATATGACCTCGGGGGACATGATATACATATCAATGCCACCGCTATTTACATATTATTGCCACTGCTATTTACATATGAATGCTGGTAATTTACATGTAAACACAGGGTCTGCAGGTGAGTCATCTATACACAATAATAGGGCAGAGCTGGGCAGCATTAGTAGCAGCACTTCCCACTGAGATATCAGAACACAGCACGGGACTAAAACCTCAAGGGATGAGGGAATTTAAACCAGGATAGTTGGCAAGTATGAGGCAGCTGCTTTGGGCCCCACAACAATGACAGGGCCCAGGGCAGCTGCCCCTTTTGCCCTGCCTTAAAAACGGCCCTGATCTCAGTGCCTATAAAGTCCATTTCAATGTTTTAAAGATAGTCTTTCAACCAAACTAGGATGTGGCACATTTCTACCAACTTTGTATCCACTGTACCACCCTGGGGTGATACAAAAAAATCTGTTTCTAATCATAAATAATGGACCTAGAATTATTGTTCTCACTCTGACGTTCATGGTGATACTTCACATGTGTGGCACAATTTATGTTGTATGTATGTTTTATGTTACATGTAGCGGCGGTTCCTGAAGATCACGCGCTATTCGTTTTTTCAAAGTTAAGGTTATACCTAAACTGCAGTTTGGTTTGGGTACAATTGTCTAAATTTGGACTTCAGCATCAGTCTGCCTAGACTATGAGATGTTCAGCCTGGCCACAGGGGCTACTGTCTCTTCTGGCAGGCATGGAACTATGGTCTGGTTAGGTGCTTAAGTTACTCTCTCTCGGAAGCCTGCCCAGTGGGAGTGGCACTCTTGCTGTGCTTTCTGAGAGAAGGTATTTAAGATGCGGATGTCACGTGGTATGGGGTTCCGGTCCAGAATAATGTACTGACTTAATGGTCCTGGTCCTCCTGACCAGCCCCCAGGAAGGCTATGGCCTGGGGTGCAGATCCACCCGATTTTGATGTCTCTGGGCTGGCTAGCCCGAGGCAAGGAAACTAAAGGAGGATTCTGAGGTGGTTGGGTGCCGTCTCTGGTTTGAGAGAGACCCAGTGATTTCAAGCATTCCAGGGGAAGACTCTTCAGAATAACACCACGTACGGGTTGGTTTCTTAGTAAGAGCCTGGAAGGGCTGAAGTACCCAAGAGAATCTGGTCTCGTGGATATTGCCAAGCTGGCTGAAAGATCCAGGTATCCTATGAGTGTTCTTCAAGTTTAGTTTCCCTACCTGTTCTACAACAAAGTCTGTGGCAGAGACTTGTTCCTGAGTAGACACTTTGTTGGTTGCTAGGACTTGTGAGAGAAGGACTGTCCACCTTGAGTGAGCATCCAGTTGTGAATGGCTATTCTCTGGATGCAGTCAAAGTAAGCAAGTTCTTCAATATTTTGACTTTGACATTAAGAGTACCTGAACTTCCTTTCCAACCCTCTGATCCCAATTTAAGAGACTGTTCATTGTCTACGCTTTGCAAATTAAATCCATTCAAGTGGATCTGTTGTCAGTCTCTCGCGTTACTGGCCATCTACCACGGGACACCCCTAGACATGAAGCGAGTAGAACAGAAGGTAACGGTAAGTCCAAATCTAACCAGCAGCTCCTTCGCGGTAGTGCTACATACACATAGGCATGGGCGTCCGCAGGTGGGGGCAAGGGGGGTCAAGTGCCCCCCCCCCCCCTGGAATCAGGGATGAGATCTTAAATTCAACACAGTTCCATCCCTATCGGGGTGCGGGCAGCCCACACCCATGTGCAACCCACCAGTGGGGTGACACCATCAAGGTTCTGCCAAGCCCCCCTATCAGTGTAGCGTGACTGCAGGCTCTTTTCCGTGCTCAGTCCAGCAGAGAACTCGGCAGCGGTGCTATCAGGTTTACCCCGGTCACCCCCTCCTTTCTCCTGTCAGGGAGAAGAGACGACGGCTCTCACCAGGTTCCTCGCCCAGCTTCCTGCCCGCTCTGTTCCTTCCCTATTGGCCATAACTGTTCCTGCCCGCTCTGTTCCTTTCCTATTGGCCATAACTGAGGGACAATCAAAAGAGACTAGGAGAGGAGAGAATCATAGGACATGTAGTCCCAAAGATTGGTGGCCCCATTTTCCACAGGGAGGAGGATACAGCTTGATCGAGAGATTGAGAGACTGTAGCCTGAGAAAAAAGCTGAGGGAGAGGGTGCTACAGGAAAAAGAACAAGGATTGTGCTGGGCAGAAGCCAGAGAGAGAGAGAGCCACGCTGCCCAGCGCCACCAGAGAGAGAACTACACTGCCCCATGCCACCAGAGAGACCCATGCTGTCCAGCACCACCAGAGAGAGCCATGCTGCCCAGCACCACCAGAGAGAGAAAGACTGAGTCACTGCCAGGGTACATACATGCTACACTACTGACCAGAGTCGCCCCCGTGGCGCGTGAGCGATCTTCCAGCCGGAGGGATCACTGGTGTTGTTTCGCTGGGTCTGGTAAGAGGGCCTGTTGGCCATTATCCATTACCTATCCTAGGGATTGTACTAAGTCTGCAGTCTCTGACCATGATAATCTGATACTGACATTGTCGAAAAGGGGCGGCGCATGGGTGACCCTAAAATTATGCCCCCCCTTGAAAAAAGTTCTTCGAACGCCCATGCACATAGGGGGTTATTTACTAAAGGCAACTCCGCTTTGCACTACAAGTGCAAACTACAAGTGCAAAGTGCACTTGAAATTGCACTGAATGTGCACTTGGAAGTGAAGTTGCTGTAGATCTGATGGGGACATGCAAGGAAAATAAAATACAGCATTTTAGCTTGCACATGATTGGATAATAAAATCAGCAGAGCTTCCCCTCATTTCAGATCTACCCCTCAGATTTACAGCGACTGCACTCCCAAGACCACTTTCAGTGCAGTTTCAAGTGCACTTTGCACTTGTAGTTTGAACTTGCAGGAGAAAAGTGGATTTGTCTTTTGTAAAATAACCCCCATAGGCTTTTGGTAGAGTTTAAGAGCTGCTGTGTTTAGGTGAGGTTAAACCTCCCTCTCCTGAACAAGGAAGAATCACATTCAGAATAGGGATGTTTTGACTGCCAGCTGCAGGAAAATTAAAAACACTACAAAAATGCGCTTTGCCTCTTTACAGCATTTTGCTTTTTCCCTCAGCCACGGCCAGGATATGCTGGTGTACATGTAGCCTTAAAATGGAACTGACATAATACATGGCACTTCCAGGTTCATTATTTGCAGGGGGAATCAGGTAATTTATGTTGCCAGATCACCTCCTGCTCTCACTGTGGCGGGCCATGCCTTGTGATCCTGGGCTTCCTGGAAGAGTGCAACCACCACAGATGCCCTGTTGTACTGGGCTCAGGCACCATCAGCTAAACATGGGGGCCCAGAGCAGCTTTATTGTTCTTGTTCTTGTTTGCCTAATTGCCTAAATAAATGGATTTTGCTGGATTTTAATGGATTTTACTAGACCAACCCCCCCTCCCCCCGCTTCTACTTGCTTACCAGGTCATAAATTACATTTCCCTGGGGGTCCTATCAGGCCAACAGAGGGGCCCAGGAGATGGGAGCAGAAGAGGATTTTTTTCAGTTTTGGGGTGATGGCAGATAACGCCAGTGCTGCTGCTCAATTGAACTCGGGGGGGGGGGGAATCGTGGGGTTCGGGAGGCCCAGTCAGGAAGGCTATATGAGGCTTATGATTTCTATCAGCGGCCCTGCAGGTGTTATCTGTGGGGGAGACACTTTTCAATGAAAAAAACAAACCTGCTAGAGTGAACGAGTGAGTGAGTCTCTAGTTAATCCCCACAAACACTAGTTAGGTGCTAGCCCAGCTTGCATGCTATATAACACAAGGAAATGATTCTTGATGGCTGCACTTCCAAAAATCATTTTATTGAAGCTTCATATGACAAGTGGTTGACAGATGACAGATCTACCGGTTTGTCTCCTGCTCCATCTGTCAACCACTTGTCATATGAAGCTTCAATAAAAGGATTTTTGGAAGTGCAGCCACCCAGAATCATTTCCTTATGTGGGGGAGACACACCATCAGAGCTACCAAAAAAAATGATCTAGAGCCGCCCCTGGTCACTCTTTATTTGAAAGCCCTTTGCTAACTCTAAAGTCAATAGCAAGCTCACAGTTGCAAGAGTTGGCTTTAACCCCTTGCATACTGCAATGATCATAAACATACATTGGTGGCCAAGGCATTAAATTGAGTTCAGCTTTCTAAACCCTACAACAAAGAAAATTATGATATGCAAAATGCAGCAATACATAATAACCAATTAGTAGCAGCCATTCTTTTACCATACTACCATTAGCTGTACATTGGTATAAAGGAGAGACTGTAACTCTTGAATTCATCATTGCTACTTGTACTGCCCAGCCTGAGTGTCAATAGAAACATTTTTTTTTTTGTTTGTTTGTTTCCAGTTACGTACTTCATACAGAACATGCCAGTGACTATCAGCATCTTGGGGACTGTCCACCCAGCCATTAGACAGTTGATGGTGAAGACTCCTCCGATGATGATGTCTCCATCCTGAACATATTCATAATCTTCGTATGCTGACAGAATCTGGAGGTGACAAGATGATAATAGGCTGTAGATCGGAATCTGGGATAATATAACACAAAGAAATACAATTTTCCACATTGTTTTCACCCAATGAAATGTTTCTATAGACCTGACATAAACCAATGCTGAGTAATAGGCTGGACATCACACTGGGTGGTGTGCTCTCCGGTGTCTGTGCAGCAGGTTGGAGGTGCTCTGCTTATAAAGACATGTGTTACCGAGTTTAACAACCCGTAGAAAGAAAAATAGATCTTCCTATTGTTAGATAAAGCATATGTCTGCTTGAGAGTTACCTGAAAAAAATATATTCTTTTAAATGACATTCTAAAAGCTGTGCAGTAATTGTATTTTTCTTTCTTTTCGTATCAACTTGTCTTTCTCTCCACCATATGCATAGCTCCCAAATGTCCCTCTTTCCTCCTCATTTGTCCCTCATTTTGGTCTGATCTATATAGTTATATATAAAATGCACCACTAATCTATCAAAAAGTTTTTCCCAGTGCTAAACCTTTCATCCAATTTCTAAATTGCTGCTTTTGTAAATTTCAGTAGCCAATATAAATGAACAGTAATTGTAAAAAGAAGCACTTGTGGGTTTAACCAATCATTTTTTTTTTTTACAATTCTCTTTTAAGGGAGCGTGACAGGGGGCGTGCCCTATGCCTACCTACTTTTGCCAATAGGTGTCCCTCATTTCCATCTCAGAAAGTTGGGAGGTGTACATATGCACTTTAACCCTTTTGCTGCCAGACATGCCTCACACTCAAATTGTGTGCTTTTTCATGACATCTTTATGAATAGGCACGTGATTTGAGTGTGAAGCTTATCAATAGTTTATCCTGTACTTCTCTCCAGACTGTGAAGACATTAAAGAATTCGTTTTGCATCAGCTCTGTCGTGGTGTGCGCCCATTTATTAATTTTCTTTGGAGAGCCAGGGCAGGCACCTACGTGGAACTGCAGTCAACATACTCACCCGAGCGTTATACATACTTCATTTGGATGCAGCGCACATTCATGGCGGTGATTCTAGTCCTAGACTAACTGGGTATGCACTGACCACATAAAAGGAGGATGATAGCAGAAGGGGCAGGGGAATAAAGGGGTCCTGCCTGTATTATAAATATTACGTCAGGGACAATTCTTTGAGATGTTCTTCTACTGGCTATCGTTGGGGCCTTTAAGAATGTTGGTGCACTTAACAACAATTCTACTTAAACTGCATGCAGCATAGGAACAGATTAGGTACAGTATAGTCTCGGCACAGGTACAGCTTAGGTGTGGTTAAGAGGTGGTAAAAGTTCAGTATAATGTGGAATAGAGTTAGTATAGGATTGGAATAAGTGCAGTATAAAGTGCAGTATGGGTGTGGTATGGATTGGCTACACTTGGTGACCTGCTCTGAGAGGCTCAGCCCCTGCTAGCAGAATCAGCAATGGACGAATAGCCCTCTCACAAGTCCCCAGGATGCTGTGATGACCTCTCGCTGTAGTAAGTGGGCCCCCTCGGTCTCTCCCTGAAAGCCTCCAGTGATGAGTGGGTGAGCGGACACTCCAGTCTCCCTGTGGCAGAAGTGCAGGTGCTGTGATGTGTGTGGTACTGGGCTACCTCCAGGTGTCCTCCCTCCCAGTCTCACACCTGGATCTCTGCTGGTATGGTCTCCAGCTGGCAGATGAATATCCAGACAGAGGTGCTTTCGCTTTCTCTAACTCCTTTGGTGCCAACAGAAAGTACTTTCCAAGGCAGTTTAATAAAAATGATCTATTCACTCCTACTGCACAGTGCCTATTGGGAGCTGTAGTTTTACCATTATAGTGTAGTCATTATATGGCTGTTGTCCCAGACTAATACTCTTTGGACTCTCTGCGCACTGCGTTGAAGTTTATGGGCTTGCTTGGCTTTAGCTCTCCCCCCAATGGCCAAAGGAGGATAATGCAGCTTAACATCAGTACCTCAGTAGAGGGAGAGAAAAATAAAGGGCAATGTCTCCTTCTCCATATTTCTGTAGGCCAGCACCTAGATACATAGGTAAAGCACTGTATAAATTGTCAACGCTATATAAATACCTGTAATAGATACATCTTTTGACTTTCTAGTTAAAGGCTGCTTTCTAAGATCTAAGGGGTCTGAAAAGGAGGTCCTCCGCAAATGACAGTGGTTAATCTGAAGAAGAATGAAGAGCGTTCAAGTTTTTTTTTTCCCAATATAATTTTATTGGTTAATTTTCAAAAATACAATCCAGAACAAGAAATACAGTATGAGAATACAATATTCTATACAATGAACATAGTACAACAACAATCTGTATAAAGTCAGCAAGTCCTATTCATACAGTTGAATGACACGAGGTAATGAAAGAGGAGAATGCTGTTCCTATTACATCGTCCTTTTTCACTGTAGTGAATCCATGGTGACGTTGTAACTAAAACCTCTGATCGGCTATGGGAGAGGCTCCTTGCGACGTGTGAAAGGCCAATAGATAATTCTAGGAGTGAATAGAAATCCTACTGTG
The DNA here is from genome assembly GCF_037356315.1 of Lithobates pipiens. NCBI lineage: Eukaryota > Metazoa > Chordata > Amphibia > Anura > Ranidae > Lithobates > Lithobates pipiens. The sequence continues at coordinate 262,204,565 of NW_027507784.1, read as the reverse complement.
TTCTACGAGAGTAACTATGTCGACTCACTTTACTAGCTATGCCCTACTCGACCTCTGCACCCCTTACGGGAGCTTTCTGTACAGAGGGAGCGGGGACATATTTGTTCTTTCAATACATCATAAATCAAATTCTAGTAAGTCGTGTGTAACCTCCTGAGTGGTTAGGCCACATTCGGTATTAAGTCAATACATCCGTCTTATAGATATATTCCCTTAGACTCGAGATAAGAGTAGCCAGTCCCATAGAATGTCTATCTGTAATAGTACCCACTAATGTATTTCATAATGTATTTATTTCCGAGCGCTATAATTATACCCCAACAGGAAAACAATGTTGAGAGAAGGGGCTTAAGGAATTCGACCAGGGTTGCCGAATCGCGGAGAGGTTTTATAATCAATCCAGCACATCCATAATGCAGTGTATTTAGCTGGGGTGTCATGTGCCTGATGGATTAATTGTTCCATTTCAGAGATTCGCTCAACCCTGGTAATCCAGTCTGTCATCGTTGGAGGTGTTGTAGTCCTCCAGAAAAGAGGGATGCATTGTTTAGCTGCATTAATCAAATGCGGTATGATCGAGTTCTTAAGGTTAATGTGTAAAGAGGGCGAGTAATTTAGTAGAAATTGCATCGGCGTGAACTCTAATGTTCTCGTTGAAATTTCTGCTATTAGTTTGTGAATGTTTTCCCAAAAGGGTTTAATCCGTAGACACTCCCACCAGATGTGTAGAATAGTTCCTATTTCCCGGTTGCATCACCAACATAATGGCGAAACAGAGGGGAAGAACTTGTGTAGTATGTCCGGCGTTTTGGTACATCTCGTGAAGATTTTATATGAGTTCTCTTGAGTTGACACGTTAATCGAGCTTTTATGTATATTGCGAAAGATCAGTTCCCACTCCCCGTTCGAGAGATCTAAGTTTAGGTCTCTCTCCCAGTTGCGCACCGCTCGTAAATTTTTGGGATCGTGGTCTCTGAACAATAATGAGTATATCTCTGAAATTAGGTGCCTGAGAGGAGACGTGCTCAAACACAGAGCTTCGAATGGGTTCAGATGTCTACTCCATTGCGATAAGTGGTTGGCACTATGGAGGAAGTGTCTGAGTTGTAGGAATTTAAAAAATGGAATATCATAGCCTGGGAGGGATGAACATAACTCATTGTATGGGAGAACAGTACCATCGGATATTAATTGTGAGGCTCGCAAAATTTGGTTTTTAGGGCCTCCCGCAACTTCTCGTACGGAGATTCCCGGGGCGAAATCCGGATTATTAGATAGAGGAGTCACCGGACCCTGCGAAGTATTCCAGTGCAGTTGCGCGGCTACATCTCTGAACACTCGCATAGAAGCGCCTGTGAGCGGGTGTAAGATATAGGCACTGGGTGCTTTGCCCTCCGAGATCCATGGCAAGTGCATTACAGGAGTAGGGTCAAGGGAGTCTTCTATGGTTATCCAGTCTTTTAGCTCTTTGTGTACATGCCAATCGACGATTCTCGTAAGATGGCAAGCCGAGTGGTATCTACGAATGTCGGGTAAACTGAGACCTCCTAGAGCTTTAGGTAGTACCATTGTATCCCAACTTATTCTCAGAGATTTGGAGGCCCAGATAAAGTTTCTGCACAACCTTTTGTACGTTGTAAAAAATAGTGCAGGAAGTCTAATCGGAACCGCTTGCATTATGTATAAAATGCGTGGCAAGATGTTCATTTTTATGATGGCTATGCGGCCAAACCAGGAGAACTTGCCAATCATCCATTTGGCAAGGTCGTTTTGTAAGGACTGAAGAAACATTTAATAATTTAGGTCGTAAAGGTCGTCTGGTGAGGAAGTTAGATGGATACCTAGGTACGTGAGGGCTTTAGGTTCCCAGCTAAATGGGAAATTCAGCTTACAAAGGTCTACCATGGCCGAGGGGAGAGAGATGTTGAGAGCCTTCGATTTTGAAAAATTAATTTGTAAATTGGATATTTTGTTGAAAAGTGTGAAATCTTTCAAAACATTCGGTAATGTAATTAGCGGGTCCGAAAGAAACATAAGGATATCGTCGGCGTACGCCGCTATTTTATATTGATTATGACCAATGTCGATGCCTTTAATAGCAGTGTTCTCCCTAAGTTTTGGCAAGAGGGGTTCGAGGGTGAGGATGAAAATGATCGGTGATAGCGGGCATCCCTGTCGAGTTCCGTTCGACACAGAGAAGGCGTCCGACAGGCAACCATTAATCCGTACCTTAGCTGTGGGAAAAGAATATAGCATTGTTACCATCTGTCGGAAGTGGGCAGGGAGTCCTAACATTTCTAATGAGGCAGCCACATAATCCCAGGCCACCCTGTCGAACACCTTCTCTGCGTCCAACGATAAGAAAAAACCTTTTTGTTGAGTCTTATTGGTAAGCCAGTGTTGTATATGCAGAGCTTTTATCGTATTGTCCCTGGCTTCTCTTCCGGGAACAAAACCTACTTGGTCCAGGGAGATTAATTGTGGGAGAACCCAGAGGAGACGGTTAGCTAATATTTTGGCAAATAATTTCACATCTACGTTTAAAAGCGAGATGGGTCTGTAATTCGAGACAATGGTATCGACCTTCATTATCGGGTTTCGGAATCAACGTTATATGAGCTGCTAGTAAATCTTTATTGATGGGATCTGAGGGGGAAAGAGAGTTAAACGTGTTCAGCAGGTGAGGGGAGAGCGTCTCTTGAAAAGTTTTGTAATAGCCAACAGTCAAGCCATCTGGGCCCGGGCTCTTGCCAGGCTTTAATTGGCTCAGGGCTAAAGTAAGTTCTTCAGTGGTAATCTGTCCGTCTAAAGATTGCATGTCGTCTATCACCGTCCGAGGAGTCCCGTATTCGTCAAGGAAGTCTAGTATTAGTTTTTGTCTATCGGTGGCCTGTACTGTCGAGATGGTTGGGGACAAATTGTAAAGTTTCGAAAAGTAATGTACGAATTGTTTCGCAATTCCATCGGATGTCACATGACTCTTTCCTTGAGGTTCTATGATTTTATGTATAGTAGCCGCTGCTTTCTTACGTTGTATTGCTTTCGCTAGAAGTTTACCCGATTTGTTACTAAATTTGTAAAATAGCTTTTGTGAGAGAACATATTTCCTTCGTAGTCTTGAGAGCAACTCCTGTCGGAGTTCTTCCCTAGCCTGCAGTAAATGCGTAAGCGTAGTATGTGCCAACGATGCTTTGTGCATCCTCTCTAGTTTATAAACTTTGTCGTATAACTCTTGTAGTCGTTGTTTCCTAAGTTTGTGTCTGTGCGCGGCTATGGATATAAATTCTCCCCGTAAAACACATTTATGTGCCGCCCATATGCTCGACTGCTTAGTGTCCCCTACTGTATTTTCTCGGAAGTATTGTGATAAGCGAGAGGATATTTTCTGAGTAATGTCCAAGTCAGTGAGTAAAGAGTTGTCCAGTCTCCAAATTGGGCTCGGGGTCTGTGAGGTAGATAGGGTTAACGTCATAGCTATCGGATTGTGGTCCGAAATAATCATTGGTTCTATGGATGCGTGGGTAACTAGCGTCAAATCGTTTTGAGAAATGAAAAAATAATCCAAACGGAAGTATTTGTCGTGTGGGGAGGAATAAAAGGTGAAGTCCCTGTCATTTGGGTGAAGAGTACGCCATGTGTCATGTAACGTCAGTTCTTGCAGTTGTGTTTTGATAGCTCGTAGAGCTCTATAAGTAAGGGATGACGTTCCGTTAGATGAGTCTTGGGTTGGGTTTAAAGTCACATTGAAATCCCCCCCGAGTATGAGCATACCTGCTTGGAATTCAGTGAGGGTATGAAGTGTCTCTCGAAAGAACGCGACTTGACTCTTGTTCGGGGCATATATATTCGCTAATGTAATCTGCCTATTGTGGATAGTGCCTTTAAGGAACAGATATCTGCCCTGTGTATCTTCTTTGATGTCAGTTACTTTCAGTGGGCAATGTTTAGAAATCAGAATCAAGACGCCTTTAGATTTGGAGTCGTCTGTCGTAGCGTGATAATACGTGGGATAGTGTCGGTCATACAGTTTAGGGATGTAGTTCGTACGAAAGTGAGTCTCTTGTAGGAATACAATATGCTGTTTGTGTTTTTTAAGGGTATATAGTAATTGTGACCGTTTTTGTCGGGTATTTAGTCCTCGAACATTAAGCGAAGTAAAATGAATTTGTAGATCTCGGACTAGGGACACCGTTCCCAGAGGAGTACTTGGATTGTGGGCTTGAGAGGCCATGTTACTGTTCAGATATTAGGACGCCAATTGTTAATGTTAATCTGTAAGAGAAGTGTGAATGTACACACCGTAAGGTGTAATGTAATACAGGAAGTAAAGAGAAACCAGGATTGTGTGACAAGATGTAATGATAAAGGATATTACTCTGACCTATACTACGTCAGTACAGGCCAGGAGAGTACGGTGACGTGTGTCGGATCCGTATCCGTAAATAACGACACAGATCCACCCACGACAACGTTGGGGGGTCGACCAGGGCCTAACACCAATACAATAATCTCAAAATCAGCGAAACTACCGCTGAACTCTCGAACGTTATCTACTTATGGGGAGATTATGAAACATAAGTGTAATACCGGGCTTCCCTACACAAGGTGCGAATAATGCCGGAATATGCACGAATCCACCTAAAGACTATGCACTCTGTAAAAACAGTGGATAGAGTAGCCCCATGTACATTTATAAACACATATACCGGTGGTGATGAGGGTAGGTATAGGAGACAAGAGAGGTCCAATTGCGCATAAAAGGGGGAACTGCTTCGCAGCATACTAATAGCATAGAAGCCAGACATTCGGTTAGTCGCCGAATCCACATATGAAGTGCATTCCTTGTCATGGCGTTTCTTTACAATGAACCTCTATCTCCGACGCCTAGACCCATCCGCCCAATCTAAAAACAGTAGTCTTAAATCTAAACCTTCAGAGGGGTCTATGACCCAGTAGAGACACTATTAGTAAGTAACTTAATCACATGTAACACCAGAAGTTACGAACTATGTTAAATTAACATTCATATGGAACAAACATTTGTGTGAGCTTTAGATCACATTCTGAACATGTTGATGCGACCAGATACTCCCACCAAGATGGGCCTGACAGGGATGGTTCTTGAGGTAACCAGTTGGGATCACCAATCAAGTTTAAAATCTTCGCAATACTCGCGTTGAGATACCTCACTCATAGTCATTTCTCAACCAGACATAAACCCCAAATTGGTGAGGTATCAACTAATGGCCAAACTACAAATTTATAGTTATGGAGAAACAAAGGGGTGAACAGCGAAAGGATACCAACTCTATCAGATTGCTAAACGTATCAACAAACTGTGTGAGACCCGGTAGACTTGAGCAGAGTTACTCATGCCGTAGATCCGATGCTGCCAACTCCCCGAGCTGCTCAGGAGTGAGGCGTCAGGTAAGTCTCTCCAATTCGCGAGGTCTCATCCCGATGATTCAGAGTGATACATTCCGGGCATCCGAGGGCCATTACAGTGTGCGGATCATCTACCGTGTGGTCAAAGGAAAATGTTCCGGGTGCAAGTCGCAAAAATGAGAGTAGGATTCTTTAGGAATGAGAAACACCCACAGTCGAGTGCCTGTGTTGTGCGACAAACGGACAACCACGTCGTGTGTTCAGTTCTCACGGTCGAGTGGAATTTGTTTCCTTCTTTCAGCCAGTATAAGGGAGGTGATCTAACATATCGAATGAAGTCAGAGATATCAGCCTCAGACGAACGGGGCGAGCTTATGCAACTATGCAGCAACTGAAAGCTTAAGTCAAAAGAACAGAGTGGAGAGAGGAGATCCCCACTCCGATTGGAGGAGTCAGTGTCGCCGATTTCCCGATCAGTAATCTCTGCAAGCCCTACGGGAGCGCGGGGACTCTTCAGGACTAAAACCACGGCTATCCCTGTGACAAGAAGAGCGAGTTCTGTGTCCGGATGAAGACCGTCTCCTACGGGGTCGTTGTTCTTGTACTTCCATTCGTTCTTCGGATGGCGGAGATGAGCGCCTCGATGAATAGGTGCGGAAGTCTGCGTACCAATTTGGTACGTCCACCAGCGGAATGTCCAGTGATCGGCAGAAGTGTCGTAAGTCTTCGGGTAATCGTAGAAGTGCAGATTTACCCCTATGTGTGGCAGAGAGACCAAAGGGAAACTTCCAACGGTATTGTATGCCATGGGTGCGCAAAACTTCCAGTAAAGGTTTCAAGTCTCTGCGGTTTTGTAACGTGATGGCCGACAAATCTTAAAATATTTGGATAGCTACACCTCTGTGTAGAAGCTGTTGTTGGCTCCTTGCTTGTCGTAAGATCTCCTCCTTAAGCCTATAGTCCACGATACAGCAGATAATATCTCTAGGGGGGTCAGTCTCCTTTCCTTTGGGGCGTAAGGCCCTGTGGATTCTCTCCATGTCTATACGAGTATCTTTAGGCCGGTTCAACAGCGAGTTGAAGAGAGTCGTTACCTCCTGCTCCAAAACGTCCGGTTCGATGCTTTCCGGTAACCCTCTAATCCGAATGTTATGGCGGCGGCCGCGATTATCAAGGTCTTCGATGCATCGTTGTGTCTCCCGCAGTTGGATTGTGTGATGATCAATCTTTCTGGTGGCTTTACGCAGTACATTTTCATGTTGCGCGGAAGTTTTTTCCACCTCAAGAACTCTGTCTGCGAGCGCGTGTATGTCGACTCGAAGGTCCGCAATGGCGGCTGATAGCGTGTCCTTTATATCGGCCGCTATACATCTCAGATCTTGGATACTGACCGGTTGCTGCGGGGATGATTCTCGGTTTGTATTGGGTACTTGGGAGGACTCCCAAGAAACCAGGATGGCATCCGATCGTGGCGGTGTAGAAGGTTGGTGGTGTGTTTGGCGGGAAGGCGCCATGTTGCCTCTCTGAGAACGGAACATTTCAGGGATATTATGAGTGTTTCCACCCGAATGTCCCCTAGGCGACCGGTATCTAGACGTCGAGGTGTTGCGGGATGCTGTCCCCATCTCTTTGGCCGGTAATCGCTACTGGATCTCACCGAGAAAGCTGAAGAAAGAGAGTCAGCGGTAGGAGCAGTTCTCTCACGCGTCCATCTCGGTGCTCGGCCAGGCCACGCCCCAAGAGCGTTCAAGTTGTATGATTGACATTTCATATTTTTTTTCTTTATAATAGTAAAAATTCTATCCAACACATTTCAGGGGCTTTTCTAATTTCCCTTCATCAGGGCTACAAATAATACGTACTGCGCAGTCCGAAACTGGTGTTGCATACACACGGTCGGACAAAGTTTCGTTACAACAGGACTACGCTCAGGCTAGTAGCCAATAGCTTTGGTCTCGTAATTAGATCTGAGCATGCGTGGCACTTTGTCCGATCAGAATTCTCTACAAACGATCGGGCAAAGTCCGATCAGATCATGTCGTCTGAAAATTTTATATCCAGCTCTCAAACTTTGTTGGTCGGACAGTCCGACGGAAAAAGTCTGATGGAGCCCACACACGGTCGGATTATCCGACAACGTGGTCCGATCGAACATTTTCTGTCAGAATGTCCGACCGTCTGTACAAGGGCTAAGAGTAGGGGATCGTCTGTATATAAATTGAGGGTAAATGGGGAGAACAGTGCTTAAAAACCCTATCCTTCCTTAGAACTTCCCAACACTTCATGATTATTTTCTGAATTTTTTTTGTGCTGTATGTTGTAAATTTGCATAATCTTATATTCATGTTTATTCTCTTTTCTGTTTTAAGAATTATTGTTTTTTTGGTGCACAGTGTGATAAAAAGATAGATTCACTCATTTCAAAACCAAGGATTAGCACTGAACTATTTAGACAAATGGTATTTATACACACTTCAACTGCTTCCGGATCGCCCCGTGCCGATATACTGCGGCAGGGCAGCCCCGGCTGCACAAAATCATACACCTGTAAGTGATTTTGTGCACGAGATTTGGGGCATGCAAACGTGCCCCCGGCGACCCGCTCCCGCTGTGATTGGACACTGAGAGAGCCAATCAGTGGGTACGGTGGACACAATGTCCGCCGGGACCTGCCGACCGTTCACAGGAAAGGGAAAACAGCGGTCTGCCTAGGTAAACAAGGCAGATTGCCTTTCTGTGAGAGGGAAAGAGAGAGATCTTGTGTTTTTATGCTAAGCAGGAACACGGATCTCTGTCTTTCCCCAATCAAAGCACCTCCCCCCCACAGTTGGAAAGCACCCCCTAGGGACACAGTTAATCCTTTGATTGCCCGTGATGTTAACCTCTTCGCTGCAAGTGTCATTAGTGCAGTGACATGGCATTTTTATTTTAGCACTGATCACTGTATTGGTGTCACTGGTCCCCAAAAAGTGTAAAAAAAAAAGTGGCAGTTAGATGTCTGATTTGTACGCCGCAACATCGCAGTCCCGCTAAAAATCGCTGATTGCCCCCATTACCAGAAAAAAAATCTAAATTCCAACAAAATATCCCATAGTTTGTAGATACTGTAACTTTTGCAATATCACATTTGCATTATAAGTCGCTGATAACCGACATTAATGGTAAAATAAATAAATAAATCTATCCCATAGTTTGCAGACGCTATAACTGAATGAATGAATCAATGAATATACGCTTATTGGGATTTTTTTACCAAAAAACATGTAGCAGAATACACATTGGCCTAAATTGATGAAGAAATTAGAATAGAATTAGAATTTTTACATTTGGTTATTGGATGTTTTATAGCAGAAAGTAAAAAAAAATATTGTTTTTTTTCAAAGCTGTCGCTCTTTTTTTTGTTTATAGTGCAAAAAATAAAAACTGCAGAGGTGATCAAATACCACCAAAAGAAAGCTCTATTTGTGGGGAAAAAAGAGCATCAATATTATTTGGGTATAGCGTCAGAACATCAATATTATTTGAGTACAGTGTCGCATGACCACACATTTGTCAGTTAAAAATAACACAGTGCTGTACAGAAAACAATGGCCTGGTTAGGAAGTAGGGGTGTAAACCTTCTGGGGCTGAAGTGGTTAAAGGGAGTGGATTCTGGTAGCTATTTGTCTTAATATAAGTATAAAAATCTATGGCAAAAAAATTAATAATAAGCAGAACAACAAAACAAAGCAAAAAAAGAACAGACTGACAGCTAGAACAAAACAAAGTAGACTAGGCATATCTCACTTACATATCTGTATTGTTGTTGTGTTCATATATGTACTGAAAAAATGACATGTTAAAAAATACAGCTTTGTATTAACCGTTTGACAACTGGGCACTTAAAACCCCCTCCTGCCCAGACCAATTTTCAGCTTTCGGTGCTCTCACACTTTGAATGACAATTACTCAGTCATGCAACACTGTACCCAAATGAATTTTTGGCCTTTTTTTTCCCACAAATAGAGCTTTTTTTTGGTGGTGTTTGATCACCTCTGGGTTTTTTATTTTTTGCGCTATAAATGAAAAAAGACCAAAAATTTTGAAAAAAAAGATTTTTTTCTTTGTTTCTGTGATAAAATTTTGCAAATTATTTTTTTTCCATAAATTTTGGCCACAATTTATACTGCTACATATCTTTGGTCAAAATAACCCATATTAGTGGATATTATTTGGTCTTTGTGAAAGTTAGAGAGTCCACAAGCTGTGGTGCAAATCATACAAAATTGATCACATCTGATGTACTGGTGGCCTATCTCATTTCTTGTGACCCGAACAAGCCAGGAAAGTACAAATACCCCCCAAATTACCCCTTTGAAAGTAGACATTCCAAGGTATTTAGTAAGAGGAATGGTGAGCTCTTTGATGTTGTCATTTTTTTCCACAATTCTTTGCAAAATGAAGATTTTTTATTTTTTTTCCACAAAATTGTCATTGTAATAATGCCCCAAAATAAATTCTGCTACTCCTCCTGAGTATTACAATTCCACAGCCTGGCCACTTAGAGAGGCCCAACATCATGTGTTCTAGGAGCATAAATTACACATCTAACTTGTTGACTACCTATTACACTTTTGAAGGCCCTGGAGCACCAGGACAATAACACGTGACACCGACGTGGCACTGATGACAGATGGCACTGATGACAGATGCCACTAATACGTGGCACTGATGACACGTGACACTGATGACAGATGGCACTAATATGTGGCACTGCTGACAGATGGCACTTATTCGTGGCACTGATGACGCGTGGCTCTAATACGGGGCACTGATGACACATGGCACTATTACGTGGCACTGATGACAGATGGCACTAATATGTGGCACTGATGACACGTGACACTGATGACAGATGCTACTGATACCTGGCATTGATGACACGTGACACTGATAACAGATGGCGCGTGACACTGACAGGTGGCACTGATGACAGACGCCACTGATACCTGGCACTGATGACAGATGGCACTAATATGTGGCACTGATGACACGTGACACTGATATGGCACTGATGACAGGTGGCACTGGGGACAGATGGCACGGACAGGTGGCAGTGGGGGCAGTGGCAGTGGGGGCAGTGGGGAAAGGTGGCAGTGGGGACAGATGGGCACTTTATTTTCTTTTTTTTTTTTTCTTTTTTTTTTTGCACTAACCGCTGCATCTCACAGCGGTTCATCTCTCCCTCCTCACACGCTGTCTGTGTGAGGAGGGAGAGGCGGCGATGAGAGATGATCTCATATGTTTATATATGAGATCATCTCTCATTGGACACGCCGATCACGCTGTAAACGGCCGCTGTGATTGGACATTTACAGCGATCTGTGACTGGCTGTGTCCGAGGGACATGGCCAGCACAGAATTTCCCCGATGTGCGCCCGCGGCAGCGTGCAGAGGGAAGTAAACAGGAGGATGTCCAGGGATGCCCTCCCGGCAGTTAGCATCCGCGCTGTAGCCATATTTTGGCTATAGCGTGGGCGCAAAGTGGTTAATGTGTGCCTTTTATATCTGTATGGAGTTTAAACTTTAGGTTTTATGGTACCAGTATAATGTTTGTGTCTTATGGCCATGTTTGCATTTATTTATTTTTCTGTTTCTAATGGTTTGGAAACATTCATATCTTTATGATTAGATTACTCATATTTGATTTTTATTTATTTTTTTGAATTATGTTCTGTTACACTATACACTGTATAGGAAAATCAGCTATTTTATTTTCATTTAAAATAAGTAATGTAACATTTACATAACCGTCTAAATTTTTTGATGTCTTAAAGTAAAAGAAAGTTCATATATTTCCTTTACTGTGCAGATAGCCTTTTGAATTCAGTTCTGGCCTACAGAGAATTATAAAGCATTTTGTAAGAAATATACAGTATAAGAGACCATTATTGGAAATCAGTATGGCGAATATCTCCACAGCCACTGTGTATTTCCCTTTGGTGCTCAGATAGGCCGGGATCATGGCAATCCAGACACTGCAGAACACCAGCATGCTGAAGGTGATGTATTTGGCTTCATTAAAACTGTCCGGTAATGTCCTGACAAAAAAAGCTATAATAAAACTAACAGAAGCCAGGATCCCCATATAACCCAGGACAGAGTAGAACCCGATAACTGACCCTTCATTACACTGAATGATGATCTTCTCCTGGTAGGAGTGTGTGTCCAATTCCTGGAAGGGGGGAGAGATGGACAACCAACTACCACAGATTATAACTTGAACAGAAGAACAAGCTAAGACTATACAGGTGGGCAGTTTTACTCCAATCCATTTCCTCCACATGCTGTTGGGTTTGGTGGCTTTGAAGGCAATGCAAACCATAATAGTCTTGGCCAATACAGAAGATACGGCTATTGTAAAGAGAATTCCAAAAGAAATTTGGCGTAGCAAGCAGGTTACATCCACAGGGCGACCCAGGAAGAGGAACACACAGAGGAAACCCAACATGATGGAGACCAGGAGGACAAAGCTGAGGCTCTTGTTATTGGCTTTCACAACTGGTGTGTCCTGGTGTAAAATAAAAATGGTGAGTACTAGAAGAGTCTTCCCAAAACACAACAGTGGGAAGGTTATAAAAACTAATGAGATTTTGTCATCAGTGAAGGAAAGAAAATCTACTTCTTTGGGAATACAGCGAGTTTTGTTCCCATTTGGCCATCCATGATCGGGGCATTTGATGCAATTTTCACTATCTGGAAAACAAAATAAAATCAATAAACACTGTGATCACTTACATAGTTTGTACTCATTTTACAGGAGTGTACAGTTTTAAATTGTGACATGTTGGGTATCTGTTTACTCAATACCTCTACTATACCTTTAGAAAATATATAATAGTTGAGAGTTCTAAGTAATTATCTACATAAAATGCTGAAAATGTTAAAAATGCCCTGGAAAGCAGGTGGTCAAAAACAAAATAAAACACTCCCAGTAATACCTAAAAATCATTACCTGTAATATTTGATATTTCTCCATATGAACACAGGACACAGCTATGACAACAATATTGTATGGAGAAGCCAGGAACTTTCCGGTATCCAGGGGAACAACTTTCAGAGCACTGAGATTTTGGAACCTAACAAAAAGCAACACGTTGTATTATGTACGGAAGTTCACTAAATGTATTTACAAAATCAAGTTTCCTCATCTACGGTGGACACTTTACACGTAATGTGGCCTCACCTCTATCTTACTGTTTCAGATAATACTTTTTCTCCTGTGGAGAACAGTCCTGGTGCTGAGATTGTTCAGCGTGTGTACCATCTGCTGACTGTGGACTCCTCTAGAAATCTTTTTATTTGGTTACAGCAGCTCTACAACATTTTTCTCTGATTAGCAGATTACCAAAATGTTTTTAATTTTTTTTTTTGTTAATGGCGGCTTACACTTATACCTAAATAGATTTATTATCTGGAATATTTGACTTCAGTTAATCACTTTTCAAAATGATACTTATTTTAGCTTGTGGTAGCTTTTTCTTCCTATGGGTTTTCTTCTCCACAGAAATGTCCAAGTGGAGATAACCATTCATAAGGGGGGTTCTCATATAGCTCACCATTGGGGCCTCCCTTGTGGTGATACCCAAAAAGCGGTATTGGTAACCATTGTCTCTGTTCCTCCTGGTACCTCAATCTTCTCACCTGCAGCATTTTCATATTTCTTATAGTCCTCATTCTTATTTTTATTTATATTTTTACTTTTAGGTTTATTTAGATGCTTATTCTTGCCACAGTGCTGATAAATAATCATTTGAATATATTGTCAACAACCCGCAGAGTCAAAGTCAAAGTTTGGAAAGGGTTTCTGTTTCAGCATTACTTCATTTTATGAGTTTGGTGTTGAGGAACTCAAGTGGCCTGCACAGAGCTCTGATCTTCACATTATTTATCAGTTCACCCAGGACCATTTTTAAGGCAGGGCAAAAGGGGCAGCTGCCCTGGGACCTGTCATTGTTGTGGGGCCCAAAGCATTTGCCTGATATTTGGCAACTATCCCAGTTTAAATTCCCTTGTCCCTTGAGGTTTTAGTCACTTGCTGTGTCTTGAATACTCAGTTTTGTTACTAATGCTGCCCAGCTCTGCCCTATTGTTGTGTACAGATGACTCACCTGCAGACCCTGTGTTTACATGTAAATACCGACATTGATATGTATATAGTGATGACATTCATATGTAAATAGCGACACACTGGCAGGATTCATTTGTAAATAGAGGTGGTATTCATATGTATATCATGCCCTCCTGAGGTCATATCCACCATCACCTATACTGAATGCTGCCCACTGAAGAGGTAAAGCAGCATACATGAAAGTTCTGCCTAAAACTGTGGCCATTAAGCCTATCATCAGCCTGTTCTGCAAAGGTAAGCAAGTTGGTGGGGGAAGGGTAGTGTTCGGTACACAGAGGTAGGCATAGAAGGAATTACAGTTTGGGTGCACAGGTGAGCAAGGAGGGGATGCATGGAGGTAAGCGTAGCGGCGGCTCCTGAAGTGCTTTTTTCAAAGTTAGTTATGCCTGAACTGCAGTTTGGTTTGGGTACAATTGTCTAAATTTAGACTTCAGCATCAGTCTGACTGGACTGTGAGATGTTCATCCTGGCCATAGGGGACACTGTCTCTTCTGGCAGGCATGGAACTATGGTCTGGTTAGGTGCTTAATTTACTCTCTCTCAGAGTCCACCCAATGGCCCTCTTGCTGTGCTTTCTGGGAGAGGGTTTCCCAGTCCAGAATGATGTACTGACTTCATGGTCCTCGTCCTCCTGACCAGTCCCCAAGGAGGCTATGGCCTGGGGTGCGGATCCACCCGATTTTGATGTCTCTGGGCTGGCTAGCCCAAGGCAAGGAAACTAAAGGAGGATTCTGAGGTGGTTGGGTGCCGTCTCTGGTTTGGGAGAGACCCAGTGACTTCAAGCATTCCAGGGGAGGACTCTTCAGAAGAAGACCATGTGAGGGTTGGTTTCTTAGTAAGAGCCTGGAAGGGCTGAAGTACCCAAGAGAATCCGGTCTCGTGGATATCGCCAAGCTGGCTGAAAGATCCAGGTATCCTACGAGTGTTTTTCAAGTTTAGTTTCCCTACGTGTTCTACAACAATACCTGTGGCAGAGACTTGTTCCTGAGTAATCACGTTGTTGGCTGCTCGGCCTTGTGAGAGAGGGACTATCCAACTTGAGTGAACCTCCAGTTGCGAAGTGCTATTCTCTGGATGCAGTCAAAGTAAGCAAATTCTTCAACATTTTGACTTTGACACTAAGAGTACCTGAACTTCGTTTCCAACCCTCTGATCCCAATTTAAGAGACTGTTCATTATCTACATTTTGCAAATGAAATCCATTCAAGTGGATCTGTTGTCAGTCTCTCGAGTTACTGGGCCATTTACCACGGGACACCCCTAGATGTAAAGCGAGGAGAACAGAAGGTAGTGGTAAGCCCAAATTTAACCAGCAGCTCCTTCGGGGGTAGTGCTACATAAAAAAGGTGGGTGAAAAGATGAGAGGAGGCATTTAGCGTTAAAGGGGAGGGGGAGTGGAGAGGATGGGGGAGGTGTGGAGTGCAGAGATTAGCATGGGTTTAATGATGCAAAGGTATACTGGCATGGTGGATAAAGATGTAGGTCTTGTGTAGAGTAGCCCATTCATTTCAATGGGCTGCTCTATGCACTACAAATGCGGAAGAAACTCCAAAACCCTTTTCCAAAATCACACAGTGCCAAGGCACATGTCAGCAGATGGGTGAGGGTGTCATTAACAATTAATGACACTACTGTGTATCTGCTACAGGGCAGCACGTTTCTGTGGTGTCAGAAAATCGATTTTGCATGCTTTCCCAACACACAAAAATGTGAACGCAGGCTAAATGTCTCAATTATATTTGTGGTCAGTGTAAATCTTCTCATTACATTGGGGCTTTGTGTAGAATCCTTTCATTCACACTAGTGGCCAGTGTGAAGGTCCCCCTAAAATTGGTAGTCAGTGTAAATCCCTCCTTACATTGGTGGTTACTGTGAATGCTTCTATTACATTAGTGGTCAGTGTAAACCCCTATTACATTGGTGGCCAGTGTTGAAACTCCTCTTTATATTGGTAATCCGTATAAAAAAAATCAGCATTTGCATTGATCACACGCTCCCCCCCCCCAGCACTGCCACTGGGATCCCTAGGAGTTTTCTGCCACTAGGAGCCCTAGGAGTTTTCTGTCTATTAATGGCCCCCCTCACCTCCCCAGTCCATGGTGTGCATGCACTGAGGAGATGATGTGCTGTAACCTCTAGCAACCAATCAGTAAGCAATAATGATGTGCTGTAACCTCTAGCAACCAATTAGTAAGCAGTAATGATGTGCAGTAACCCATAGTAACCAATCAGTGAGCAGTATTGATGTACAGTAATCGCTAGCAACCAATCAACAAGCAGAAATGATGTGCTGTAACCTCTAGCAACCAGTCAGTGAGTGGTAATGACACACTGTAACCTCTGGCAACCAATCGCTGTCTGATCTGATTCAGTAAACTGATTTTAAGTCTAGCTGCTTTTTATTGTATGTCTCAAAGCAGGTGGAGAGCAAAACTGCATGGAGGGGCCCAAAAAAATCTTTTGCCCAGGGTCCAATCAATCTTAAAGATGGCCCTGAGTTCACTGCATGGTTTCCAGAAAGCCCACAAGAGACAAAAGGGAGTTTAGGGAAGAGAAAATGTTATGTCTAACCTAGAGAGAAAAAACTCTTTCATTTTTCTCACTTTACCTTGGGTCAAGAAAAGTCCTTGCTGGGAGGGCAATAGTTTTGATAGTTGATAGTTAAGATTACGGCACACAAATGACGCACATTTTCAAGACTTCTTTCTGTAGCACCTCACAGAATCTCATATAGCCTTACCTGATTTTTCTTATTTTTCAATTTAATTAAAGTAGAATTAATTGCAAGTTTCCAATAACCAAACCCATCACTAAGGAAATTCCCAACAGATCTTGTAAACAAACTCCCATTAACAAAAACATGGTTCTGAATAGTAAACTGTGTTACAAGGTTTTCATTTCCTTTTTTTGCACCGGCTTTTGCATTTAATATTGTTTTTAAGCACCAGTTCAACTACAAAGTAAAAACATTGCATATTATATTACTTCTCACTGTTACTGAACTACTACATTTAAGTTGATGTAAACCAAATTACTAAAACTTGTTCACATGTCCACATCATTTCAAAAGTAATTTTCAATAATTTTTTAATCTGCAGCTTTCATGTAAATAATTCCTGGGGATCCTGCCACAAAGGTCCTTGTTTAGGTACTTCCTGTTATATAGTGACAACATCTTACCCTGTCTCCCAATTGGGCTGCTGAATTATCACCTTGTCACATGAGATTCCACCAGTGACTAAAATTGGCTATTTCAGCACACATTACCCAAGCATGGTCCACTGTTGTCACCAAAAGTCAGGTAGGCTGAAATTTTGCCTAAGGGTAGGGTTCATGATGTGTAGTGGGGATGTGAAGAGATGGATGCCACACACTTTTGAAAATGTATTAAGTTTATTAAGAGTAATAGACTCTTGAGACAGAGGTTTAGAGTCACAGTACACTAAAAAATATGGCATGAATTGCAGCTTTAACCTCCCTGGCGGTATGATTATTTCTGATTTTAGGTGCTGAAAGCGGTACCATTATTTTGCATGGAAATTTTGCATTTTATATTGTAGGCCTGCAATTCTTAGGAATAACTCATCCCGGGTATGATAGTAGTTTGAAACACAAAATCATAAATTATAATATAATAAATAACTATAAATAATTATAACAAATAACAATATAATAATAAAAAATATTCAATAATGTAATCAAATCAAAAAGACAGAAATCATTAGATTTAGTGTTTGATGATGAATTTCCCCAGAAATCGCTATCGCTCAATTCTGCAAGTGATTATAATTTATTATCGCTGTTTACTAGCTGGTCTATAACCACTTTTGACATAAAGGAACACTGTTTGGTTGCTATGGACAATCTCCAAATTCCAGGCAGAAAAAACTGTATTTATAATATAAATCTACATGCAGGGCACTGGACAGACCACTAGGGACAAAGGGGGTGTGTCATTTTTTATACAGTATTGTAATCTGTAAGATTACAGTACTGTATGTGTATTGTGTGTTTTTACTTTTTTGAATTTGGCGCCGATCTCCGCTCCCATGAGTCGTAACGTCGCAGGGAATGGAGCTTAGCGGCACTCGGGCACTGTGTGAATCGAGCGGAGGACGGCTTGCATTCCGAAAGAACCAACAGCCCCCGGAACAGTTTGCCCATATCCAGCTGTTTGCGGACTTATCTCAGTTCACAATGCAAAAGCGCAAATCCTTACTATCAGTGACAAAAGTACTCTGCAACCATGATATCCCTTACCGCTGGGGATACCCGGTGTCAGGTCACCTTGAGGTGAGGTGATAGATGCACACCGTAGGGATCAGGAGTGCACCACAAGGTTGTGGACCCTACGGATGACTGCTGCGGACGGGAGACAGGTCCCACCGGGGTTAGAGCGTAAGATTCCCTGGGGTGCGGAGTCTAAGAGCCAGCAGGTGTTCACCAGAGCCTCGAGTGGTGAGGATGGACTTGGCTGCAACTGGCTCCAGGTCGCGACCCCCAGCTCACACCCACAGTAGGCAACAGGAGGATAGGGATGGTGAGGGACAAAGCCAAGGTCGGGGCCACAAGCAGACAAGAATAGTCGGGGACACGCCAAAAGGTCAGGATCACAGGCAAACAGGGATAGTCAAAGACATGCCAAAGTCGGTAACGGAAAACAGTAGAAGAGCACACAGCAGGTAACAGGAAGCTAACACACAAAGGAATACACAATGGTTGATGAGCCCTGATGGCCTGCAGTGCACAGGTTAATATAGGGCTCCCTGATAGGGCCTGGGGTGGAGCCATGCTTAGAGGAGAGGTTATAAAAACCACCAGGTGGAAGTGGCTGGCCTCTTAGTCTGAACACATGAGGGGAGGTAAGCAAACACAGGAAGATCACTGCATAACCATGACACCCGATTAAGCTTACAGTTGCACATGAGGGCAAAACCTCTGAAGTTACAGATATCGAAGAAGGTCTTGCTTTGCTTCGTTCGCTGGACATTCTCCCTGCTAAAGTCTCAATGGAAGCCCCCATGCCATCGAAGTTTGACTCTCAGTTTGACTGGCAGGCTGTGTCTCAGAAAAAAGCGTCCAGAAAAGCGACCATATAACTTCCCGTGTTCAAGTCTCAACACTCATCTCATTCATTTGGTTCCTGAAATGTAGAGTTTTGGAGTACCCAGCTTGCTGGATTCCTTTGTGGTATTACCCCCCCCCCCCCCCCCCGACTGTTATTGGGCAGCAAGTCTCCCCTCGTAGTCATGTTAGACCTTTTTTTACACCGCAATGCCTCATGCTTTTTCTCTTTTTTCCTCTATTTTATTTACGCCACTTCTACCTCTTTCTCCTTCCTCCTCCTCCCATGGTTGACCCCGAGCTGGATATACCCCACCCTTGCCTTACAGATGAAGATTGGTGACCTACTCTGCTCATCTTACAGCTCTGATGTGGATCGTCCCTCTATTAACGACGAGGATAAGGTACTGTTGACATCTTTTTTTTTACACCACTATGGCTCTTAAAGTGATCTTCTTTAATGTCAATGGCCTAAACCACCCAGCTAAAAGATCCTCGGTCTGGAGAGAAGCACTCAATCTACAGGCCGATGTACTGTGTCTTCAGGAGACCCATTTCCAGGTGGACAGCCCTCCTTACTTCCAGCATAAGCAATTTCCCCATGTTTACTTAGCCTCTGCCTCCACTAAGAAAAAAGGAGTCCTAATTGCCATTAGGGCACATTGACAGCTACTCATGTTGATCCAGATGGCAGATACATCATATTGTTGGGAACGCTTAACAACAAACCTTTCACCATTGCTAATCTCTATGCTCCGAATTCCCACCAACTCAGATTTTTTAAAAGACTGTACAACAAAATCAACTCCATTCATCAAGGCTCTTTAATTATCTGTGGGGACCACAATTTAACAGTTGATTGTACGATGGACTCCTCTTCTGCAGTTAAACGTCCCCCCCAAATCCATAACAGACCCTTGTCCGAGCACGCTACCCGGCCGGCCAGGAAAGGGAGGCGAGCGAGCGCCCCCCCCCCCCCCTCCTGAGCCGTACCAGGCCGCGTGCCCTCAACATGGGGGGGTGCCCAAAGCACCTTGTCCCCATGTTGATGAGGACAAGGGCCTCTTCCCGACAACCCTGGCCGCTGGTTGTCGGGGTCTGCGGGCGGGGGGCTTATCGGAATCCGGGAGCCCCCTTTAATAAGGGGGCCCCCGGATACCGGCCCCCCACCCTATGTGAATGAGTATGGGGTACAATGTACCCCTACCCATTCACCTGTAAAATAAAAGTACCAAAAAAAACACAACACACGAGATAAAATACTTTCTTGCACAGCTCCGGGGGTCTTCCGTCTTCGGGGGTCTTCTCGCCGGACTCCTCCGCTATCTTCTTGTAGCTCTTTTGCTAGCGGAGGAGTCCGGCTTTCTTCCTCGCCGCCGGCCTCTTCTCCCGTCTTCGGGGGTCTTCTCGCCGGACTCCTCCGCTATCTTCTTGTAGCTCTTTTGCTAGCGGAGGAGTCCGGCTTTCTTCCTCGCCGCCGGCCTCTTCTCCCGACTTCGGGGGTCTTGTCCCCCTCTTCGGTTCTTCTGCCAGGCCACCGCGCCTTCTTATAGCTCTTTTACAGGCGGTGGCCCGGTCTTCTGTCGCCGCCGTCGCCGCCGCCTTCCGTTCTTCTTCTTCTTCTCCAGGAGATGTTGCCTCGACGATCTCTCCGGCCGGAATGCTAGGGACGCACTGCGCGGCCACTTATATAGGGACAATGGGGCGGTGTCACATGGCTTTTTGTCACATGGGTTGGTGTCACATGGTGACCCCGTCCCCTTACGATGTCATAGTCCCCATGTGACATCAACCCATGTGACCAACCCATGTGACATAAAGCCATGTGACACCGCCCCATTGTCCCTATATAAGTGGCCGTGCAGTGCGTCCCTGGCATTCCGGCCGGAGAGATCGTCGGAGCAACATCTCCTGGAGAAGAAGAAGAAGAAGAAGAAGAAGAACGGAAGGCGGCGGCGACGGCGGCGACGGCGGCGACAGAAGACTGGGCCACCGCCTGTAAAAGAGCTATAAGAAGGCGCAGTGGCCCGGCAGAAGAACCGAAGAGGGGGACAAGACCCCCGAAGTCGGGAGAAGAGGCCGGCGGCGAGGAAGAAAGCCGGACTCCTCCGCTAGCAAAAGAGCTACAAGAAGATAGCGGAGGAGTCCGGCGAGAAGACCCCCGAAGACGGAAGACCCCCGGAGCTGTGCAATAAAGTATTTTATCTCGTGTGTTGTGTTTTTTTTGGTACTTTTATTTTACAGGTGAATGGGTAGGGGTACATTGTACCCCATACTCATTCACATAGGGTGGGGGGCCGGTATCCGGGGGCCCCCTTATTAAAGGGGGCTCCCGGATTCCGATAAGCCCCCCGCCCGCAGACCCCGACAACCAACGGCCAGGGTTGTCGGGAAGAGGCCCTTGTCCTCATCAACATGGGGAGAAGGTGCTTTGGGGTGGGGGGGCCGCGCGGCCCCCCCTTCCCCAAGGCACCCCCCCATGTTGAGGGCACGCGGCCTGGTACGGCTCAGGAGGGGGGGGGCGCTCGCTCGCCCCCCTTTCCTGGCCGGCCGGGTAGCGTGCTCGGACAAGGGTCTGTTGTGGACTTGGGGGGACCCCCACGCCGATTTTTTTCGGCGTTGGGGTTCCCCTTTAAGTCCATACCAGGCGGCGGGGCCAGCGATGTCTCCTTCGCGGGCCCCGCCTACCTGGATACCCGCTCGAAATGAGCGGACTTTTCTCCGGGCGGGAAAAGTCCGCTCATTTCAAAAGTATGGCGGACTGGCACACACACGGGCGGATTGTCCGCCGAAATGCGAGTCCGACGGACAGTATTACGGAAATTCCGAAATACTTAGTCCGCCAGACTGCACGCTGAAAAAGTCAGCTGAAGCCCACACACGAGCGGACTGTCCGCTGAAATGTGTTTCGGCGGACTAAGTAGGCCAGACAGTCCGCCCGTGTGTACGCGGCTTTAGATTATTTCTTTTAGAACAATATGACAAGCATGTCCAATCTTTAAAATTAACCTACTATTCCTCTGGGAACAGGGCAGGTAAATTCCTGGCCCAGAGGCTTAAATCTGCCAGGGTCAAAGCTCAGATCCCATTTTTGTACCACCAGACTAGAAGGCACAAAATATTTAACCCCCAAGAAATAGCCGAGTCCTTTGCGGAGTACTACTCCACCTTATATAATCTGAAAGATGATTCCAGCACCCCCCCCAACCAACTGAAGAGTGTATCCAGGCCTTCCTAGCAAAAAATTAAACTTCCCTCTCTCTCACAAGCACATCTTCTCTCCCTAAATTCCCCCATCACTGAGCTAGAGATCACGAGAGCTATTAACTCACTTCTTATAGGTAAATCACCTGGCCCTGACGGCCTTCCTAACAGTTACTACACATTTTTTCAAAGTAAGGTGGTTTCGCCCCTGCAAGAGATGTTCAATGCTGCAATGTCCTCTGCCTCGTTTCCAGCTGAGATGCTTAAGGCATACACAATCACTTTGCCTAAACCAGGTAAAGAACCTAATAACCCCGCAAACTTTAGACCGTTATCTTTACTCAACTCTGATGTCAAGTTATATGCAAAAATCTTAGACTGTTACCTATTTTACCTATGTTAATTGGCCCTGACCAATCTGGCTTCGCTCAGGGAAGACAGACATCAGACGCTACAAGACGGGTGCTGGGGATAGTGCAATGTGCTAGGTCCTGTCGGACGCCTTCTCTGCTCCTCATCTCTGGATGCGGAGAAGGCGTTCGACCGGATACACTGGGGATACATGGTACATGTCCTGCGGAGGTTCGGCTTCTCGAGTCCATCCTCTCGGCCATACTTGCCTTATATTCTTCCCCTTGTGCCCAAGTCTAAACCTCTAACATGATTTCTTCTACCTTCTCCATTACCAATGGCACCAGACAGGGGTGTCCCCTTTCCCCTTCAATTTTCAATCTCCTTATTGAGCCATTGGCCGAGAGGATTAGATCCCATCCAGATCTCCATGGTTTTCCCTATGCGGGACTGCTCACATGATATTAACCTTTTCGCTGACGATATAATTCTGTTCATAACCTCCCCTTCCACCTCCCTGCCACATGCTCACAACACTCTCAAAGAATTTAGTGATATTTCTTACTACAAAGTTAATTTTACGAAATCGATAATCCTGGACCTGGGTATTCCTCCTCCTCTAAAACGCCACCTCCAAGAACTCCTTCCATATTCTTGGAGTAACTCATCTATTACCTACCTAGGCATCAAAATTACGAATGATCCCCTTTTACTAGCGGATACCAACTACTCTGAGTTGATTAGTAAAATTACCATAGAAACTAAGTGCCTAGCCAATATAGAGTTATCTTGGTCCGGACGTCTAGCAGCGTTTAAAATGCTGATTCTACCACAAATCCTATATGTGTTTAGAACTCTCCCCGTCCCCCTTGCCAGGCCACACCTCAGAGGCTTAAATGTCCTCCTTTCTCAATTTATCTGGAAACTTCGAAAACCTAGATGCTCTAAGACCCTTCTTGTCAAACACTGAACGGTGGGGGGGGGGGGGTGGGTTTGATTGATATCCAAGACTACTATAGAGCTTCACTCTTGACCCAACTTAAAGGTTGGCTCAACCCAGCAGCACCTTCCCTATGGAGAGAGATTGAACAATCCTTATCTCCTGTCCCTGATCTCCGATCTCTACTATTGATGGATGGATGGAATCCTTTCCCTATGCATGGCTTACCCCCCACGATTCAAGCTTCCCTACTGGTCTGGAGAGACCTCAGGAAGGTTCAGATCGCACTATCTAACTAAATACCAGTTCCTGTGCCCATCACGATCCTTTCCCAGATGATCCCCAATCTTCCTACACAATCCTGGCAAGCAAAAGGAATTAGGCTGATAGAGGATTTGTTTCAGGGGGACACTCTTCTCTCATTCTCATCCCTTCGAAACAAATATTCACTGGCGCACACAGAATACTACAGATACCTCCAGTTGTCCCACCTACTTAGATCACTAGGTACGCACAAAATCTACCTCCCAACAGAAATATGGTGCTATTGCAACACTTCTCCAACCCCCCAGAAGGGTATCTCCTTTTTTTACAACTTTTTCCAACATAAATTGACATTTGTTAAGTCTCAACCCTTCAGGAAATGGGAAACAGATCTGGAAACAACTATCTCGCCCCCGCAGTGGCAACACGCTTTCCGCTCGATATTTAAGGCCTCTAGATGTGTCAACCACTGGGAGCTGTCTCAGAAAATAGCTCTCAGATGGTATCTCACTCCATATAGAATTTCCAAGTTCGGATCCCTCAACTCTCCACTATCTTGGCAAAATTGTGGAATGGTAGGTAATCTGGTCCACATGTTGTGGTCATGTAAACACCTAATCAGTTTTTGGAACTCTGTCTTTCGCCACATCTCAGATCTAACTGGTGTTCTGACCCATCCTAATCCCTCCCTGGCCATATTAAATATTGGCATTGATAATTTCCCCCCTGACTTCAGAACGGTAATAACACATATCTTGTTGTCCGCACGGTCATTGATTGCTAGGAATTGGAAAACTGATAAAGCACTGAACGTTTCAGAAGTGTTATGTATCACCCAGTCACATTATATTTTTGAATCATTGTTTGCTATTAAGAATGGTAACAAACAAAAATTCGACAAACAATGGGTAATCTGGTCTTCCTGGTATAAACATAATGCATGATGTATCTTCGCTTAGTCCCAGGGACTAACATCTCCTACTGAACTCTCATCTCCTATCTACACCTTGCTCTGCTTTCTTTACCCTTCAGATTCTCTTTTGTTGGCTCGCGGACTGACCTCCCCCTCCCTCCCCCCCTTATTTCCTTCCCCAACTTCTATTCCCCCTTACTGTCATCTCTTCCTCTTTTCTTTTAGTTAACCAAGCCGGTAAGCTATCACACACGGCTAGATCTTGGTTAGAGACTCAGCGTGTTGTCCTTCTGGACTATTTGGATAATGAAGTACTGATGTGTACAGCTAATGATATATGAAACGAATGCTGTGTTTACCTGCTTGTTAATGCAATATTCTGTAATGTCTATCTTGAAAATTTCAATAAAAACTATTTAAAAAAAATAAAATAATGAAGAACTTGCTTACTTTGACTGAATCCAGAGAATAGCCATTCATAGCTGGATGTTCACTCAAGTTGGATAGTCCCTCTCTCACAAGGTCTAGAAGCCAACAAGGTACTTAACTCAGGAACAAGTCTGCCACAGACGTTGTTATAGAACATAAGACTCTGCCACAGACGTTGTTGTAGAACACGTAGCAAAACTAAACTTGTAGAACGCTCATGTCATACCTCGATCTTTCAATCAGCTTGGCGATATCCATGAATTCTCTTAGGTACTTCAGCTCCTCCAGGCTCTTGCTAAGAAACCAACCCCTACATTGCCTTCTTCTGAAGAGTCCTCCCCTGGATAGCTTGAAGTTACTGGGTCTCTCCCAAACCGGAGACTGTACCCAAACACCTCAGAATCCTCCTTTAGTTTCCTCACCTCGGGCTAGCCAGTGCCAAGACAACAAATCCGGTGGATCCGCACCCCAGGCCATAACCTTCCTGGGGGCTGGTCAGGAGGACCAGGACCATGAAGTCAAGACATCCTTCTGGACCGGAACCCCGTACCACGTGACATCTGCATCTTAAGTACCTTCTTCCAGAAAGCACACCAAGAGCGTCACTCCCACTGGGCGGGCTCCGAGAGAGAGTAATCTTAAAGCACCCAATAAGACTGTAGTTCCATGCCTGCCAGAAGAGACAGTGCCCCCTGTGGCTAGGCTGAACAT
Organism: Lithobates pipiens; assembly: GCF_037356315.1. NCBI lineage: Eukaryota > Metazoa > Chordata > Amphibia > Anura > Ranidae > Lithobates > Lithobates pipiens. The sequence goes on along the minus strand of NW_027507784.1, from coordinate 262,179,134 downwards.
CCCATAGTCCAGTCAGACTGATGCTGAAAGTCCAAATTTAGACAATTTTACCCAAACCAAACTGCAGTTCAGGTGTAACCTTAAATTTAGAAAAACATAGCGTGTGCTCTTCAGAAGCCGACGCTACACAAGTATGTATGGGAAAGCTGTAGACAAGACAGCACTGAAGCCTAGCACAGGCTCGGTTTAAATAGACCACTTGGTACCAATGGGAGCAACAGATGTGCATGCACGAGCAGCACATGTGCCCGTGCATGGGAATGTGCACAATTTCTGTGTGCATGTAAAAGAAAATTAATTAACCTGTGCCTATGCAGAGGACACTGTCTAGATTAGCCACCCTGTCTGCTGGTATATCCTTCCTGACACCTTTCTTCAAGCACAGGAGCAGGCCTGGGAGGTTGGATACAACAACGTGCACCCTCCCAGGCAGAGCCAGGGAGGTAAGAGAGCTTCAAAAAAGGTTCCCCCAAATATTTATACCTTTCTCCAGCATACATGCCTAACAATAAACCTCTAAGGTGTTAGCCAGGGAGGTATAAATATTGGAGCCTCTTACACTAATTCCAGGGACAATACCAAACAGCAGACAGAAGCAAACAATAATCAGAGCTTAGAGGAGAATGAACATCAAGCAGAACTATCAATTCAGCTCAGGCTAGCTACAACCTGACAGAACAAAATTTAAAGTGACTTTAATTTATGCCTATTTTCTCCAAAAATAATTCATACCCATCCTCTACTTAAAGTGATATTATGTCGCCTTTAAAAAAAATAAAAATAAACATGGTATATTTACCTGCTCTGTGCAGCAGTTTTACACAGAGCAGCCCTGATCCTTCTCTTCTCAGATCCCTTGCCGGCGCTCCTGGCCCCTCCCTCCTTCCGAGTGCACCCACAGCAAGCAACTTGCAATGGGGGCACCCAAGCAGGCTCGCTTCCAAGCTTTGGCTCTGCATGTCCATTCACACAAGGAGCCATGGCTCAGCCCCACCCCCTCTCTCTCCTGATTGGCTCAGTGGCTGTAATTGACAGCAGCGAGAACCAATGGCTCCTGCTGCTGTCTCAACAAATGAAGAGGCAGAGTCCCCAGAGATGCGAGGCACTCGTGCACATCGCTGGATTGAAGATAAAATACCTTGAGCCTTTACAAGCACTTAAATGGCCCTGTTATCTAATGTTTTCATGAAATTATTTCTCATTGTGTTTATCTACCTCTCCCCCTTTTTTTTCAATTTGTTTCAAACAAGTAGTGTACACTAGTTGTAGTTTTGTACACTGATTTATGCAGATAAAAAATCTCATAGTCTATAGTCCATCTTGAGAGTGAGCAAGCATGGGTGACTTCATTGTACCATACAGTGGGAGCATGGAGAAGAAATGTAGCAACCCTCTACCAGCAAGTTTGATCACATCAGTAAAAAAGGGAATTTGGAGATCTGGAGGTGGCTGAGAGCAATAGAAGGGAAAGTTGCTTAGGGCAGGGAGGCTAAACAAGTATAAAAAAACAATAATCATTTATGATACACAGTGTTTGATCAAAATAAATGCCATTTAACATTTACTTGAAGATACTAACTAACCAGCCTTCTAAAGTAGCACCATTCATTTTTTCTGATATGTAAATATATTGTATATCTAGACAAGCAGCAGTAAGAGAGAATCAAAACACAAAATAGGGCAGTGCTACCCGAAATATAAGTCCAACAAAAAAATAAGACCAAAAGGAAAAATGTATTGTACAGTAGTGCCATGTGCCAGAATCTTCTGTGATCATATAGGTGATGACCCTCTTTCGCAAATAATAACATACACTTCACCCAGTGTTTTGTGGGTCGGCTCACCTCTGTATTGGACCTGTATAAGAGATTAAAAAAGCTTAATCCACCTTAAAGAGGAACTCCGGACGACCTTCCCATTTTTTTTTGCCCCACTTACCTTATGGTGGTAACTGGACATTTCAAAATAGATCCAGCATTGACCCACTGAGATAATCTCATGCCCAACCACAGCTCCGTCCCGTGCTGCCATGTTATCTCGGACGTCATCAAGAGGTCCGCCGCCTCTTCTGGGTTCAGCGGGCAGGCCTCTCAATGACACGCTAATAGGCCCACCCCCTCCTCCTGTACTTGAACTAAAGGCTATGCCTCCTGGGGTATGTGACATACATATCCCGGGAGGCACATTGGGCAGTGCGTGCATCATTCGTCTAAGGCAAGTGACATGCATGGGGAGGCATGGAGGATTTGAAAGAAAAAGACGTAAGCGAAAGGAAAAAAAAGATGCCCTATCCTTGCAGAGGAAGGGAGGAGGGGTGGAGACGTGGGATCATTATCGGGAGGGTGAAGGTCCACTTCAAGTAAATAGCAGCACTTCCTGTTGCAGGCTGACAATACTAAGCTGATGCTTTGAAAATTGCAGCAGCGTTGTCATGCTATTGTGATCACTTCTTTAGTTGGCCATTGGCTATACCTGATACAAACAGTAAACTTAAAGTTTGTCACCTATCATAAATTGTGACTCATTGACACATATCCCCCAAAGGATTCTAATAAAAGCCTAATCTATTTTTTGGCCACATTTGTGCTCACCTTGTATCTATATTTCTCTTTATCATCTACCTGACCTTTAAGACAATAATAAGTTTGGGATGAGTGCAGAATTTCCAGAGCATTGACCATGAATTCCATTGCACGATACACAGGATCTGAAGTTCTGTTAGATGAATAATCTTCGAAGTCAGGTAAATGTTCCTGACCTGTACAATTGTGAAGAGAAATACAGTAAATTTTTTCAAAGAAAACATCTTTTCCTTTATTTCCCGACAAGCATAAAAGTGTTGTCATCCACAGATTTTCAAGTAACTTGTCTTTTGGATAAATCATTGGATGGAAACTATCAACAACATTTTTGAAATTCTTATCAGCTTTGGACCAAAAGTTCAAGGATAAGCTACAATTCAAAATATCTGGAAACTTTTCTATAAGAGCAATATGTGAGGCCCAACTGAGAGTAAGGATCAATGTTACGTTCCTTAGTAATCTTCTGAGTGAGGATTCAAATATTAGATCATGATATGTTCCACAGAGTATGATCACGTTTACAGATAATTTCTCAGTGGTGCTACACAAAGCTTCAAAAGCACTCTTTTCAGGCATTGATACTTTGATACCAGATCTTATTATAAAGGCCACACAAACCTGAAGACTTGATAAAATTCTTAATAACCGAAACTATGCTCTTTCCCCACTTTCATCCTCAGATGATATTATTCCGACCCAAGTCCATCCAAAATGTCTGATGAGTTCTGATATATAACGATATATCATGAAGTCATCCTGGACTGTATGATAAAAAGAGGGAAAACCAGCTCTGTCAAAGAAATAGTCATCAATTGCCCCATAACTGATCTAAAAAAACAGGGATAGGCGTTTCAACATAGGCTATAAACATAGGAGATATGGCTAAGATTCGAAGGACTTAGTAAGATACGTCTTTCTAAAATTAGATTTTAAGGTTCTATGTATTACGGGGTAAATGTGACATTCTCCAAACATTCACACATAAATTCTTTGCTGCGTCAATTAAAGACCGTTCTATAAAGAATAACATATAAAGAATATAAAGAATAACCTGCACTTTCAGTGGGTCAAACAACAGTCACCCTCATTCACTAAACAGTCACAAAAAATATATATTTTCCTGCAGATCCACCAGGCTTGTCCCCCTTTGATGACAGCTGGAGTACCACTAGTGTTTGGTATCCAACTTTGACATAATGATCACATGCAGACTAAGAGCTTCACTGACAAAACAAAGCCTTCATCCTGCAGTTAACCATTGCCACTTTCAGATCAACTGGTCTTTAAAGGCAAAGGTCCCTTTACCCGTAGGACTTGTTTACCCTGCAAAGTGATGGGAATAGTCTTAGGAAAATAGATCAGTTTGAATGTAATACCATGGGGGAAGAAGCAAGAATATAACATTTATATCTTGTGACACCTATTATGTCACCTATGTACTGGAATGCCCATGTGGCCATCAGTACATTGGCCACACACTAAGAGGATTGGTGATTAGGGTTAGAGAATGCATTAATAATGTACATAAGGGTTATGAGAAATATAAATATGGAATAGATCCCACAGGACTAACATTTTATGGTATTGATAGAATTTTCAATCACTGGAGAGGATTTAATATGAAACAATTAAATATGTAATAGATTTAATGATAAATATCTTCCATCCTAGTGGTTTAAACATGAGCTGTTTTATTTCAGATGATTAAATATTAGGGTTACTTCTGTAGGTACATTTGACCTATTCTACTTAAAGGGGATAGTTGGTGCAGCTGTAGAATACAAAGTATTCTATGAATAAGAATTTTATATACTATATATTTTTAAAATGCTTTATATGGTTTACTGTTTTTACGATGTTTTAAAGGTGATTAAGAAATAATTGTCTCAATTGGAATATATGTCTAAATAAGTGCTGAGCTTGAACTGATTAATAAACTCAATAACCACACAACATTTCATTAATATGGAAAAAAAAAAAAATTAAAAATATAAAAGGGATAACCAAACATGGGGCTGCATATACAACATATTGTCAAAAGTATTGGGACACCTGCCTTTACATGCACATGAACTTTAACTACTTGCCGATCAGCCACCGTCATTATACAGCGGCAGGTTGGCTCCGCTACACAAATCGTTTTAGCTGGATGGTGGTCACTTTAAGGTATATAGGGGACCCATGCGCACATCTCGTCTGACATAAGAGCTGATTCACGTACCCGGTGGCTGCAATGTCCACCGGACACCCGCGTTCACTTCTGAGAGAGACAGAACAGAGGTCTGTCAATGTAAACAGGCAGATCTCCGTTCTGTCAGGGGAGTAGAGAATGATCGTCTTGTCCTAGTAATTTGGAACAACGATCGGTCTCCTAGGGAATAGCGATCAGTCTCCTCCCCTAGTCAGTCCCATCTCCCCACAGTTAGAACACACACTGTAGGAACACATTTAGTCTCTTGATCGCCCGCTAGTGTTAACCCCTCCCTGCCAGTGACATTTATAAAGTAATCAGTGGCTATTTTTAGCTTTGATCGCTGTTTAAATGTCACTGATCCTAAAGTGTCAAAAGTGTCTTGCTAAAATTCGCAGATCACCGGAAAAAAATGGCATAAATATATCCCCTATTTTGTCAAAAAAAGGGTTCAGTGAGTTGGCCCACCCTTTTCAGCTATAACAGCTTCAATTCTTCTGGGAAAGCTGTCCACAAGGTTTAGGGGTGTGTCTATGGGAATGTTTGACCATTTTTCCAGAAGAGCATTTGTGATTTCAGGCACTGATGTTGAACAAAAAGACCTGACTCACAGTCTCCATTCTAATTCACCCCAAAGGTGTTTTATCGGGTTGAGATCAGGACTCTGTGCAGGCCAGTCAAGTTCCTACACCTTAAACTCACTCATCCATGTCTTTATGAACCTTGCTTTCTGCACTGGCCCAAATCATTTGGTGGAGGGGGATTATGGTGGGGGGTTGTTTTTCCGGGGTTGGGCTTGGTCCCTTAGTTCCAGTGAAGGGAACTCTTAAAGCGGCAGCATACCAAAACATTTTGGAAAATGTCATGCTCCCAACTTGGTGGGAACAGTTTGGAGATGGCCCTTTCCTATTTCAACATGACTGCACACCAGTACACTACACAAGGTCCATAAAGACATGGATGAGTGAGTTTGGAGTGGAGGAACTTGACTGGCCTGCACAGAGTCCGGACCTTAACCTGATAGAATACCTTTGGGATTAATTAGAGTGAGAGACTGTGAGCCAGGCCTTCTCGTCCAACGTCAGTGCCTGACCTCACAAATGCGCTTCTGGAAGAATGGTCAATCATTGCCACAAACACACTCCTAAACCTTGTGGACAGTTTTCCCAGAAGAGTTGAAGCTGTTGTAGCTGCAAAGGGCTAGCCAACTCAATATTGAACCCTACGAACTAAGACTTGGATGCCATTAAAGTTCATGTGCAAGTAAAGGCAGGTGTCCCAATACGTTTGATATTATAGAGTATAATATGATAAAAACATTTTAGTGGTATATGTATGAAATACTGAACTAATTAAACCAATAAAAACATGTAATAAAAAGTTGAACAAAATAACCAGTGCAAAATAACATGAGTGAAAATTCAAAACTTCTGTGCAATGTCTGTGAAAAGTCCAAAATATCCAAATCTTTGTGAAATAGTGCACTTCAAGTGATTGGCCTTCACCATCCCCTTAATCCCCTAATTTTTGACCTGCATTACAAATTTCAAACATGTATCTTTCTTTAAACCAAGATAAAACAAGGTGCTTTGACAATGGAATCAGTAATAGCAACCCTCCAGTATGCTTCAACCTGCATGAATCACAAGTATTGTTAAGGAATCTAATGTACATAATGATAATCAGAAAATGTCTTTTTGCTTATGTGTATACATGTTCCTTACTTATTATGTAGTATACAGATTGACTCTCTGTTAGGAGTTTAAAGATGGCGTCTATACCCTACATCCCACGCATTAGAAGAATGCATTTGAGATAACAGAACCAGCTTCAACCAAACTTGAAGCATCAAGTTTCTTCATTTCTCTTGTATTGTAACCAATAAGATGTACCAATTAGACTGACATAGCAACGACGTATCTTTCTGTATAAAATATTAACACCGCCCACGAATAAATCAGAATTTAGAAGTAGCCGAGCTGAACGTATCTCAGAGAGTGTTTACTTCTAATGTGCATGCACATTTATACTTTTTAATTGGAAATAGCAGCAGATAACCTCGAACTAGTTTGTAGTTCTTATCCATTTCATCTGGCGCCCGAGCGTGGGGGCTTTCAGGCTTCAATCGAAGGGAGACCGCATTCCAGGACTGAACAGCTGGCCAGATCAGAGAAGGGGGTTAAGTGCGCAGCCCTAACAGTACGGTAAGCATATTTATTCTTAAAAAAAAAAAAAACGAAGGGGTAAAGGTGCGCTATGGACCCTAGATGTATTGAAAAAATACACAAAAAGTGAACTCCCAAAACGCAGTGAAGTCCAAAGTAATTAAGCTAAGATGGAATGAAAATGAAAAACTATGTAAAATATAAATGCAAAATACCAAATACCAAACAGATACCCTAGTGGTGAAGAACAGGGGCTGCCACTACCTTTTAAATCACCCAAAAGGTGAATGGCGTAAATGTATGTCAAAGGTGGTAGTCACAGCGCACACCTGCTACTATTTATGCTAATTACAAATATTCGCTAATCAATTTGTTGTATGTGTACCAAGTTTTGTGCGAATATGTGAAAAAGTGGAAAAATTATAATAATAAAATAATGATAAAAAATAATGATAATAAAAAAATGTGACAGAGATATATGCGTAATAATAATAATAAAAAGAAATAAATAAAGAATGTGACAGAGATATATGCGTGATAACCCAAAAAATCATTAACATATGGGCGAAGGTATTAAAATTATTCCGTGCCTGGTGCACAATATTTAAGTAAAGTGCACAATACTCCTAAAAAAATACTGCTATAAATACTATTAAAGAAGTGTATAGTGCAAAGCATTAATTACAAAGTGCTCATTGAAAAGTGCGTAGTGCTCCAAAGAATACCTGAAAAAATACTGGAAAGCCAAAAATGTCAAAATTTAATTACACTCTTCATGCGATTATAAAATCGCTAAGTGGAGACATGCAGAAAAAGAGTTGAGAAAAAAAAAAGCTAAAAATATTAAATTTATGTAAAAAGTCCAACATCAGGATACCATAAACAATAAAGTTTCAATAAAACTCCAATAAAAACAAATAAAAGTTCTTCTTAAACACAAATTCTTCTTAAACAAAAGTGACAATGTGCTTCAAGATTCCTGGATGGCAACCGGTGCAATTGTGGTGTAAAAGGCAGTAATCCGCACTCACCAGCTCCCCATCCCCTTATGGGGTTAATGTTCCTTCACAGTGTGAGCCCCTGTGTCGCTATGTTTAGCTGGTCCGGTTAGGTATCCAGGGATTTCCTCATAAAAAGTAAGATGGGGCAAACATAGTGTGATCCAGTATATAAAATTTTATTTAATTGTTTGTTAAAAACTACTCACATAGTGTAGAATAAAAAACGGCATTTCAAGTAGTCCAATGTAAATATCGGTCTGTTTGTATTCACCGCCGCCGCCGCTATGCACGAGTGGATACACCTTAGGCCACGCCCTACGCGTTTCGTCATCGGACGTCTTCTGGAGCACTATCCACTTCTTTAATAGTATTTATAGCAGTATTTTTTTAGGAGTATTGTGCACTTTACTTAAATATTGTGCACCAGGCACGGAATAATTTTAATACCTTCGCCCATATTGTTAATGATTTTTTGGGTTATCACGCATATATCTCTGTCACATTCTTTATTTATTTATTTTTTATTATTATTATTACGCATATATCTCTGTCACATTTTTTTATTATCATTATTTTTTTATCATTATTTTTATTATTATCATTTTTTCACTTTTTCACATATTCGCACAAAACTTGGTACACATACAACAAATTGATTAGCGAATATTTGTAATTAGCATAAATAGTAGCAGGTGTGCGCCGTGACTACCACCTTTGACATATATTTATTCTTACCATTGTACGACTTCTCTGGTTGGGCCGGTTGATTTTGTCTTGTTGGCTCCTTTCGATTGTTCAAAGAGGCAGGTAACTTATTTCTCGCCTGGAGCTGTTTTAACAAACCTGCTAATGGTTTTCTGCTGACTATTATCTGTTCAGTGTCTGTCATTCTGAAGGACTGCAAATTTAGCAGACTGAAAGTGCAGCTGCAGGCGTGTGTCCATCCTCACCCCTAGATTCTACCTCTAGTGGTGGGGTGGAATTCTGCAGGCGTTTATAGACGGGTTACTCGAGGTTGGCTGTGTAGGACCTCTGAGGGTTAATCTCAAGCTGCGAATTAGGGCAGTTTGAAAGAAGGCTTGCGGAAGTGGCAGTCTTGCAAATGTCTATAAACGTTCTTCTTGGGTGAGCTTTTCTTGAGGGTTAATCTCAGCTGCGGATTGGGCAGACTGAATGAAGGCTTGCTGGAATTTGGCAGTCTTGTAACTCAGGTGAGCTTCTCCCGAGAGCTATCTTTGCAGTTCAAAGAGTGTCAGGTGTAATGTCCTATCCTGAGTGTATTTGTGGATTACTGTTTGCCATACACGAGGAGGGTTGGGGATTGGTGAAGGTGAGAGAAGGTGGCTACCTGAAGGATCAGTTGGGCCATAAGCCACTGCTCCCCACCACCTCTGACGTGCTAGTTTTGACCCTCGAAGAGATAGAACAGCCAGGAACCTGCGATCGCTCGCAGGGATGCAAGCCCCCACCTCAGGAATTCTTTGATAAGACAGCAGTCAGAGCAGTATTAACCCATTAGTTGCCTGTATTCTCCTCTTAAGCCGTCCGCTGAAAGAGAGAGAGAGAGAGAGAGAGAGAGAGAGAGAGAGAGCGAGAGAGAGAGAGAAGGGAATGCTAGCATGTGATATTGTGAAGAGGAGAGAAGATGTTGCAAGAAGCAGAGGAATGGCGTGTGCTGATAAGAGAACAAAGGGGCGCTCTGTTTGATAACGGCTTATTGGATGTGGCAGAAGCATGGTACAGGACGGCAAGGGCATTGCACAGAGGGTTGGATAGAAGAGGAAATCAAGAAAGATGCCAATTGTACTATGTATGTGTATCACAGAGTTGATAATGTTGCTGTACCGCCCCCATATACTAAAACTGGAACAAAGGATGAGAGGGACAACCCTGCCATCCGCCTTACACCCACTCCCTTCTCAAAACTCCAGCCCAAGCACAACCCACTGTGACAACTCCACCCAGAAGCCATCTTAGTGCACCCATGCCCTCACTTTCTGGCCAGCACAGTGCACTTCCTGCCGGCGGCCATCTTGGTACACCCAGTAGGCCCAGCCATGGCCTATACCCAGTTCTTCCTGTTCTAAACCAGGATGGTTCCTACCACACACCTGTCTTCCCTAATATGGAAGCACTACCTTCACAGGCTGGGTATGTTAATGATGAAGAAGCGTCCGAATGGGAAGACCAACAACAGGCAGCAAGGCCACCTGCTGATTTAACCCCCAATCCGGCTCTGGACTCACAGTTCCGAGAGGATCTCAAACGTATGCTGACAACCATAAGAAACAGTGCCCATTCTCAGCCCCCGCCCCAACACCAGTCTCGGTTACCAGAAGGGGCACTGGTGATGTATGTTGCTTTTACCCCATCACAAGCAGCAACCTTAGTGACAAGTCTGCCTAACCCAGAGAAACAGCCAATGCCCTTCTACTGCAGGATAGTGCAGATACAAGAAACTTACTAAGCTGCCTGGAGAGACTTGATCAGCCTATGCCAAATTAAAGCAGGACATGTCTTTTGGCCGGTTATGCAGGCGGCCCTACTATGATGTCTGCCTGACAAGTGCCACTTCCTACACCTCAGGCGTGGAGTTCTGTGCACAACTCCGCGACTGGGCAAAGGAGAAATTGGCAGAACAGACCACCACAATCCAAGATATTGCCCAAGATAAAGGGGAGTCTGTGGAGAAGTATCATGATAGACTCATACAGGCCTTTGATGATCTGAGCTTCTCCCTCTATGAAAAGACACACACAATCATGTTATCATCTGCTTTTGTCTCAGGACTCAGAGAGGATATCAGAAAAAGCCTGATGGTGGCTCGCCCTGAATATCGCTCAATGAAAATGCCAGATTGACTGTTGGTGGCCAGAGGAATAGAAAACCAAAAAAAAAAAAACAACGCCCCTCATGGTAACATAAGACGAAGATCCCACCTACACTCGTCCACCACCACTGCCCAATACCAGGGAAAAGATCATCTGTTACAACTGTGGGAAGCGGGGTCACACCAGAAGAGCATGCAGAGCCCCAAGACATCTGAGACAAGACAGGGATCCCCGTGAAGGGCAACATGGACATGAACCTCCATCACCACACACCAACTCACGCTAGGAAATGGGCAAATCCGTGTCACCCCTTATGACAGTGTCCTCAAATGAGACTGGGGGACCCCTAGCAAAGGTCACGTTACCTATACAAGGAAAACCTACCACTTTTCTCATTGACATGAGTGCAGCCAGGAGTGTGTTGAGGGCTGAGGACCTGCTTGATAATTCTTTCCTTTCCACTATTGATGTTTCCTGCGTGGGAGTGGATGGGGTGCCCCGCTCCAGTTCACTCACTGAGCCTCTCCAAGTGGGGACATTTCCTGATTTGCTTGCCAGATTTGTGGTGTCCTCTACATGTCCCTTGAATCTACTAGGAGCTGATGTGCTGTACAGACTACAGGCGTCAATCATTTTCACACCTGAAGGGGGGGTGAAGTTACATACTCCCCTATCCTTGGAAGACTCATCTGCCTTGTGTTCTCTGCCTCTCCTGATGACACTTCATGAAGCAATAACTCCAAGTTCAATACCGCAGGAAGTACTTGACAGAATTCCTGCGTGTCTATGGTCCACAGGCCCAGAAGACATCGGTCACTTAAAAGTGCCACCAGTTTCAGTCAAGTTCAAAGAGGGCGCATCATTGCGCGGGAAACCACAATACCCCCCCCCCCCCTAAAGTTAGCTCAATCTGCAGCTATTTTGAAGCATGTCAAGGCCCTCATGTCAAATATAGCCCTGATACCCTGCGCATCTCCATGCAACACACCTCTGTTCTCTAGGAAGAAGAGAACCCCTAAAAGAGAACAAGCTAGTTGCGGGGGTGTTCCTGACTGTAAAGTACCTCACAGTGGTGGACCATGCAAACGCTCTCTTCAGTGTCCACCCTCACCCCTCCTGCTGGTACCTTTTGCATTCACCCATGAAAACAACAACAATAACATACCTAAACAGTTATGCCAGAAGGGGCACAGAACTCTCCAAGCTAGTTTGCAAACGCTTTGGCTATCACCCTTGACACATAACAAGAGGATCACCTGGAAGTGATTCTCCTCCAATATGTTGATGACCTTCTCCACTGTGCAGCTGACTTACCCACTGTTGAAGTCACCTCAGAAAGCCAGTTGTGCTATCTTGCCAACCAGGGTTGCAAAGCCTCAAAGCCCAAATTGCAGTGGTGCTCAACATCTGTCATTTTTCTTGGACACTGTCTTGTCCCATGGGACAAGACACCTCACTGAAGACAGGGTGAAATCAATCTCCGACATCCCACTGCCACAAGGCCAGAGGCCCCTTCATTACTTCCTTCGACTAATTTCCTATTGCAGAGCATGGATTCCAGAAGGCTCCCTACTGATGCAAGCTTTGTATGATGCCCTGAAAGCAGACCCCTTCCAGATGTCTCCTGAAGCAATATCCAACTTTGAGGCCTTCAAGCACACCATCTCTGGCCCTAAGGCTCCCAGACTACAACAAAACGTTCAAGCCCTTTGTATCCGAACATCTGGGACATGCTACAGGTGTACTCATCCAATTACACGGCATCTGTCTACGCCCTATAGGATATTATTCCTGTCAGTTGGATGCAATAGCAAGAGGAGGCCCATCGTGTCTGCGAGCTGTCTTTGCTGCACAAGCCTTGTTTGACAAAACTTAGGGCTTAGTCCTCGGACTCTGCCTCGTTCTGCTTGTTCCCATGACATTGCTCCCATACTCAACCAAGATCCAGCTGAAACCTCCGTCCACTGCCAGACACTTGAGACTCCTGAGTTCCTACCTTCTAGACAGCATTACTCTATTACGTTGTCAAACACTGAAACCTACCACCCTTCTTCCACTTCTCGAGGGGGGAAAGGAGGAGGAGTCGAGTCTTGACTTGTCACCCCATGACTGCATCAAACGAATGCGGCTGGAAACCACGCATCTCCCCACCGTGAGTGAAATACCCCTGCAGGATCCAGGTCACCACTGAAAACTCGGTTCTCCAAACTGAAACCTTATCGCCGGTGACGTCTGCACAGGTGGCAGAGCTGCAAGCACTTACTACAGCATGTAAATTGGCAGAGGAAAAGAGCCAACATTCATACGGACTCAAGATATGCTTTCAGCGTTGCCCATGATTTTGGTGTCATCTGGAAGGACAGAGGGTTCCTGACGGCTGAAGGAACACCTGTGAAACATAGCTCAGCCATCAAGGACTTGATGGACACCCTGCTTTTCCCAACCCAAGTGACTAGTCTAAAAGTAAAGCACATGACAAACTCAACTCAAAGGAAGCTCGAGGCAATCTAGCCGATTCAGCTGCCAAACAGACAGTCAGTGGTCCACGGGAAGTGGACAGCAGGGTGGTAGAAGAAGACCACTCTGTGCTTATCCTACAGACTCTCCCAGTGGACCGAGTTTATCTGAAATAATTACAGGAAGCAGCAAGTCCGGATGGGAAGGAAAGCTGGAAATGGAGAGGAGGAACTCTCAGAGATGGACTATTCGAGTGCAACAAGAAGCCTTGCCTACCCAGGAGTATGTACCCAGCCATGGTGCAATGGGCAAATGGAGCTGCCCACTTGACAAAGACTCTTATGAACTTATGAGTTACTCCATTGACCAACAACTTCTGCAGATCATGCACTATCTGCAACAAATGTAACCCAGAATGTACAGAAAAGGCACAGAAGAAGCACCTGGCAAAAGCTCTATACCTCTTCCAGAGGATACAAATTGATCACTCCCAAATGCCAAAGGAGTGACAGATTCGAATACGCCCTAGTGGAGGTGGACATGACTGCCAGGACCACAGCTAAGGAACTACTGAGTGAGATAGTATGTAGATTTGAGGTCCCAGAGGTGATAGAGAGCGATCAGGCCCAGCCTTCACAGTAACCCTTACAAAGATTAGGGCAGCACTCGGGGTTCAGTTGGCTCTACACACCCCTTACCACCCTCAAAGTAGCGGGAAGGTAGAAAGGATGAATGGGACACTAGAAAAACAGTATGTTAAAGATGGCCCAAAAGACTAACATGAGTCAGCCAGACAGTTTGCCCATTGCCCTGTTCAGTGTCAGACACACACCCCGGGGGGGAAACATGCCCTATCCCCTTATGAAATGTTGTTTGGTTCAGCCCCAGACTTGGCTGTTACTTTCCCCAACAATTACAATCTGATGTGTTGACTAATTATGTAACCGCATTATCACGAGAATTAACCCAAATACATGTCCAGGTGTTTTCTTCCATTCCAGATCCTGAATTAAATACAGGAAAACACCAACTACTGCCTGGAGATTGGGAGCTGGTAAATACATTTGTGAGAAAACATTCTCTTGAACCCAGATATGATGGTCCATTCCAAGTTTTGCTGACCACAGTCACCTCAGTCGAATTGGCCGGGAAGAACATCTGAATACACGCCTCCCACTGCAAGAAAGCTCCAACCCCTGAGGACAAGATCCCGCCCACTTCATGACGACCATGCTACATATCCTTTTTCTGTTTGGTCTAGGGGGAGGCCCAGGAGGTGGCCATCACAAAAAATGATAACATAATTACATTTTGGTATAACTCTTCAGGTACACATGTGACCACCTTTACCTTTGATTACTGTGACATAGTACCTTATCCGTTTGACTCTTTCGTGGCAATGCCATTGGTACAGTGACATCCCTGATGGTAAGGATATATATATGTGTGTTTACGGACAGTTACCAGGGCCAGAATTGTGGTTCCTGGGAGGGACAGTGGGTTGGAACATAGGACCAGATTAGAGGGAATCTGGACCGGTGAAGGTGCCCTTAAAAAGGTCATTATGCCCCTCAATATCCTAGCAGAAGATACTCCTGATACATACACTGTCTCAGCACACAGTCAGAGGAGGAAGTGAGCAGTTCTCTCCGGAAGCTTTGACCCTCATGTGTACATAGATGCTATAGGAGTTCCAAGGGGGGTCCCTGATGAATTCAAATCCAGGGATCAGGTAAAAGTTGGTTTTGAGTCTTTGATCCCCATAATAACTGTGAATAAGAATGTAGATTGGATCAATTACATAATTACATTAAAAAAATGGGAATCTGCTGCACCTACAGACATTAATGTTTCTGTGGGTTGACTGCTCCTGACAAAGCCAAGTAGTGATGAAATGTGTGGAGTGGAGCTACTCATGGTGAGGTTATCATTGACTGAGGAGGGAGGTATACACCAGTGTTAATTTCATTGACTAAAACAACCAAAACATTTCTGGTCATACCAGTCAGAGGCTTGGGACCAAAAGTTCAGAATAAACTTCCGATAATAGTTGACAAAGCCAAGAAAACAATGCAGAGGACGTAAACCCACGGATCGGGGGCCACTGTAGGACTGCTGAAAGTTTTTCTCTGGGTCCATCGAAAAACCAGCAGTGGAAATGACATAACTCAGGAATTTACCCTGTTCACGATGGTCACTGTGGAGAAATAGGAGCTGGCAATTAGCCGACAGCTAAACGGCCAGCTTTGAGAAGGAAGGGCTGAGCCCAGCCCTGACAGAACTCTTTGCTCATCCCATGAACTTCATGATTTAAGCCATGTCCCTGCACTTCCTGTTTGCCAGATTATTTGTCTCTCTCCAGCTAATATTTTGCTTCTTTGCATACCTGCAACTCTCCTTATCTCCACTACCACTGATTATTGACCTTTGGCTTGTTTTTCATCTACTCTTCTACTTGATTCCAACCTGCAACAACTTTCTACCAACCTTTGACGTGTTTACTATGCTTTCTTCTTGATCTCTACCTGCTATACCTGCTACTGAACTTATGGTTAGATCCCAAGGATAGCAACTTGGTACTAATACACAGTAAAATCCATCTCCACCATCAGGAGCCCTGGTGAACACCGGTTAGTGCTTAGGCTCCATACCTCAGATGAGCCCACGTCATCTGCCAAGGTGACCTGGTGTTGCAATTTTCCAGCTGTTTGGTGGAAGCCTCTCTACTGCTATTGATGCTGGCCCCCGAGTTTGATCCCTGACTGTGACAGCTATCTTATGCTCAATGCTAGATGGAACAAAGGTACATGAGAGTGTACCATGCCAGGGGGAACACCCTAGCAAAGTGCCTTGTTCTGATGTTCATGAGAATAAGGGTCTCTTTCCCACAACCCTGGCTCTTGGCTGTGGGGGTCTCTGGGTAGGGGGAATTACTTCATTGTACTTAAAAATCAAGTGGTGATGTGAAAACCCAGTTCTTGAGATGAGAACATATTTGTAAATTATTGATACACTATTAGATGCTTATGGATAGATTGTATACCACCCAGCCATTTTTAAGGCCATGGTCCAACTTTATAGCAGAGTCAACAGTTGATGACAATACAAGCTCAAGGAAATTTGGAGTGTTGAGAAGATTTTTTTAATATGCCAAATCCTGTGCTTGAAGCTTAATATATTGTAAAGAGTGGTGGTGGCTATGCGGGAAGACTGTGGCCAATTTGTTTTGTGATGGGAAGAGAATGAGAGTAGCAAAATCATGTTTACTAATGATTATTGATTATCGGTCACTTCTTTAGTGTCTCTGCCCTCTGACTGAGCAATGGATGTAGTGGAGAGATTTCTCAAGCATTTTTATATATATTAGGGCTGTGGAAATTAAAGATGAATTCCTCTATTAATCTATACATTTTTTTGATCGATCAAAATTGTTTTTGATTGGTACTCACCTCTCCGCCAGCTTCCGGGACTTCAGGGAGTTCCGTCTGAGATCCGGTGACATCATGGACATCAACGTGACCAAACTCCTCCCCCCTTCCCCAAGTGCCTCCATCTGCTAATGAAGGGAAGGGGGGGGAGTCCGGTGACATTGAAGTTCTGATTGAACGTACCTCGTACGGGGAGGAGCTGCGCATGACGTCACCCGCTGCTGCCCTTTGGAACTAACACGATTGTTGGCTTTACATGCTGTGTTTTTTATCAATTTTAAAATAAATCTTATACTTAAGCAGTGAGCACTTAGATCTTTTCTTTTTACCCATGACCTGGCTTCCTTGCTGAGATCTAAGGAGACGTGAGAGAAGTTTATGGTCCGTGTAAACCTTTTTGATACCCGCTTGCATGACCACCTGTTTGCACAGGGGTCTATGCCATAAGGTGAGAGTGATTAGTTAGACCGGAGGTGGAGGGATTGTCACGCTACTGTGCAAAAAAAAAAAAGACTTACGTCAGTGCTATAGTTTGAATTTAAAACGTATTTGTGTGAACTGTGAAGTTAAGTCATGGATTGTGGAAACTAACTAGTGTCGGGTGATTGTATATAGTGTATACCACATTTACCACTGACTAATGCAGAGTTGCAATGCAAGGAGATCAGCTAAAAGTAGTTGGACCTGTATGTGCGTTATAATTAAATGAAATTAGTCGATTAAAAAAAATGGATTAATCGAACACGAAAATTTTAAAATTTGTAACAGCCCTAATATATATATATATATATATATATATATATATATATATATATATATATATGTATATATATTTTAAGTTGTACCTGTATGTAGGCAGGTGTATTCTGCCAAGTGGTTAGGAGAGGAATAGTGCACACGCCTGTCAGGAAAAATGGCTAGTGGTAGGGAGAGGTTATTGGCAAGGAGGGACAGATTAGGGACAAGCCATACTTCAGTGAAGCCTACACTTTGGGTCCAGATTCCAGCCTCTGAGACAGATGCAGTCAGTGCATCTGAATCCCCTGTGTGTGTTTCCCTGGTGTGGTGCTCTTCTGTTGGGTTTCCTGTTCATGAATGAATGAATGAATGACTTGTATAGCGCTTGTATATGTTCAGTTGAGCCTTTTCCTTTAATACAAAGTGCTTTATTCTACAACCAAGTTCTGTATCATCACTTTTTGCGCCATGCTGCGCCTACCCACATGTATGCTTATCTATATGATAGATATGCTGAACCTGTTTAATTTCATGAAAAAACTTAAAAAATTTACATGCAACAAAAAAAAAAAAAAATAACAGATTAGACACAGGGGAAAACAGTCAGAACAGATCTGACACAACAGACTTGAGTCATAATTCATGTTATTATACTCACTTGCACGTGGTTATACACAGATAATATCTGGGCCATAGGCAGGATTGTGGTTGAACTCTGGTCTCCAATAAAACCAGCTAATTTCCAATGGTCTCGGCAGGAATAATTTGGGATAGTCTCTCCAGGTCCAGATAAAATCTGTAAAACACTTTTTATGGCTTTTCTGGGATGAGAACACGAGTCATAAAGATGATATCCTAGGGTCATATTAGGCAGGATTGTTGGGTTATTATTCAATTGGTCAATGGCAAAAAGGAACATTTGAAGGTTCTTGAAGTATTGTTGCAAAGGTCTGTTAATATAACGGATTAGTAAATCGGCTACAAGAGGTCATCATCAGCTTACTATAGACGAAAGGTTTAGTGAGAAAATGGAAAGGAAGAAAGCATTTTCCAGTTGCTCACATATGATCATAGCCATGTCAAAGGTCAGCTGCCCCACCCCTTTCCTCACCACCCAGGCTGCTTACTTGAATAATGGCCTGGTGTGGATTTTGAGGCAGTCTGGTGGCTGTGGGGGTCTGCAGACAGGGGCCTTATCGGAATATGGAAGCCCCTGTAAAAGTAAGGGGGCCCTCATGTTCTGCCCCTCATTTACAAAAGAGTAAACAGTAGACATGAACCCCTCATTGTTCGGTTCACAGCAGAACACCCAAACAGGGAAAAGTTCTCGCTGTTGCGATTGCAGACACCAGGCTGTTGAAAAAAAATAAAGAAATTTTTTAAAGCGCCCCTTTCCCCATGTGCTCGCATGCAGAAGCGAACGCATACGTAAGTCCCGCCCACATATGAAAACGGTGTTCAAACCACACATGTGAGGTATCGCTGCAAAAGTTAGAGCGAGAGCAATAATTCTAGCCCTAGACCTCCTCTGTAACTCAAAACATATAACCAGTAAAAAAAATTAAATCGTCGCCTTTGGGGATTTTTAAGTAGCGACGTTTGGCGCCATTCCACGAGCGTGTGCAATTTTGAAGAGTGACATGTTAGGTATCTATTTACTCAGCGTAACTTCATCTTTCACATTATGCAAAAATTGGGCTAACTTTACTGTGGGGTTTTTTTTTTTTTTTTTTTTAAGCATTTTAAGCACAAAACAGTTTTTTCTCCCAAAAAAAAGCATTCGAAAAATTGCTGCGCAAATACCGTGAGAGATAAAAAGTTGCAACGACCACCATTGTATTCTCCAGGGTGTTTGCTAAAAAAACATATATAATGTTTTGGGATTCTATGTAATTTTCTTGCAGATAAATGATGATTTTTACATGTAGGAGAGAAATGTCAGAATTGTCCTGGGTGCTCCAGAACGCCTGATGGCGCTCCCTGCATGTTAGGCCTCTGTATGTGGCCACACTGTGTAAAAGTCTAACACATGTGGTATCGCCGTACTCGGGAGTAATAGCAGAATGTGTTTTGGGGTGTAATTTGTGGTATGCATATGCTGTGTGTGAGAAATAAACTGATAATATGACAATTTTGTGAAAAAAAAAAAAGTTAAAAAAATCTTGATTTTGCAAAGAATTGTGGGAAAAAATGACAACTTCAAAAAACTCATCATGCCTCTTACTAAATACCTTGGAATGTCTTCTTTCCAAAAAGGGGTCATTTGGGGGGTATTTGTACTTTTCTGGCATGTTAGGGTCTCAAGAATTGAAATAGGCCGTCAGTACTTCAAGTGTGATAAATTTTCAGATATTGGCACCATAGCTTGTGGACTCTATAACTTTCACAAAGACTAAATAATATCCACCAATTTGTACTTATTTTTACCAAAGATATGTAGTAGTATAAATTTTGGCCAAAAATGTATGAAGAAAAAATTACTAATCTGCTAAATTTTATAACAGAAACAAGAATTCTGTAAAAAAATGAATTTTTCTACAGAATTTTCTGTATTTTTTCTTTTATAGCACAAAAAATAAAAAACCCAGCTCGCCTGAGGGTAATAGCTCTCGGTAGGACGTTTCTTTTTAATACACCGAGGGAGGCAGCCCAATGGCTAGAAGAAAACAAAAAAGAGTTATAGACCTTTATAAATGGGTTGTTTTTTCATGATTCAATAATTTTATTGTTTGTAACTTGCTGTGTGGGGGATGAGGGGGGTGAAGACAGGGTATGAGATATTAATAATTATTTGCACGTTTATTTTATTCATAGAAAGGTGTGGGGGGGGGGGGGGGCTGTACTCTGAGGGATTGAGGTTAAAAGTATGCATACGGGTGAGTGTGGAGCGGTGCATTTGTGCCCCTCGCTTTGGGTTGGGTTTTTGATTGAAGCACTAAGTAGAAATAGTGCAAGTAAGTGGTGTAGGAAGGTCAGGGGTCAACCCCTAGGGGGGAGCCCTGCAGGGCAAGATAGGAGGGTGGGGAGGGGGGTGGTCCTAATTTTAGGATCTGGGAGGGATAGGGAGGGAAGGTTGGAAAATATTGCACTAATATATGTACACACAAGATTGAGGATTTACCTCCTGGGAGGAGGTGGTAGAAGGTACCACAATTGGGGAGATAACAATCTAATTTATGTTTTTGGGAATGGCACGATTGTAATTGTGTGGGAAAAGGAAAGTTTTTTTTTCTTTCTTTTTCTTTGTTTTAACTTGCCCATTACATAGGCTGATAGGATGAGATGCAGGCAAAAAGAATTAGGGTAATGTCATGAAACGTCTGAGATTTGGGAGATCCGACCAAGAGAGCTGTGGTATTATTTTTCTCTTTCTTTTTCTTTTTTCTTTTTCTTTGTTTCAACTTGCCCATTACATAGGCTGATAGGATGAGATGCAGTCAAAAAGAATTAGGGTAATGTCATGGAATGTCCGAGGTTTGGGAGATCCGACCAAGAGAGCTGTGGTATTATCAGCACTAGAGGGCCTAGGGCCCGGATTGCTTTGTTTGCAGGAGACACATTTGACTGCTGAGACGGTTCCGCTCCTACGTGGCTGGAAATTCCAAACTCAATTTCATTCGCTGTTCTCCTCATATGCAAGAGGGGTGAGCATCCTGATCGACAGGGAGGTGTTGTTTTCTTGTTATAATAGTCGCATAGACACAAAGGGTCGTTACATTTTTTTATATTGCCGTATTGAAAATAACCCATATGTTATAGCAAATATATATATCCCACCTCCATTTAAGCTGGAGATTCTACACAAGTTAATATTATTTACAATGGATAAACCTGATATCCCAGTAATAGCAGTGGGGGATTTTAATGAAGTTCTGGACAAGTCCTTAGATAGATTTCCAACGGTAATCTCAACAACCGCGGGGAACGAGATGAGACTATCTCGTTTTCTACATGAAGTGGGACTATGCGACCCGTGGCGTACTCGGTACCAGTTGGAGCGACAATATTCATGTTTTTCAATGTCTTTTTTTACTCTATCTAGACTCAATATGGCCCTGGTGAATAGCCAAGCTTTGGCCTTGGTGGAAGCAGTACAATATGGCCCAAGGGGGATATCAGACAATTCCCCTTTAACATTGACGCTTATTGTGGGGAAAAAGCAGTATCTTGGGCAATGGAAAATTGATCCTTCATGGTTAGAGATACTAGACGAGCCAGAGCGATTAATATCCGAACTGAAATATTTTATTCATATTAATGCGGGTACTGCATCGGTGGGAGCAATCTGGGATTCACTAAAAGCCTTTTTAAGGGGACTCTTTATCCAGCAAATTGCTGGAAACAAAGCTGAGATGAGGAACCGGGAGGAGGAGGCTAGGAAGACTGTGTTAGAGGCAGAACAGCAGTATATTGTCAACCCAACCCCATTTACTCAGAAGGTATGGTTAGAAAAGCAGCAAGAGTATAAGATGACTATTAGGAAAAAGATAGACAATAGACGTATACTTCAGAGACAGGCGAATTTTGGGGAGAGAGAAAAAGTGGGCCGTTTATTGTCACTACTGGTTAAAACAAACACTGCCCCTTCAAAGGTATTAGCGGTTAGGACTCCACAGGGGGAGATCACCTCTGAACCTACTATTATTAAAAATATATTTCACCATTACTATTGCTTTTTATATAAATCTCAGAGGGGGGAAGAGGGGGAACGATGGTTGCTTTTATGGGAAATATAAGCATACCAACATTATCAGTAGAAGACTCTATGATAATGGAGGCTCCAATAACTATTGATGAACTTCATAAAGCAGTGGCGGAGATGTCCAATCTAAAATCACCAGGATCTGATGGGATACCTATTGAGGTTTATAAGAAATATGGCAAGGTTCTGTTGCCAGAATTGCTGGAGGCATTGACTCAGGCTCTGGCGGTGGGAACGCTACCTTCCTCAATGTTGGAAGCTACCATAGTGGTTGTCCCCAAGGAGGGGAAAGACCCGATGGATCCTGCTTCATATCGTCCGATTTCGTTGTTATGTACTGATGTAAAGATCTTAGCGAAAATACTGGCAACACGCTTAAAAAAGATTATTCATAAGCTCATCCATCCTGGTCAGTCGGGATTTATCCCAAACAGGTCTACCAGTATTAACATACGTAGAGCCCATTTGAATATCCAGATCCCGGCAGAAGATGGAGGCCCCAGGGCCATATTAGCCCTGAATGCAGCCAAGGCTTTCGATTGTCTCGAGTGGGAATATTTGTTTGAGGCACTTGATAGATTTGAGTTTGGGCCAACTTTTATCAAATGGATAAAGATGCTTTATACTAATCCAAGCGCAAAAATAAAAATTAATAATGAGTACTCTGATGGGCTTCAATTGGAACGAGGTACGAGGCAGGGTTGCCCCCTTTCCCCGCTACTTTTCGTCCTGGCAATGGAGCCATTGGCCATAGCCATTAGGACTAACCCAGATATTCAGGGATTTAGGAGAGGCCAGAGAAAGGAAAAGATCGCATTATTTGCCAATGATATTTTGCTCTTTTTAGGAGAAGTTCAAACTTCGCTAAAAGAGGCTATGAAAATGATTAGGGAATTCGGCCAAGTGTCTGGATTGACTATCAATTGGGATAAATCTGCAATACTTCCGATAGATATGGGGGCCACTGATGCAATACGAGATACTTTTAATTTGAAGGTGGTGGAGAAAGTTAAGTATCTGGGGGTTTGGATGGCAAGGGATGTAAACGGGTATCTGGAAGATAACTTAGCCCCTCTCCTGGTGAAGCTCAAAGATAAGGTGGATATTTGGAGCCACCTCCCCTTATCGATGGCGGGACGCTGTAACTTGGTCAAGATGGTCTGGCTTCCCCAAATTCTATATTTTCTCCACAACTTGCCGATATGGATTGGTTCGAGGTGGTTTAAGAAAATAGAATCTCTGATTAGAGATTTTATATGGAGAAAGAGGTCGCCTAGGATCAATCTACGGACATTGCAGCTACCATTGGAGGAGGGGGGATGGCGGTTCCACATCCTAGGCTTTACTTTTTGGCGGCACAGATGCAGCATTTAGCAGGAGCAGGAATATCAAGCGAGGGTATGCCTCGCCATAGACTGTTAATGTTAGGATGCCTCCACAATACACTTATTGAGGCCCTCGAGGCAAACTCGTTTGGTATAAGTTGCCCTACAATCAACCAGATTGTTAAACTTTGGAAAACAGCGAAGGCTATACTAGGATACCAGGGGGTATCTGTATTGGCCCCTTTATGGAACAATAGAAACCTGGCCGAATTAGCTAAAGTTGAAGGATGTAGAGATTGGGTGAATCAAGGTATAAACCAACTAATTCAAATATTTCAGGGTTCAGAAATTAAATCATTTAATAGTTTAAAATTGGAGTTCTCGCTCCCGAACTGTGCGTTTTATAAATATCTCCAGGTCAGACATGCAGTCCAGTCACAATTTGGACCTCAAAAGGTTCAGTGGATCCAGATGCCTGTATTATCACAAATTATGTCCCAGGACACGCTTAAGGGACTGATTTCCTATATGTACGCTAGATTAGGGGATAAAATGTTGGATCATAGAGCCTTGCTCAAAAGTAGGAAAATATGGGAGAATGACGTGGGTCCCCTGTCCAATTCCGACTGGGATCGGATAATTGATTATGGAACCAGAGTCTCGATCTCCCCTTCCCAGAAAGCTTCCCACCTTTTTTTTTTTTATCGAGTATATCATACCCCTAAGAAAATGTTCAAATTAGGTTGGAGAAATAACGACCACTGTCCTAGATGTGGCTCGACGGGCGACTTCATCCACATGTTTTGGAGGTGTCCGAAGTTATTTAGGTATTGGACACAGGTTATAGATCAGATTAATAGAATCTTTAATTTAATATTGAAAGCAACGGCCAGGACTTGTCTCCTGACTATACCTGAGGGTTTTACAATCCCCAACGTTACTAAAATACCAGTGATTAGATGTCTCTTCCAAGCAAGGAAGTTAATTGCTCAACAATGGCATTCACTTTCGGGCCCGTCAGTTGAAACTTGGTTGGCAAACATAAAAATGACAATTGGCAATGAAAGGGTCTTTTTCACCCAACAGGGCAATAATAAGAAGTTTATGAGTTTATGGGGGTCTAGTCTGGGGAAGTTGGGTATCCTACCATAGGTAGATGGGCTGCAGCTTTTGCACGGAAAACTGACTTTCCCCACGAGTGTCTGGTGTCTCTTTCCCTCTGGATGGGACCTTTTTATTATCTTTGCATTGTTATTCCTTTTTATTCCTATATGAGTGTCTCTCTCCTTACATGAAGGGTGGGCCCTTCCTCTTGTTTCTCTTCTTTTTAGCACTTCCCTGTTGACCTCTTCATGACTCTGTTTGTCAACTAGAGAATGATATTGATATAGAACTGGAGAGAGGAGGGAGGAGGCTAGATCCAAAATGAGTGTACGATGTGATCCTGTGGAGATTGAGGGGGGGGGAGGGGGGAATCCGGGGGGTGCTGGGGAGGAAAATCAAATCTAAGTATAGGATGACAGGGTAATAAGTATAGCTATGGTACATATTTTGAGAACACCAGGGATGGGGAGGTTTTCCACCACATTGTTCATTTATTTTTGCTTGTTTGTATTTTTTAAATATTATGTAATGACTATGCGATCACAAGGAATCTTAGCGAAAATATATGAAACTAATTAAGCCACGATGATTGGGAATTATAAACGAGACACGAGTGAGCGACAAGCTGAACCTAGTCTCTGATATAAAAATACTGATGTGGCAAAAAAAAAAAGAAAAAAAAAAGGATGATGTGACCCGCTTCCCGGCCCCACTCCTTAACAAGCAGATTTAACTGCGCCCTGATTGGGCAAAGCTCAGTGAATTGCAGGGTGTTCCGCGAACGGCTGAACAGGCAAATGTTTGGCCCAAAGTCATGCTCGGGTCGAGCCATTCACCCATACCTAGTAAACAGACACACAGACACATTTTGATGTGTTTTTTTTATTGAAAAAAAATCTGTTGATGCAAATCCACCTCCTCCTGAACCATAACAGGATGCCTTCTGAAGCTCCCCCGCCTGCTGCAAGGCCCCTTACCTCCATGTTGATGGGGATAATGCTTTAACACCACAGCCAGGGATGTGGGGGGAAATTATCAAAATCTGGAAGCCCCTATTAAAATTGGCTGGTTCTACATCTACATAAATGGGAATAGGTTGAAGTGTACTCCATGTTACTCATTCACAAAAATATCCCCCCACACACAGACTCCCATATCCTTGAGGCCAGAAATATGAGGATACGGTCATTGTCTCCATCAAAATAAGGTGCCTTGGGCATGTGGCAAGGTATGGTTAAGGAGAAGTAGAGCACATTCTTGCGGCCCCCATTTCCTGGCCAACCAAGCTGCATGCCTGGTTAAAGACCTGGTATAGATTTAGAGGAAGATCCCACACTTTTTTTTTTAAAACAATATGATGTGTTCCTTAAAAAAATAATGATGTGAGGCCATCCTTCAAAATCCATGCCAGACCTTTATTCTGTGGATGTCATTGGTTGTTAGACTACCAGTCACTGCGAAGTTATTGGTTGGTATGGTTAAGAAAAAAAACACCAGCCTGCACCTCCTCCCCCAATGCAATACCCCATAGAGGGTCTGTTATGGATTCTAAGAGGGAATCCTCATAAAAAATTTTTATTCCGCTTGCCAACAAAATCACAAGACCCTTATTGGAGCATGGAACAATCTGGTTGACCAGGAATCGAGGGACAAAGAGCCACCTTCTAAACCATACCAGGGCACATGCCATCAACATGTGAAACATACCTTGGAAGGGGGGGACACCCCTGGCAAAGCACCTTGTCTCCATGTTGATGAGGACAAATTATTTTCTCCTCAACCCTGGCTGGTGGTTGTGAGGGTCTGCGAGGTAGAAAACTGGAACCTAAAACCCTCCTAAAAATAAGGGTGATGTGTGAATGAGTAATGGGTACATGGAACCACTGATTATTCATTTATAAAAAATAATATCTTACACCCTATCAAAAAAATAAACAAAATAAAACAAAAAAAATCCCACAATTCTAATCCATCATCGCCATGTCTTTGTTCACCCATGTATCAATATGATGAGTGAAACCTGACGGCTCTCCAAAAAGAAAGAAAAAACATGCATCTGCTCCTGAAGATTGCTGACTACAAATTACATCTCCCAGACCCTAAGCTCAATGTAAACAAAGGGGAACTACCAAATATGGGCATGACAATACAGTATCTGGTGAACAACATGGATACCCCTTCCTTTGTTTACATTCTGCTGCAGGCAGGTAAGCAGGAGCGTATGTTTATGTGGGCTTTTTGTTTTGGTGGGCATTGCTCATCTTGATTGAAGTGGATATACATTGCTGAACAATGTGATTGATGATGGATTTATACTGCATGACTTACTTACTTTGTTAAAGGTAGCGTGTGTGTGTTATTTTACGCTGTAATTTTTAGTGAATGAGTTACAGGGAATTATTTCCCTATTGCTCTTTCACAGGGGTGGTGGGATAGCTTCTGATGACTCACATATTTTAAAGGCTTCCAGATTCTGATAATTGCACTTCCCCCAACCACCAGGCCAAGGTTCTGGGGAAAAGGGCCTTGTTATCATCAACATTTAGACAAGGTGCCCCCGTCAAGGCAATCTCCCCTTTTGAGTGAATGCGGCCTTCTACGGTTCAAAAGGGAGGGGGTATGCTGGCTGCCCCCTTGTTCTGATCTGCTGCCTCCACTCTTGGATAAGGGTCTGGTATGAATTTTGGAGGGCCCGTTTTCTTTTCATGTTTTTTTTGTCGTTCTTGCAATTGACACTCCTTTAAAATTCATACCAGACAACTATCAAGTACATGATATGAATTTTGGGGGAAACTACATCTTTTTTTTTTTTTTTTTTTACTGAGAGAAAAAAATGTACCGCTAATTTTAAAAAAATCATTCATCCAAAAAAACAATACCAGATCCCTTATCCTTATTGAGACAGGCAAAAAACAAAACAAATAAATACTCAATAAAAATTCAGAGTAAAATAAAAATCAGAAATCTTCACAATCCCTATCAAAGTCCTTATCACATTAGAGTCCTCATCACATTTTCCCTTACATCAGGTTGAAGCAGAGACAATAGCCAGCCTCTGTTGATTTAAATCCTCAATCTGTGTACAGGGATAGGCCACTGACCCTAGCTGCAGGCCATATAAAATCTTGTAGTAGGGTGGATGTGGCCCACAGGGCTGTAATTTGGGGACCCCTGCCTTACAGGTATGAGTTTCAATAGACTTTTATTTTTTTGTTCAAGTTACATACTTTAAACAGATCATGCCAGTAACATTCAGCTTCTTAGGGATCTTGTACCCGGCCATGAGGCAGTTGATGGTGAAGACTCCTCCAATGATGATGTCTCCATCCTGAACATATTCATAATCCTCATATGCCGGTAAAATCTGCAGGTGACAGGCTGGTGATGGGCTGCAGATACCATTCAGGCATAATATTAAACACAGAAATGAAATAAGCCACATTGTTTTACAGAATGAAAGGTTTCCATAGCAGTGGCGGCTGGTGAAGTTTTTGGATGGGGGGGCGCAAGACCCCGCCCATAATGACCACGCCCATCATTTTTGGCCCCTCCCACTTCTCACAAACCACGCCCCTTATGTAATCCACCTAATCCGTCCCCTGTATTCCACTTCCTTCCACCCATAGTGTCACGAGTATACAGCTCAGATCACAGGACAGAGTATACAGCCCCAGAATCACAGGACAGATTATATATCTGGATAAAATATTGAAAATGTCAATGTTTAAACCAACTGTTAAAGAATGCAATAAAAGTACCACGAATCAGTGATTTTTTTTTTACAACAGAAAACAAACTTTATTGTACAACAAACAACAAAAAGACTCAGAGTAAAGGTGACTGAATACAAATTCACGTTAGCAACAGTCCAACTATTTGAAAATAAATTTTGCTCTCCTTTCTTTCTGGCTTGCAAATTTCTCAATGACCTTCTGGTTGAAGTCAGTCATCTCTGTCACCACTCTCTTTTCCATTGACAGCATGGCCAATGCATTCAGCCTTTCCTGGGTCATGCTATTTCTCAGAAAAGTCTTTATTCTTTTTAAGGTTGAGAAGCACCTCTCAGCTTCTGCTGTGGTCATGGGTGTGGTGATGAGGATCTTTAGCAAAGTCACAGTCTCTCTAAATACATGAGCAAGATTGTTGCCCACAAACAGCTGGAATAGGTCCAAAGCACCATTACACTTTTTGAACTCTTGTGTGCGGTAGATGAGACCAAGCTCTGTCTTTAACTTATTTTTATTCAGAACTGGATAGGCCTTCAAAGTCTCACTCAGTGCATCCTCGGGAAACTCCACTGCGTACTGTTCAAACCTGTCTGCTTGAAGCAAAGTGGCACTAACAAGGTGTTTTGTGAAGGAGAAACGTTGCATGGTGTGCAATAGTATGGTATCACAGACCTATAGAGTGAAGGATAAAAAACAAAAATTAGGCAGTGATGTCAATTAGGGGTGTCAATGTCATCTCTGTTAGCTCCCTGACCATCATAAATGCATGCAACCTGACATATTTACTAAGAATTTCTTGTCCATGTGTATGGAGTCATAACTTAAAACTGGTCATTTTAAAATGTTCACTTTAAAGTTATAAAGGGAGATCAGTTTCAGTGGTTTGGAATCCATAATTTCTCAGCACTCCATACACATGGACATTGGACAACAAGACATTCTTAGTAAATATGTCAAGTTTCATGCATTTCTGATGTTCAGGCAGCTAACACAGATGAAGGTTGTAATACTAATGTTATCCACTAGAGGGAATAACAAATCCTTTTAGATCACATCATTTTTATATGACTATTGTAAGAAAAATATTTTTCTTTCCAATCTTCATATCTATAAGGGAGCTATCAAAAAGACAAATATTGCAACAAATAAACACTCACCTCAGATGCAATGCGTTTATGGTCTCCTGGATTCAGTGAGCCCCGCCTCTTCGGTTGAGAACCACCTTGACTGCTTTCGTCAACCAGGGATGGGATAGAATCTCTGCAAAATGTATTAGCAATAATAATTAAAAAAATAATAATAATAACAACAACAACACATGGAAAAGGAGGATTATGGCTGCTACCTGATCATCTGTATGTCCCGCTGGAACTGCTGGATGCTCCCCTTAATGTGGACTGAATCTATGTCCTTCTTCTGGAGTTTGGCATAAAGGAGGTCAACATGCGGCATAATGTTGTGGAAAAGCGCAAGAAAATCCTGATCCTCCAGCAGCACGGCAAAGCCTGCTGCTTCTCTCATGGTAACTGAGTCAAAATCACCTGAGTCTCTTATGGTTTCAAAACAGCGGATGAGGTCCTCTCTGTGCTCAAACACTGTATGGACGGCACGGCTGTGGAAGTTCCATCTAACACTGCTTGATGTTGGTAGTCTATGGGCAACTACTTTATCAAGTACATCTGTGCGCTTGGGTGATCTGGCAAAAAAGCTGGCAAATCCTCCAAGGTTTGAAAAAAAAAGTCTCACTTTGGGCATTTGAGAAGTGGCCTGTTGCATTATCAGATTGAGCTGATGTGCATAGCAGTGGATGTAATGGGCATTTGGGTAAATATCCTGAATCTTCTTTTGAACCCCTGAAGTGGCACCCCTCATCACGCTGGCTCCATCATATGCTTGGGAGATGAGCTTATGTTTCTGATCCCCTGGAAGGATGACAGCAAGGCGCTCTTGTAGTGCTGTAGCAATGGAATCTGCATTAGCGGAATGTAGAGGAACAAACTCAAAAAACCTCTCTTGTACATTGTTTTTGTCATCTATGTAGCGCAGTACAAGCACAAGTTGGCAATGGGTGGCAATATCAGTGGTCTCATCGGCCTGGATTGAGATGAAATTGCTGCTCTGTGCTTCTTGGATAATGTGCTCCTTCACTACAGACAGCATACAGTCCAACAGCTCGTTCTGCACAGTTTTTGAAGTGCCCTTAAAAACAGTGGCATTCTCAAGGTGCTCTTTCAAAACTCCATCAAGAGAAGCAACAAAATCAACCAAGCCACGGAATATCCCACGATTTTCGGAGCTCTCACTCTCATCATGACCACGCAAAGCCAGCTCAAATGCACCACAAAATTTCACACAGTCTATTATCCTAGACAGGATGTGTCGATTTTTTGTGACCTCTTCATTGTGTCTTCTAATGGAAATTCTGTAGCCTGCATCTAGCTGTTCACCAATGCTACGCTTTCCAAAAAACTCGAGCCTCATAACATTGTCAAGATGGCTTTGGGTAGTTTCATGCCGCTTGAATTTTTCAGTGAGATGCTTTAGGTCGTTAACCCCTGTTGATATCCACAGCGTGTCGGTGCCATGACTTTGGAATAGCAAACATGGAAAACAATAATATGCATGAGTCACATCACATCCAGCTAGCCAACTCCATTTATTATAAGAAGTGGTGGAAAAGCTTCGCGTGTAAACTCGACCACGATCACTTGACCTCTGCTGAATTTGCAGTTTGGGTTGATATGGTCCAAGCTCCTTTAACCTCATTTTTTCCTCATCTGTACGCCTTGTGAAGGGAAATAGTTTCAAAGATGGAACCGAATTTTCAGTCATTTTGAAAATAAATTGCACAATGATCAATACCTATGAGTCAAATGAAAGTATGGGTAAGTTTAAAAGAGAGATTATGGCGCTGCCAAATGCAAGTGTCTATTTCATCAAATGCAGCCTCACCTTGCCCATCAATTGCAGCCTCACTGTGCCCATAATGAGGGGTTCCCACCATGGCTGTGCTGAGTTCCCGGGCCTGTACAGCTGCTGGCTGCTGTGCCCATTATAAGGGGGTCCCCCCATCCCTGTGCTAAGTTCCTGGCTGGCTTTTATACAGTGGCAATAGACTTCAGAGGACTAGTGTACAGGGTACATAATGTAGGTTCAATCTGATCACAACATTTTTCCTGCTGTTCTGGATGCATGTTTATTCAATATTGCCATGTGAAAAACACAGCCAGAAATTTGAAGTTTATCTTGGAAAAACAATAGCTATCAGTTATTATTATACACCATACCAGGCTCTACATTATACACAGGACCCTGCACATCATATATAGATTTGTGGGTCCAGCCTTTTGCATCGGAAGTTCATCCTTTTACATAAAAATAAATAAATACATAAATAAATAAAAAAGCTTTAATATTGATTGGACCCTGGGCAAAAATTTGTATTTGGTATGATATACATATGAATGGCCACTCTATTATTTACATATCAATGCCACCAGTCCGCCGCTATTTACATATGAATGCCTGTATTTACATGTAAACACAGGGTCTGCACTCTGCAGGTGAGTTATCTGTACACAACAATAGGGCTGGGCAGCTTTAGTAACAGAACTTCACACTGAGATATTGGGACATAGCACAGGACTAAAACCTCAAGGGACAAGGGAATTTAAACTGGGATAGTTTGCAAGTATGAGTCAGCTGCTTGGGGACATACAACAATGCCAGGGCCCAGGGCAGCTGCCCCTTTTTCCCTTTTTTTTTCTAACACCCTAGAGAATAAAATTGCGGTCATTGCAATACTTACTGTCATACTGTATTTGCACAACGGTCTTACAAGCGCACTTTATTATGAAAAAAAAAAATTTTTTTAAATAAAAAAATAAGATAACAGTAAAGTTACCCCAATTTTTAGATATATTCCGAAAGATAATGTTACGCCGAGTAAATTGATACCCAACATGTCACGCTTCTAAATTGCGCCCGCTCATGGAATGGCGTCAAACTTTTACCCTCAAAAATCTCCATAGGCAACGTTTAAAAAATTCTACAGGTTGCATCTTTTAAGTTATAGAGGAGGTCTAGGGCTAGAATTATTGAGCTCAGTCTAACGATCGCGGCGATACCTCACATGTGTGGTTTGACCGCCGTTTTCATATGCGGGCGGCCGGGCGCAGTACTCACGTATGCGTTCGTTTATGCACGCGAGATCGTCGGGACTAGGTGCTTTAAAAAACATTTTTTTCACAGTTTTAAAAAATAAATGGTGTCACTTTTATTCCTATTACAAGGAATGTAAACATTCCTTGTAATAGAAAAAAGCATGACAGGTCCTCTCAAATATGAGATCTGGGTCAAAAAGTCCCCAGATCTCACATTTACACTAAAATACAAAAAAGGTTTATAAAATGTCTTTGCCAGCAAATTAACTGTGAGTAACAACAAGCAACAGAGCATCAGCACACCATTACTTTTTGCACTTTGCTGAATAAGAATACCGCATTGAGGCTGGGTTCACACTGGAGCGATGCGGGAACGCCGCAAATCCGCAGCGTTTTCCCGCATCGCATGCCTCCCACCGGCAGTTCACACTGCCCTATGCGGACTGCTGGGAGTGTCAGTGAAATGTTAATGACACCCCCAGATCAGTTCGCATATCGCAGTGCAATCTGCAAACTCGGACAGGAATCGGATCGCATGGTCTGAACACCCATGCGATCCGATTCTGCTGCGGAGCAAAAAAAGGGTCCCGTGCGAGTTTGCGACGGGTGCGATGCAAATTCAGCCATACTATCTGTATGGCTGAACTCGCATCGCACAGAGATCGCATGTGATTTGCACTGCAGTGCGGTGCGAATCACATCCGGTTCTCGCTGCCGCAGCGGTGACAACCCAGCCTCAGAGGGAACTATTAGGGGATTTAGAGCTGGAGGGACCCAATACAGCTAGACTGCTCCCCCTGTGTATGGGATTTCCCATGTCATGCTGCAAAGCAGGAACAGCACTCAGGTCAGGAGAATATAAGGCAAGTTCTTGAGTACTCCTAAATGGGATGCATGTAGCAGGAGAGCTTTAGGTGACATGGGTGACTAGGCCACTAGCAGTATTAGTAAGGACTAGCAAAGGTTAAAATGTATATTTCGTGTAATTAGGAGCAGTGGCAAGAAGGGAGGCCAGGAGTCCTGACTGAAGACATTTTTTTTAAAACAGTAAAAACTTTCTTCAGTGGAAAAAAGGTGTCTATAGTATTTTATTATCTTAAATTTCAATGTGGTATACAAAAGATTCTTCAACCTCTGTGCAAAAAATGTTCTAGACAAGCAGATCATGAGATACCAGTTTTCTAAAGCGATTAATTTCCACCCATGACCTTGGACACACACCATAAGGCTCGATTCTCACAGGGGCGACTGCGATCCGACTTCAGGTCACCCCTAAAAGGGGAACTCCACGCCAAATTTCTGAAAAAAAAATTGGCGTGGGTTCCCCCTCCGAGAGCATACCAGGCCCTTAGGTCTGGTATGGATTCCAAGGGGAACCCCCTATGCCGAAAAAACGGCGTGGGGGTCCCCCCCAGATCCACACCAGACCCTTATCCGAGCACGCTACCCGGCCGGCCAGGAAAGGGGGTGGGGACGAGCGGGCGCCCCCCCCTCCTGAGCCGTACCAGGCCGCGTGCCCTCAACATGGGGGGGTGCCTTGGGGGAGGGGGGGGCGTGCGGCCCCCCCACCCCAAAGCACCTTGTCCCCATGTCGATGAGGACAAGGGCCTCTTCCCGACAACCCTGGCCGTTGGTTGTCGGGGTCTGCGGGCGGGGGGCTTATCGGAATCCGGGAGCCCCCTTTAATAAGGGGGCCCCCGGATACCGGCCCCCCACCCTATGTGAATGAGTATGGGGTACAATGTACCCCTACCCATTCACCTGTGAAAAAAAGTACAAAAAAAAACACAACACAGGGTTAAAATATTTTATTGCACAGCTCCGGGGGTCTTCCGTCTTCGGGGGTCTTCTCGCCGGACTCCTCCGCTATCTTCTTGTAGCTCTTTTGCTAGCGGAGGAGTCCGGCTTTCTTCCTCCCCGCCGGCCTCTTCTTCCGACTTCGGGGGTCTTGTCCCCCTCTTCGGTTCTTCTGCCGGGCCACCGCGCCTTCTTATAGCTCTTTTACAGGCGGTGGCCCGGTCTTCTGTCGCCGCCGCCGCCGCCTTCCGTTCTTCTTCTTCTTCTTCTCCTCCAGGAGATGTTGACTCGACGAGCTCTCCGGCCGCAATGCCAGAGCCGCGCTGTGCTGCCACTTAAATAGGGACAATGGGGCGGTGTCACATGGGTTGATGTCACATGGGTTGATGTCACATGGACTGTCGCCATGTGACATCAACCCATGTGACCAACCCATGTGACATCAACCCATGTGACACCGCCCATTGTCACTATATAAGTGGCAGCACAGCGCGGCTCTGGCATTGCGGCCGGAGAGCTCGTCGAGTCAACATCTCCTGGAGGAGAAGAAGAAGAAGAAGAAGAACAAGAAGAAGAAGAAGAAGAACGGAAGGCGGCGGCAGCGGCGACAGAAGACCGGGCCACCGCCTGTAAAAGAGCTATAAGAAGGCGCGGTGGCCCGGCAGAAGAACCGAAGAGGGGGACAAGACCCCCGAAGTCGGAAGAAGAGGCCGGCGGGGAGGAAGAAAGCCGGACTCCTCCGCTAGCAAAAGAGCTACAAGAAGATAGCGGAGGAGTCCGGCGAGAAGACCCCCGAAGACGGAAGACCCCCGGAGCTGTGCAATAAAATATTTTAACCCTGTGTTGTGTTTTTTTTTTGTACTTTTTTTCACAGGTGAATGGGTAGGGGTACATTGTACCCCATACTCATTCACATAGGGTGGGGGGCCGGTATCCGGGGGCCCCCTTATTAAAGGGGGCTCCCGGATTCCGATAAGCCCCCCGCCCGCAGACCCCGACAACCAACGGCCAGGGTTGTCGGGAAGAGGCCCTTGTCCTCATCGACATGGGGACAAGGTGCTTTGGGGTGGGGGGGCCGCACGCCCCCCCTCCCCCAAGGCACCCCCCCATGTTGAGGGCACGCGGCCTGGTACGGCTCAGGAGGGGGGGGGCGCCCGCTTGTCCCCACCCCCCTTCCTGGCCGGCCGGGTAGCGTGCTCAGATAAGGGTCTGGTGTGGATCTGGGGGGACCCCCACGCCGTTTTTTCGGCGTAGGGGGTTCCCCTTGGAATCCATACCAGACCTAAGGGCCTGGTATGCTCTCGGAGGGGGAACCCACGCCAATTTTTTTTCAGAAATTTGGCGAGGAGTTTCCCTTTCAGAGCTCATTCTCTGATTGGCCACGGCAAAAGTCGCCTGGCCTGGGGAAACCTTTCTGGCTGAAGTGTGAAAGCTTTTTTTCCATTCATTCAGCTAAATGCATGAACATTTAACAAAGTAGAAACTAAGGTCTTTATGCGGTGACTTGACTCACCTCCTGCCTGTCTTGCAGCTCCGCTCGGGCTGAGGAACGGAGCTGCCGACGTCACTTCCGGGTTTCGTAAAGCAGCCGAAAGCCGGAAGTGACGTGCCTGTCTAAGAATGACAATGCTCCCGCCCGTAGAATCACAGTGATTTTACGGGCGGAAGCCAGTCGGCGTTCTGCAGTGCGCCGCAAGGCGGGTTTTTAACCCGCAAATGAAGCGCCATGGATGCAATCTTGTGATTGCATCGACGTGGCGCTTCTCATAGTGCACTGTGACCGGCGCCACAGTACACTATGTCAAATTGTTAAATGACATTTTTTTTTTTTTTAAATGTCTTAAAGGGCCCTTTTTTTTTTTTTAAACTTTTTATTTTTTTATTTTTTTTTAAACTTTTTTTTTTTTACACCTGGGGGAGGAGGGGCAGCGCCCGGGCGCCCCCTATGGGCGGGCCGCCACTGTTCCATAGATCTGAACAAATGCAGAGCAAAAAATCTGTACATGACACTGGATGGTGTGAGTTGCTGTGTCTGTTGATGCAGAAGGTCGGAGCCCTCTGTGCCTGGTTTATAAAGATGTGAAGTGCAGAGATTTAGAATCTCAAGTTTATTTAGCTGTAGTATGGAGGAAAATAGGCCTTTGTATTTTAGTCGCCTGAAAAGATTTTGTAATAAATTAAGTTAAAGCATTTTCTATTAAAATATGTAATGTGCTAAAATTCTATTCCATCTTTCTTTACTATATTCCTTGTCAGTTCTAGTTTCTTCTCCACTTGATGCTCTGAAGAGTTCATTACATTATGATAACATAAAAAAATACAATGTGAATAATATTGGACTTATTTAGTAAATTGACTACCCCTGTCTAAGAAAATCCCCTTGGGTAGCCCATGTAACCGAAAGTTCTCCTGGGGGCCTGCGATGTCGGCCGCCCGAGGCTGACCCATCCCTCGGCTCTCGGGTGCCGGCGCCGCCATTCTATCTAAGGGAAACAGGCAGAGGAGCCTTGTGGCTTCACTGCCCGTTTCCTACTGCGCATGGCGCGAGTCGCGCAGCGCTTTGTGAATGGGGCGCGCTGTGTTATGGGACACACAATTCCCAGAACACAGCGCGACCCATTACCCAGAAGACACTGAACGGAGGAGAGAAGACAGAACATCACTGCGGAGGAGGAAGAGGCAGATTAGGATGATATGCCTAGCAACAGGCATTTCTGGTAAGTTTAAAAAAAACTGATCAGTTGCAGCCATGGCGCCATCAGTGACATGGTACCTTATGCCTTCTTTATGGAGCATGCATTGCTTCGTGTCATTGATCAAGCCGTGGAGGAGCAGGAGCGGGAAGATGAGGAAGTCGCAATGCTGGATGAATTCCCAGGGGGGGCTACTCTATCTGAGACAAGTCAACAACAGGAGTCTGAAGAGGAGTCAGAGGAGGATGGTGCTGGGGCGGATGAGGAGGAGCAAGAAGAGCATGCTTTAAACCTTTCTGGGATCCCTGTTGTGCGTGGATGGGGAGAGGAGAACAAGGAGGACGACATTATCCTGGATGATGAGCAGGAGCCAGGCCACCACACCACTTCCAGTTTAGTGCAAATAGGGGCCTTCATGCTCTAGTGTTTTAACAGGGACCCTCTTATAAAAAGCATAAGGGTCAAGGACCAGTACTGGGTGGCAACGTACTTAGACCCCCGGTACAAACACAAAATGGCAGAAATGTTACCACCGTCACAGAGGGCTGTCAGAATGGAGCACTTCCAGGCCTTGCTTCGAGAAATGCTGCATTCTGCTTTTGCGTGCGCTGGCAGAGGAGGAATTCCCACTCCCAGAGAAAGAGTTGCGGGTACCAATCCAACAGCGCCTGCAAGAAGAGGCCGGTTTGAAGATGTGTTGGTGACTTCTGATATGAGGTCATTCTTTCAGCCGACCCATCAACAGGTCTCATTCGAATCCAGCATCAGGGAACGCCTAGACCAACAGGTGTCCGACTACATAGGGTTAACGGCTGATGTGGACGCTCTGAGGAGTGATGAACCCCTGGACTACTGGGTGGACAGGCTTGACCTCTGGCCAGAGCTTGCCCAATTTGCAATCGAACTGTTGGCTTGCCCCTCGTCCAGTGTCCTGTCCGAAAGGACGTTCCGCGCAGCAGGGGGGATCGTGACTGATAAGCGTACTCGCCTAGCTCACGACAGTGTTAACTACCCCACGTTTCTAAAAATGAATAAGGCATGGATCTCAGAGGAATTCAACACATGTGACCAGTAGACCATGTATATCTCTATAAACGATTTATTTAATCGAGCACACAGACCATTTTTCTACATTTGGCTCACTTCCTTGTACATAAAAAGCACACCGTACTATATGCCCGTACCCTCCTGTTTGAATAGATTGAGCGGTGTCATATTTTTGGGGCCCAGCAGCGAGTTGCTGGTATCAGTGCTGCTGTCAGTCCTCTCTATCTCGGTGTTGGTGTCAGTTCTCTATATCACGGTGCTGGTGTCAGTGCACTCTATCACGGTGCTGGTGTCAGTGCTCTCTATCACGGTGCTGGTGTCAGTGCACTCTATCATGGTGCTAGTGTCAGTGTTCTATATCACGGTGCTGGTGTCAGTGCACTCTATCACGGTGCTGGTGTCAGTGCTCTATATCACAGTGCTGGTGTCAGTGCTCTCTATCACGGTGCTGGTGTCAGTGCTCTATATCACGGTGCTGGTGTCAGTGCTCTCTATCACGGTGCTGGTGTCAGTGCTCTATATCACGGTGCTAGTGTCAGTGCTCTATATCATGGTGCTGGTGTCAGTTCACTCTATCACGGTGCTGGTGTCAGTGCTCTATATCACGGTGCTGGTGTCAGTGCACTCTATCACGGTGCTGGTGTCAGTGCACTCTATCACGGTGCTGGTGTCAGTGTTCTATATCACGGTGCTGGTGTTAGTGCTCTATATCACGGTGCTGGTGTCAGTGCTCCCTATCACGGTGCTGGTGTCAGTGCACTCTATCACGGTGCTGGTGTCAGTGCTCCATATCACGGTGCTGGTGTCAGTCAGTGCTCTATATCACGGTTCTGGTGTCAGTGCACTCTATCACGGTGCTGGTGTCAGTGCTCTATATCACTGTGCTGGTGTCAGTGCACTCTATCACGGTGCTGGTGTCAGTGCTCTATATCATGGTGCTGGTGTCAGTGTATTCTATCACGGTGCTGGTGTCAGTGCTCTATATCACGGTGCTGGTGTCAGTGCTCTATATCACAATGCTGGTGTCCGTGCACTCTATCATGGTGCTGGTGTCAGTGCTCTATATCACGGCGCTGGTGTCAGTGCACTCTATCACTGTGCCGGTGTCAGTGCTCTATATCACGGTGCCGGTGTCAGTGCTCTATATCACGGTGCTGGTGTCAGTGCTCTATATCATGGTGCTGGTGTCAGTGTTCTATATCACGATGCTGGTGTCAGTGCACTCTATCACGGTGCTGGTGTCAGTCCTCTATATCACGGTGCTGGTGTCAGTGTTCTATATCACGGTGCTGGTGTCAGTGCTCCATATCACGGTGCTGGTGTGAGTGTTCTATATCATGGTGCTGGTGTCAGTGCTCTATATCACGGTGCTGGTGTCAGTGCTCCATATCATGGTGCTGGTGTCAGTCAGTGCTCTATATCACGGTGCTGGTGTCAGTGCACTCTATCACGGCGCTGGTGTCAGTGCTCTATATCACGGTGCTGGTGTCAGTGCACTCTATCACGGTGCTGGTGTCAGTGCTCTATATCACGGTACTGCTGTCAGTGCACTCTATCACCGTGCTGGTGTCAGTGCTCTATATCACGGTGCTGGTGTCAGTGCTCTATATCATAGTGCTGGTGTCAGTGCACTCTATCACAGTGCTGGTGTCAGTGCACTCTATCACGGTGCTGGTGTCAGTGTTCTATATCACGGTGCTGGTGTCAGTGCACTCTATCACGGTGCTGGTGTCAGTGTTCTATATCACAGTGCTGGTGTCAGTGCTCTATATCACGGTACTGATGTCAGTGCACTCTATCACGGTGCTGGTGTCAGTGCTTTATATCACAGTATTGGTGATCATCTCCTTCACCCTCTTCATAGCCTACCCTGACCTTTCCTCTCCTCCATTGCCTTTATGCGCTACTGAGTCCTGAATTGTCAAAATTTCACAGATAAAAAAAAATGCTTGTATTTGTCGATCCCAGATTCACTTCATACATGTGTTATATCAGTGGCCATGTGGTGGGACCATGTGTGCACAGCTAGTAAGTATTTTGTGGCTGAAAATAGGACCTGTAGGCTTTTAAAGTTTGCCTGCCATTGAAGTCAATAGGGCCCGCCGCAAACTTTCCGGTTCGCAAACTTTTGGCCGCGTTCGCGAAACGTCCTGTCGGAAGTTCGTCCATCTCTACCCATTTGTAACAAACATAAACAAAAAGATTTAAAAAAGAAACAGCAAAGTCTAAACAGTTATTATAAGGCTACTCTGTGAGAGTTAGTTCGGAGACCCTCAGGAGATTGTTGATAAATGCGATCTAGAAACCAACAAGATTCCTATAACACTGACACTGATGAGCACTATAGTTACACTGCAGGGCACAGATAGGCACTGTAGTAGCACTGTAGGGCACTGATGAGCACTGTAGTGGGACTGATGATCCAGTAGGGCAGTGATGGCACTGAGGGCATTGTAGGGCATTTATGGCACTGTGGGGAACTGATGGCACTGTAGTGGCACTGATGGCACTTTAGCGCACTTATGGCACTGTAGGGGCACTGATGGCACTGTAATGGCACTGGTGGCACTGTTATGGCACTGTGATGGCACTGAAGGCCAGACCAAATACAGCCATCTCACACTGCTGCACTGTCTCTCTCTCTCCTTTTCTTAAACCAATACATCGTGTGAGAGCTGAACCAGACATGATGCCAGTTTGTTGACAAAGTGATTGCTCCATCATTGGACAGAGCAATCATGTGGTAAAGGGCCATTGTGATTGCCCCTTTACCCTGATCTGTGATGGGCTAGGTCCCCCAGACCCAGCCATCATGGACAATTCCGGATTTGTGCCCCAGGAGGCTCGTGAGCAGTGAGTGCATGGGAGGCCCTCCCAGAACTAGCCGGCCATGCTGTAGATGTTATTTGGCTATAGTGTGGTCAGCAATTGGTTAACAAAGCATTAAAAAGTGATGGTGGGCGAAATGGTACTGTGGGGCATGCACAAACTAGAAAGGATTTTTTTTAAATCAGCTAATAGGGCAGCACTTGAAGTATCAAGCTGACATATTGATGATGAGCATGTGGGGATTGGGAAAAAATTTTCTTCCAATCCACTAACACTCTGGCTTGGGAAGATTATGCTGGAGATGGTGAGGTGGAGGTTGGTAGGGGCTACTTTGAGTTGAAAATTTTCACTCTGGGGAAGGACAGGCAGTATGGCCGTAGGATTGTACGCTTCATTTTTTTCTGCTGGTTGCCCTTCCTCTTTTGTCCCAGATGATCCACAGAAAAAGTCTAACAAGAGCATGAGGGGTTACAATGAGTTTCCCACTAACAGATGGCCCTACAATTTCCAATCCCTTATTTTTACCCATTTGGCATTGCTGTCTCTGCCCGTGAGTGCTTAACCAGGATAGGATCACAGCCAAATCTTCCCAAACTGAAATAAATTACCCCCTCCCCAAAGCACCTTGTCCCCATGTTTATGGGGACAAGGACCTCTTCCCGACAACCCTGGCCGTTGGTTCTTGGGGTCTGCGGGCGGGGGGCTTATCGGATTCTGGGAGCCCCTTTAATAAGGGGGCCCCCAGATACCAGCCCCCCACCCTATGTGAATGAGTATGGGGTAAAATGTACCCCTACCCATTCACCTGTGAAATTTTTTTTAATAAAACACAACACACAAGGGTTAAAAATTATTTATTGCACAGCTCCGGGGATCTTCTTCTGTCTTGGTGGGTCTTCTTGCCGGACTCCTCGGCTATCTTCTGGTCTTTTGCTAGCTCTTTTACTAGCGGAGGAGCCCGGCTTTCTTCTTTGTCGCCGCCGCCATCCAGGGGTCTTCTTCCAACTTTGGGGGTCTCGTCCCCCTCTTCAGGGGTCTTGTTCCCCTCTTCGGTTCTTCTTGCCAGGCCTCCGCTCCTTCTTCCAGCTCTTTTACTGGCGTTGGCCCGGTCTTTTGTCTTCGCCGCCTTCTGTTCTTCTCTTCTTCTCTTCTTGAGATGTTGACTCGTCGCTGTCTCTGGCTGTAATGACAGGGACGCGGCATGCGGCGACTTATATAGGGACATCGCCGGGTAATGTTCCCGTCCATTATCATGTCACAGTCCCAGAGGATGCTGGGACTGTGACATCATAATGGGCAGGGACATCACCCGGTGACCTCACCCATTGTCCCTAT
Organism: Lithobates pipiens; assembly: GCF_037356315.1. Taxonomy (NCBI): domain Eukaryota; kingdom Metazoa; phylum Chordata; class Amphibia; order Anura; family Ranidae; genus Lithobates; species Lithobates pipiens. The sequence continues at coordinate 262,137,018 of NW_027507784.1, read as the reverse complement.
ATAAGTCGCCGCGCAACACGTCCCTGTGATTACGGCCAGAGACAGCGACGAGTCAACATCTCAAGAAGAGAAGAACAGAAGGCGGCGAAGACAGAAGACCGGGCCACCGCCAGTAAAAGAGCTGGAAGAAGGAGTGGAGGCCTGGCAAGAAGAACCGAAGAGGGGAACAAGACCCCCGAAGAGGGGGACGAGATGAACGAGCCAAGAATACTCAGTATTACTTTTACTTTTTGCTCCATGTATCTTTATTCTTTTCTATTCTGTACATCTACTTTGTATTCAACTACTCTGTATGTCTTGTGTACCATGAAAATGTAATAAAAATTTCAAAGCTAAAAAAAAAATGATGATGGTGGTGGGCACTGCCCTCGGTGGTGTGAACCAATGCAAAGAAAACGTTTTGTAAAAATTCCAGGTATGTTTTTTTTTTAAATGCTTCAAGTGAAATAATGCACAGGGGGGGGGGGATAGGGGTAATCCATGAAGGGGGGCATCTCTGTCATTTACAGAAACTGCTGCGTGAGCAGCAATTACAAAGGAAAAAATTATTTTAAATTGCTAGTTAATGACATTTCATTGCTGGCTTTTTGTGGGAAAAGCTGGAGGGTTCTGTGTGCTGTAGTTGTGCTGTAAGAATCCAGCAGTGAAATGTAATTTACTGGCAATTTAAACTTTTTCTGTGTTTTTCCTTCTCACTTTTGTAATTGATGGTGAATGTACACCCCGGGACTCAGATAATGGTCTGCTGTACATTTTTTGTGGAAATTCCAGTTATTTTTATTTTTGAGTGGGTTCCATCCTAAAATCTATTCTAGATCTGAAGAGTGTGGTATAGAGTTTGGGGGGACTTCATGCCATTTTTTTTTGTTATTTTTGCATAGGGTTTCCCTTAAAATGTATTTCAAATCTAACGGGTCTGGTATGTAAGGGGAAGGGGGGACTGCATAACATTTTCAAGAAAATTATCTTCAACCCTTTCCCTACATGACTTGGGAATTTCCGACCATGAAAGTGATGTCACAGGTTAGATATATGCAGAATGAAAAATGTGTTTTGTTTCAATTAATTTTTTACATAAATTTGTTTAGTTAAATTTGCTAAATTTGTATAATTCATTTTTGGAATTTGTTTCATTTATTCAAATTCAAATTTTCCTAATTCAGTCGAACTGAACTCAATTCGACCAAATTCCAAAAATTTTAATGTGTTCAATTTTAAATTCCATTCAAATTAGAATTGCATTTGAATTTTGGAAGTAATATTCTTTCTATTCCAAGCTATACTATTGTTTTTCTATTCTATTATTTTCTATTGTATTCAAATCCTAACTTACGCTATTCAAAATTTGAATTTAGGAAGATTAAGATTATTTGTTATATTTTTCTATTCTGTGCTATTATTTTCTACTCTGTTCAAACGTATTCTATTCAAAATTCAAATTTCAGAAGATGCTTATTCTGTAGATGATGTTCTTTCTATTTAATTCTATTCTTTTATTTTCTATTCTATTCTAATCTATTCTTTTCTATTCTAATTAGAATTTATTCTATTTGAGTTTTGGGATTTTTTTTGTATTCTATTCTATTCTATTCTATTGCATTTTATCTTCTTCCTTTTTTGCTATTCTATTCTTTTCCATTCAAATACAAATTTATTCTATTCAAATTTTGATTTGTATGTTTCTATTTCGTTCCATTCTATTATTTTTTCTATTATATTCTGTTCTTTTCTTCTATTCTGTTCTTTTATTTTCTATTATTTTCTATTCTGAGGCAAAAAGAAGTTCTGGACTGCCACACTCCAGAATATAGCCTTTATTGTGTAAAAAGTTCAACAGATACAAGCCACAGCAAAAAAATGAGACAAATGAGCTGACGCATTTTACACTTAACGGTCATAGCACATTATATTATAAATTTAATAAATTCTATTTAAAATTAGAATTTTAGAAGATGGTTATATTTCTTCTATTTTATTATTTTCTATCCTATTCTATTTTTTATTCTATTCTATTGTATTCCTTTATTTTCTATTTTTTTTGTATTCTGTTCTTTTATTTTATTTTCAAATTGTGTATTGTTTTATCCTGTTCTTTGCTATGGTTTTCTTTTCTATTATATGCTATCTTTAATTTTCTATTCTATTTGTTTATTTTATATTCTGTATTTTATATTCTTTTATTTTCTATTCTCTTCTGTTTTACTCTTTTATATCATATTCTTTTCTATTCTATTCCTTATTGTTTTATGCTATTTTATTCTATTCAAAAATTTTAATTCAATTCGAAAACTATTTGAATTTCATCCGAAATGTTGTTTCATTATTTTGGATTTGTTGAAATTTGTTACTAATGTCATTCAGAAATTTGGATACATCCGAATTTACAAATAATGAAAAATTTGTGCAAATTTCAATTCAGAACAAATACAACACACACGCACATATATTATGAATTATAAAAATGTTTATGTATCCCGGCCATGACAAAAAACCCCTTTGAATGCCAGGTATGTAAGGGAAACGTGCATTGAATTCACTCCATAACATGGTTATGATCAGATGTTTGTTTGTAGCCTCTATTGATGGGAGCAACTTTGTAGGGGCCTGGGGTCTTTTCTATCAGTGGTTTCAGATGACTCCAGGTGCATTTTGGAAGATGAAGATTTCAGAGGAAGGTCCCGGACGGACGATGAGACCGGCCTGACTTAGACCGGTCATTACCACTTCTGATCACTGGTTTGGATGGTGGCAGGGACCTCATTAGGCTCACGCATACTGCAAGGGAATAGACAGTTTGAATATCACATAGATATAGAAAGATATTGATATTCTGGTGAGGTAATTTTTTTAATTGACCTTGAATTTAAAGGTCGCCAATCAGGACCTTTCAATCACCAAGGAGGGGTAGCCCTCCAACAACTGTAATTGGGACTTGGAATGGCAAGCACGTAATTGATTGATGTGCACCCATCTCTCCCTGATTTCACCATTCCGTGGAATATGCAATTTATATGCCATGGGGGAGATCCTGTCAACAATGTTAAATGGACCTTTCCTGGATGACAGGAATTTCCATACCTTTATCTGGTTCCGCGCGCAATTGTAGAGATATACCTTGACCCCAATTTCATACTCCTTCTTGGTGGTCTTAAGATCATAGTATGTCTTAGCATTAGTTGCGGCTCTTTCAATATTTCTCTGGGCAAAGGAGAACACATTTTGTAAGTGTTTCCATAAATCTTCTATGTATTGGTGAGTTGTGGCATTGACCAAATTATGGTCAGTGATGCGGTACAAGAGGTGTTGGGGCAGGACCATCCACCTTCCGGTTATGAGTTCAAAGGGTGACATTTTCATGACCATATTCGGGGGTTGCGCTTAAGGCCACCAGTCCTTGCCTGTTTCCTTGACAAATTTCTTGAGTATGTTTACAATTGTCTGATTGTACCATTCTACTCCCCCACTAGAGGATAGGTGTTGTGTAATTTCCTTTTTACACCCAATATTTTCCACAGTTTAGTCATTGCTTCACTAGTGAAATGTGTACCCCTATCAGACTATATTCTCTGGGGTAGGCCAAAGTGTGAAAAGATATAGAGCGGCACATGTGTCAAAGCCGTTATTTGGTGCTGGAATACACTCAACATTGGTTGATAACTTGGTAAATAAACATGTCACGGTTAACATATATGGATTCCCTCATGAAGATTTAGTTACAGGTCCATTGAAATCCATTTGAAGGTCTGACCAAGGCATGCAGAATTAGGGGAGCTACACCAACCCTGGGGTTACTTGCATGTTCCTGATTTGGAGGTGACCTGCGATTATCGGAATTTTCTTTGAAATTAGGGTTTCTTATGAAGTTGGGGTCTTGGTTAAAGCTGGTGTTTCTGTAGTAACCGGGGGGGCCCATGGAAGTTGGGGTTTCTGTTAAAGTAGGGATACCCCTGGAAGTTGGGGTCTCTTTTAAAGTGTGGGTACCCTTGAGAGTTGGAGGTTCTATTAAAATTAGGGTTTTTGCAAAAAGTTAGGGTTCCTGTTAAAGTAGGGGTACCTATTAAAATTGGGATCTTTGAATGTTGGTTGTTTTGGGACCCCTGCAGATATCCCCTCTGGCTATTTCTGTGCCCGGGGCCCCTTTCACTCTCACTACCATAACCTTGCAACCTCTGTCTGTCCTCCATTATCTGCTGTGGCTGGGGCAAAACTCCGGGAGGTCCCATGGGTTTCCCAATTCATACTGCCTCAGCATATGGTTTTCTCTCTGTTTGCAGACCAAGAGGTTGAGGGGTCACAGTAGTGGCTGCTACGGTTTTGGGGTTGGGTTTGGCTTCTCTTTTCACCCCACCTTTGCTAGATTGCTGGATTGAGTATAGGTGATCACCCTCTCTGACTAACCAATCCAGGGAACATCCCTTTTTAAAACCCTTCGCCAGCCTCAATTTTATATAAGCAGGTAATGCTTCATAAAATAGAGTCTTGAATTCTGGCTGCTCCGGATTGGAGTCCTTTTCAGCCAGAAAGTATGTGCTTCTCAATTCAGACAGAAATTCTGTGGGACACTGATTAGGGCCACATTTTAAATTGTAGGCCACGACTTTGGCAGCAGTGACAGTTTTGTAGGGTTCCAACTCCATTTGACGCCTCTATTTAATCTTCCTCCATGACTGACCATACAGGTCCTGTAATGAATCAAATAATTGTCTGTACTTTTCTTCAAATATCCATGGTCGTGACTCAGATTTTTAAGGTATGTTTGTATGTTCCTAGATGGTCAGTGATGGTTGGGGACTCTTTCTTAGAAAAAAAAATTTTTTTTAGGAATTTTATCATTTTGGGGGTGTCATACCTCTTAACTGGGGTCCTAGGCTTCCTTTTCTGCCCATATGAAGCTCTTTCTACTTTCTCCTCTGTACACTCTGGGGAATATTTTTGAAGCTTATGGGATGACCTGTATTCAGAACCTGTCTCATTGTGACTTACCTGTGTCCCCTTGTAATATTAATATTTCTGTCTTTCCATTTTCAGTTCCTCTAAGCGACTTTGACTGATGAATTCATAGTCTAACTGGGACGTTAATTTTTCTATCCGTTCCTCCATTGCTCTCTGCTCGGATTTGATTCTCTCAATTTCTAATTTAATCTCTTTATCTCCAGCAGCAGAGTTTGCTTCAGTGGGGCCTTTTTTTCTCTTGTTTTTAATGTTCTATTTGTTCTATTTCTTGTTTACTTTTTTGATATGCCTCTTGCAGTTTTTTAAATAGGTTTGGAGAACACCCAAACAAGCAATGTTCGGGACAAGCTTTTGCTGGGCCCGAATAATTCACTAAACACTAGTCATGAAGGGGGGAAAACCTTCCTGAGGTCAAGTAGTTTAAATCAATTACCCTTTGGTCCCACTTGACACTACCAAAGAGAAAGGTCACTGGGAGGAAGAAGTGGGTGCAATCAAAAGCTTTTTATTGGACCCCATGATCTGTAGTTGTACCCCCTACACTGCTGGTCTATGAAGCGTTCTCTCATAATGGTGGTCAGCCACAATACCCCTAGCATCTCTGCATGCTGATGTGATATTGCCTAAAGTTGCTTTCTTAAAAAAAAAATTTCTTTCTATCTTTTTTGATTTTCCCTGGAGGTAGGGGGTTGCTTTAAGAATATTTATTTGAATAGGATAATTTTGAATCAGAGTTTTGTTTCACTATAATGAAATGAAATCCATAAGATAATGCAAATAACAAGCATAAAAAAGGTTATTATATTGAAATTAATATTAATTAATATTAACTAATATTAACTAAATCCATTTTTTAGGAATATTATTTTAAGAATATATATATTTTTTTTATCTATTTATGATTTATGTAATAATAGAGCCTGTAGTACATTGATGATTAAGAGGGCAGTAGTTTTAGATACGAGCCTGTAGGTGGCACTAAATAGCAGTCCTCTTCCTACTAGTAGACATGTGCAGAGTAAAATATTTCGTTTCGGAATTTCGTTTTCGTCTGAAAACTTAATTTATTTAGTTACTCCCGAAATTCGTTTTTATTTATTTCATTTTTCGTTCAAAAATTGCATTCGTCCGAAAATCCACATGAATCACGGTCGAATCTGTCTTTGAAGGCTTATGGTGTCTGTCGAATGTATAAAGAAGATTCGACGGAGCTAGTATATAGCATACTTTAGAACCCTATTAAAGTCTATGGGACTCCAACGTTCAAAATCTAAAGTGCTCATTTTAAAGGCTAATTTGCAAGTTACTGTCCTAAAAAGTGTTTGGGGACCTGGGTCCTGCCCCAGGGGACATGGATCAATGCAAAAAAAAGTTTTAAAAACGGCCGTTTTTTCGGGAGCAGTGATTTTAATAATGATTAAAGTGAAACAATAAAAGTGTAATATTCCTTTAAATTTCGTAGGGGGGGGGTTGTCTATAGTATGCCTGTGAAGGGGCGCATGTTTCCCGTGCTTAGAATTGTCCCTGCACAAAGTGTCATTTATGCAGGAAAAAAAGTCCTTTAAAATCACTCGCAGCTATAATGAATTGTCGGCTCCCGTAATACAGAGAACACTCATTGAAAGTCATTGATAAAAAAATAAATAAATAAATAAAAAAAAAAGCGTGGGGGTCCCCCAAATTCAATTACCAGGCCCTTCAGGTCTGGTATGGATATTAAGGGGAACCCTGCCTCAAATTTAAGAAAAAATTTGACGTGGGGTTCCCCCTAAATATCCATAACCAGACCCTTCAGGTCTGGTATGGATATTAAGGGGAACCCCGCGTCAAATTAAAAAAAAATTGACGTGGGGTTCCCCCTAAAAATCCATACCAGACCCTTTATCCGAGCACGCAACCTGGCAGGCCGCAGGAAAAGAGGGGGGGACGAGAGAGCGGCCCCCCCTCCCTCCTGAACCGTACCAGGCCACATGCCCTCAACATTGGGAGGATGCTTTGGGGGTCTGTGACCCCTCAAAGCACCTTGTCCCCATGTTGATGAGGACAAGGGCCTCATCCCCACAACCCTGGCCGGTGGTTGTGGAGGTCTGCGGGCGGGGGGCTTATCAGAATCTGGAAGCCCCCTTTAACAAGGGGACCCCCAGATCCCGGCCCCCCCCCCTGTTTGAAATGGTAAGGGGGTACAAAAGTACCCCTACCATTTCACAAAGAAAGTGTAAAAAATGTTTAAATAAAACAAACACACTTTTGAAAAATTCCTTTATTAAAAATAAAAAAATAAAAAAAAGATTCCAGCGGCGGTAATCCACTCTTGCTATCCATCGACGGACGGTCATATCTCCAGCGATGTCTAATATCATCCAGCGCAGCGCAGCATCCTTCTTCTGTCTCCGTGGAGGAGACACTACAGACATTCCGGCGGCTGACGTTTGTTATATACGGAGGGCGGGGCCACCCGTCACCTGACCCCGCCCCCCTCTGACGCAAGGGGAAACCCGGGGTTCCCCGTGACGTAGGGGTGACCCCGCCCCCCTCTGATGTAACGGAAACCTGCCTGTGTTACATCAGAGGGGTGCGGGTCACCCCTACGTCACGGGGAACCCCGGGTTTCTCCTTGCGTCAGAGGGGGGCGGGGTCAGGTGACGGGTGGCCCCGCCCTCCGTATATAACAAACGTCAGCCGCCGGAATGCCTGTAGTGTCTCCTCCACGGAGACAGAAGAAGGATGCTGCGCTGCGCTGGATGATATTAGACATCGCTGGAGATATGACCGTCCGTCGATGGATAGCAAGAGTGGATTACCGCCGCTGGAATCTTTTTTTTATTTTTTTATTTTTAATAAAGGAATTTTTCAAAAGTGTGTTTGTTTTATTTAAACATTTTTTACACTTTCTTTGTGAAATGGTAGGGGTACTTTTGTACCCCCTTACCATTTCAAACAGGGGGGGGGCCGGGATCTGGGGGTCCCCTTGTTAAAGGGGGCTTCCAGATTCTGATAAGCCCCCCGCCCGCAGACCTCCACAACCACCGGCCAGGGTTGTGGGGATGAGGCCCTTGTCTTCATCAACATGGGGACAAGGTGCTTTGAGGGGTCACAGACCCCCAAAGCATCCTCCCAATGTTGAGGGCATGTGGCCTGGTACGGTTCAGGAGGGAGGGGGGGCCGCTCTCTCGTCCCCCCCTCTTTTCCTGCGGCCTGCCAGGTTGCGTGCTCGGATAAAGGGTCTGGTATGGATTTTTAGGGGGAACCCCACGTCAATTTTTTTTTAAATTTGACGCGGGGTTCCCCTTAATATCCATACCAGACCTGAAGGGTCTGGTTATGGATATTTAGGGGGAACCCCACGTCAAATTTTTTCTTACATTTGAGGCAGGGTTCCCCTTAATATCCATACCAGACCTGAAGGGGCTGGTAATTGAATTTGGGGGACCCCCACGCTTTTTTTTTTATTTATTTATTTATTTTTTTATCAATGACTTTCAATGAGTGTTCTCTGTATTACGGGAGCCGACAATTCATTATAGCTGCGAGTGATTTTAAAGGACTTTTTTTCCTGCATAAATGACACTTTGTGCAGGGACAATTCTAAGCACGGGAAACATGAGCCCCTTCACAGGCATACTATAGACAACCCCCCCCTACGAAATTTAAAGGAATATTACACTTTTATTGTTTCACTTTAATCATTATTAAAATCACTGCTCCCGAAAAAACGGCCGTTTTTAAAACTTTTTTTTGCATTGATACATGTCCCCTGGGGCAGGACCCGGGTCCCCAAACACTTTTTAGGACAGTATCTTGCAGAATCTTTTCTCTCTGTCAAATCTTTTTTCTCTGTCGAATATTTTCTCTATATAATCTTGGACTAATAGAGGTAAGGTTAGGCACATTCGAACACAGGTTCTATAGACACAGATTGTTGTCAGAGTCATGTCGAATCTCCTATTCTATATCGAACTGTTGTAACAATGAAAACGAAAATAAAGCATTTATTTATGTCGGATCTTTCGTTTTTCGGATTTTGTGCTTTCGTTATCGTTTGGCAAAACGAAAACGAAAATAGCTGAAATTCGGACGAAAATGCATTCGGACGAAAACGAATGCACATGTCTACCTACTAGTGGAAGATGATACTTTCTTACATAGTTACATAGTTACATAGTAGGAGAGGTTGAAAAAAGACACAAATCCATCAAGTCCAACCTATGTGTGTGATTATATGTCAGTGTTACATTGTATATCCCTGTATTTTGAGGTCGTTCAGGTGCTTATCTAATAGTTTCTTGAAACTATCAATGCCCCTCACTGAGACCACCACCTATGGAAGGGAATTCCACATCCTTGCCACTCTTACAGTAAAGAACCCTCTACGTAGTTTAAGGTTAAACCTCTTTTCTTCTAATTTTAATGAGTGGCAACGTGTCTTGTTAAACCCCCTTCTGAAAAAAAGTTTTCTCCCTATTGTGGGGTCACCAGTCCGGTATTTATATATTGAAATCATATCCCCTCTCAAGCGTCTCTTCTCCAGAGAGAATAAGTTCAGTGCTCACAACCTTTCCTCATAACTAATATCCTCCAGACCCTTTATTAGCTTTGTTGCCCTTCTTTGTACTCGCTCCATTTACAGTACATCCTTCCTGAGGACTGGTGCCCAGAACTGGACAGCATACTCCAGGTGCGGACCAGAGTCTTGTAGAGCGGGAGAATTATCATTTTATCTCTGGAGTTGATCCCTTTTTAATGCCAATATTCTGTTTGCTTTGTTAGCTGCAGCTTGACATTGCATGCCATTGCTGAGTCTATCATCTACTAGGACCTCCAGGTCTTTTTCCATCCTAGATTCCCCCAGAAGTTCTCCCCCCAGTGTATTGATTGCCTTCATATTTTTGCCACCCAAATACATTATTTTACATTTGTCTACATTAAACCTCATTTGCCATGTAGTTGCCCACCCCATTCATTTGTTCAGATCTTTTTGCAAGGTTTCCACATCCTGCAGAGAAGTACTTGCCCTGCTTAGCTTAGTACCATCTGCAAATACAGAGATTGAACTGTTTACCCCATCCTCCAGGTCATTGATGAACAAATTAAATAGGATTGGTCCCAGCACAGAACCCTGGGAGACCCCACTACTCACCCCTGACCATTCAGAGTACTCCCCATTTATCACCTCCCTCTGAACTCACCCTTGTAGCAAATTTTCAGTCCATGTACTCACCCTATGGTCCATGCCAACTGACCTTATTTTGTACAGTAAAGGTTTATGGGGAACTGTGTCAAATGCTTTTGCAAAATCCAGATATACCACGTCTACGGGCCTTCCTTTATCTAGATGGCAACTCACCTCCTCATAGAAGGTTAGTAGATTGGTCTGGCATTGGTCTGGCAAGAACGATTCTTCATGAATCCATGATGATTACTGCTAATGATACCTTTCTCATTAGTAAAATCTTGTATATAATCCCTTATCATCCCCTCCAAGAGTTGGCATACTATTGATGTTAGGCTAACTGGTCTGTAATTCCCAGGGATGTATTTTGGGCCCTTTTTAAATATTGGTGCTACATTGGCTTTTTTCCAATCAGCTGGTACAATTCCAGTCAGTAGACTGCCAGTAAAAATTAGGAACAATGGTCTGGCAATTACTTGACTGAGTTCACTAAGTACCCTCGGGTGCAAGCCATCTGGTCCCGGTGATTTATTAATGTTGAGTTTCCCGAGTCTAATTTTAATTCTGTCCTCTGTTAACCATGGAGGTGATTCCTGTGATATGTCATGAGGATAAACAGTAACATTTTAGTTACTGAAGCCCCCCAATTCCCTTGTGAAGACTGAGGAGAAGAATAAATGCAATACCTTCACCATCTCCCCATCCCTTGTAACCAGATGTCCTTCCTCATTCTTTATGGGGCCAATATGGTCTGTCCTCCCTTTTTTACTGTTTACATACTTAAGAATTTCTTGGATTTTTTTTTGCTCTCCTCTGCTATGTGTCTTTCATGTTCTATCTTAGCCGTCCTTATTGCACTCTTACATTTCTTGTTACATTCTTTATAAAGTCTGAATGCTGATGATGATCCCTCAACCTTGTATTTTTTGAAGGCCTTCTCCTTTGCTTTTATATGCGTTTTTACATTGGAATTAAGCCATCCAGGACTTCTGTTCACTCTTTTAAATTTATTACCCAATGGGATGCATTGACTAATGCCCTTATTTAATATGCTCTTAAAGCAAACCCATCTCTCCTCCGTGTTCTTTGTTGCTAAGAGTTTATCCAAATTTATACCTTCCAGCAAAGTTTGTAGTTTAGGGAAGTTGGCTCTTTTGAAATGTAGTGTCTTTGTAGTCTTTGTATTCCCCTTATGTTTCCTATTTGTGTGATTTATACTGAAGCCAATTGACCTGTGATCGCTGTTACCTAAATTGCCCCGTATTTCCACATCTGTGATCAGGTCTGTATTGTTGTTATTCTAAAGATAATAAATAATGGATATAATGTCTCTACACTATGTTACTTTAACCCCTTAGGGACTGCCCCATGCAGATACGTGATTTCATGCAGTGGATCTGGGGCACACGCAATGCCCCCAGGACCTGCCAATCGCTCACAGGAGAGTCAGAATGGTGATCTGCCTATGTAAACAAGGCAGACTGACGTTCTGTGAGGGAAAATGATGGATATCTTGTTTTTCTGCTAAGTAGGAGCACAGATTTATATCTTCCTCCGGCCACAGCATTCCCCATACAGTTAGAAAGCACTCGCTAGGAGTGCACTTGATGTTAACCCCTTCCCTGCCAGTGTCATTTATACAGTGTCAGTGCATATTTTTTAGCACTGATCACTAGACAGGGCACTGTCGAAAAAAAAAATTTTGTTTTATTCATTTTTTGTTTTTCATTTTTTCGATCATTCGTTATGATCGCAATTTGTAAATTTGAAATTTTGCAAATTCAAAAAAATTTGTAAGTCGCAATTTTGAAATTCGAAAATCTGAAATAATAACTAACTAATAATAACTTAACTATTACTAACTATTAAATTATAGGTATTGGAATTTCCTTTCAAATTTGGCTGTCAGGAAACGTAACGAATAGAAATGTATTCAAAATTAAGAATTATCCAAAATAACGAATGCAACATCTAAACAAATGGAATGGAACAAATTAATAATAATAAATAACAATAATAATAATAATAAAAATGTTTTATTATTATTATTATTATTATTATTATTAATAATAATTTAACCACTTCAGCCCCGGACCATTTTGCTGGTCAAAGACCAGACCACTTTTTGCGATTCGGCACTGCGTCGCTTTAACTGACAATTGCGTGGTCGTGCGACGTGGCTCTCAAACAAAATTGGCGTCCTTTTTTTTCCCCACAAATAGAGCTTTCTTTTGGTGGTATTTGATTACCCCCTTTTTTGTGCTATAAACAAAAATAAAGTGACAATTTTGAAAAAACGCATTATTTTTTACTTTTTGTTATAATAAATATCCCGCAAAAATATATATATAAAAATGTTTCCCTCAGTTTAGGCCGATACATATTCTTCTACATATTTTTGGTAAAAAAATTGCAATAAGCGATTATTGATTGGTTTGCGCAAAAGTTATAGCGTTTACAAAATAGGGGATAGTTTTATGGCTTTTTTATTAATAATAAAATTTTTACTAGTAATGGCGGTGATCAGCGATTTTTATTGTGACATTATCGCAGACACATCAGACATTTTTGACACATTTTTGGGACCGTTGTCATTTATACAGCAATCACTGCTATATAAATGCAGTGATTCCTGTGTAAATGACACTGGCAATGAAGGGGTTAACCAGTGGGTGGCAGTGTAGGGGTTAAGTGTTCCTAGGGGTGTGTTACTAACTGTGGGGGGCTGGGCTTTCATTTAGTGAACACTGATCTCTGCTCCAATCACACTCACGGGGGTCTCGACCGGCGGCGCGCTCGCGATGGCAGGGCGGCAATAAAGATTGGACGTACCTGTACGCCAATATGCCTGCCCGTGCCATTCTGCCGACGTACATTGCGTGCGCCGGTCAGGAACCAGTTAAACAGAAATTCCAGTACCTATAATTTAATAGTTAGCAATAGTTACGTTATTTTTAGGTTTTCAGATTTTCAATTTTCAATTTTCGAATTTACGAATTCACTATTTTTTTGGAATAGACAAATTCACAATTTTTTTTCTAATTTACAAATTTTTTCTAATTTACTAATTTTTCGAATATTCAAATTCACGAATATTCAAAAAAGTTTCTTAAGCAAGCTTTTGTTAATTTGGATATTTTCGAATTAACGAATTTGTCAAAATTCATCAAAAAACTAATTTGGAACTAAACAAATTGCACATGTCTACTGATCACTGTATTAGTGCTATTGGTCTCCAAGTGTCAAAAGTGTCTGATTTGTTAGGTGTCTGATTTGTTCGCTGAAATGTCACAGTCCCGCTAAAAAACACTATGTCTACAAACTATGGGATATTTTTATGGAAATTGTATTCCTTTTTCTTACTAGTAATGGATTTTTAGCAATTTTTAGTGGGACTGCGATTGATTGGTTTTGCACAAACCAATCAATATATGCATATTGTGATTTTCTTTTTTTTCTTTTTTTTTTTTTTACCAAAAACATGTAGCAGAATATATATTGGCCTAAATTGATGAATATATTTGATTTTTTTACAATTTTTTATTGCGTATATTTTTTTAGCAGAAAGTAAAAAATATTGTTTTTTTTTTCTTCAAAATTTACAGCTTTTTTTGTTTATGGTGCAAAAAAAAAAAAAATGCAGAGGTGATCAAATACCACTAAAATAAAGCTCTATTTGTGTGAAAAAATTACATACATTTTATTTGGTTAAAGCATTGCACGACCGCGCAATTTTAAATTAAATTAATGCAGTGCCGTATCACAAAAAATTGGCTAGTCATGAAGAGGGGTAAAACCTTCCAGGGCTGAAGTTGAAGAATATGATATGACATTAAAATGATTTCTATTTTTTTGTTAAAACCTGTTAAAGGTATATTAGGAAATAGGCTGGTGTCATCCTGCATACCACCTCTCTAATTTGGATAATCGGATTCAGAACACATCATGCAAAAAGCAGACTTTTAACAAAGCCAACAACAAGTGATATATTACAATTAATTTCCATTATAAATACAGCTCAAAAATAATTTTTTAATCCAAGTGATACAAAAAAATAATAAAAATATATATATTCGCAGTTGTAGTTCAGTTTACAATAATCACCCTTAGAGAGTTTCAGCGCACTCCCAGCTGCTGAAATATTGTTTGTTTCATTCTTAATTTGAGATCCTCAATAAGAACCTGTCATAGAAATTGTGTTGATTACAGTAATTACAGCCCCAGCTGGGAGAGGAAAAGATGTCTCTCCCCTTGACGCGTTTCTCAAAAATAAATTCACTTTCCTCAGGAGTCTAAATGAGATAGTATTGTAAGATAGAGAAATACATAAGAATCTAAAATTCATATTATATAATGCCATGAAAAAGTATTTGCCCCCATTCCTGATGTTTTTATTTTTTTGCATATGTGTAACACTTAAATGATTCAGATCATCAAACAAATTTTAATATTACGCAAAGATACATAAATGCAAAATTCAGGTATTAAATGATAATTTAATTTATTAAGGGAGAAAGCTGTCCCAACCTGCCTGGCCCTGTGTGCAAAAGTCATTGCCCTCCTTGGATCATGAATGAACTGTGATTAACCACTTTTTTGGAAAGATGAGTTAAATTTTACTTGCCACACCCCGCCCTGATTACTGCCGGACCTGTCGAATCAAGAAATCAGATAGAAAGAAGCCATCTGGCAAAGTGAAGCACGCTAAAAGATCTCCAAAAAATGTTTTACTGTATCTATCGCTGGTAGATCTGACCTTTTAAAAATGATTTTTATGTAGTTTACAATAAGCATTTATATTGTTTTTGAAAAAAAAAAAAAGATCTATCTATCTATCTATCTATATACAGTGCCTTGCAAAAGTATTCGGCCCCCTTGAACTTTTCAACCTTTTGCCACATTTCAGGCTTCAAACATAAAGATATAAAATTTTAATTTTTTTTTGAAGAATCACCAACAAGTGGGACACAATTGTGAAGTGGAACGAAATCTATTGGATAATTTAAACTTTTTTAGCAAATAAAGAACTGAAAAGTGGTGCATGCAAAATTATTCGGGCCCTTTACTTTCAGTGCAGCAAACTCACTCCAGAAGTTCAGCGAGGATCTCTGAATGATCCAATGTTGTCCTAAAATACTGATGGTGATAAATAGAATCCACCTGTGTGTAATCAAGTCTCTCTATAAAAGCACCTGCTCTGTGATAGTCTCAGGGTTCTGTTGAAAGCGCAGAGAGCATCATGAAGACTAAGGAACACACCAGGCAGGTCCGTAATACTGTTGTGGAGAAGTTTAAAGCTGGATTTGGATACAAAAAGATTTCTCAAGCTTTAAACATCCCAAGGAGCACTGTGCAAGCGATTATTTTGAAATGGAAGGAGTATCAGACCACTGCAAATCTACCAAGACCTGGCCGTCCCTCTAAACTTTCAGCTCAGACAAGGAGAAGACTGATCAGAGATGCAGCCAAGAGGCCCATGGTCACTCTGGATGAACTGCAGAGAACTACAGCTGAGGTGGGAGAGTCTGTCCATAGGACAACAATCAGTCGTACACTGCACAAATCTGGCCTTTATGGAAGAGTGGCAAGAAGAAAGCCATTTCTCAAAGATATCCATAAAAAGTCTCGTCTAAAGTTTGCCACAAGCCACCTGGGAGACACACCAAACATGTGGAAGAAGGTGCTCTGGTCAGATGAAACCAAAATCAAACTTTTTGCCCACAATGCAAAACGATATGTTTGGCGTAAAAACAACACAGCTCATCACCCTCAACACACCATCCCCACTGTCAAACATGGTGGTGGCAGCATCATGGTTTTGGCATGCTTTTCTTCAGCAGGGACAGGGAAGATGGTTAAAATTGAGGGGAAGTTGGATGCAGCCAAATACAGGACCATTCTGGATGAAAACCTGTTGGAGTCTGCAAAAGACCTGAAACTGGGACGGAGATTTATCTTCCAACAAGACATTGATCCCAAACATACAGCAAAATCTACAAAGGAATGGTTCACAAATAAACGTATCCAGGTGTTAGAATGGCCAAGTCAAAGTCCAGACCTGAATCCAATCGAGAATCTGTGGAAAGAGCTGAAAACTGCTGTTCACAAACGCTCTCCATCCAACCTCACTGAGCTCGAGCTGTTTTGCAAGGAAGAATGGGCAAGAATTTCAGTCTCTCGAAGTGCAAAACTGATAGAGACATACCCCAAGCGACTTGCAGCTGTAATCGCAGCAAATGGTGGCTCTACAAAGTATTAATGCAAGGGGGCCGAATAATTTTGCACGCCCCACTTTTCATTTTTTTATTAGTTAAAAAAGTTTCAAAAATCCAATAGATTTTGTTCCACTTCACAATTGTGTCCCACTTGTTGGTGATTCTTCACAAAAAAAAAAAATGTTATATCTTTATGTTTGAAGCCTGAAATGTGGCAAAAGGTTGAAAAGTTCAAGGGGGCTGAATACTTTCGCAAGGCACTGTATATATATATGTATATATAGTTTAGGGCTGTGGAAATTAAAAATTAATTCCTCGATTAATCGCATCATTTTTTGATCGATCAAAATTCTTTTGATCGTTACTCACCTTTCCACCGGTTTCCAGGTCTTCAGGGAGTTCTGTCGGAGATCCGGGGAAGTCACAGACATTGACGTCACTGGACTCCTCCCCCTTCCCCCGGTGACGTCTGGTAAACAGGTAAATGTGGTATACACTATATACAATCACCCGACACTAGTTAGTTTCCACAATCCATGACTTAACTTCACAGTTCACACAAATATGTTTTAAATTCAAACTGTAGCACTGATGTAAGTCATTTTTTTCCACAGTAGCGTGACAATCCCTCCACCTCCGGTCTAACTAATAACTCTCACCTTATGGCATGGACCCCTGTGCAAACAAGTGGTCATGCAAGCGGGTATCAAAAGGGTTAACACGGACCATAAACTTCTCTCACGTCTACTTAGATCTCAGCAAGAACGCAAGGTCATGGGTAGAAAGAAAAGATCTAAGTGCTCACCGCTTAAGTATAAGATAACATTTTTGTGTTCAAACACAAACTACTCACATGAAGATGATAAAAATACAGCATGTAAAGCCGACAATCGTGTTAGTTCCATAGGGCAGCAGCGGGAGACGTCATGTGTAGCTCCTCCCCCATATGTGTTACGTTCAATCAGAACTTTTTATTGGACCCCATGATCTGTAGTTGTACCCCCTACACTGCTGGTCTATGAAGCGTTCTCTCATAATGGTGGTCAGCCACAATACCCCTAGCATCTCTGCATGCTGATGTGATATTGCCTAAAGTTGCTTTCTTAAAAAAAAATTTCTTTCTATCTTTTTTGATTTTCCCTGGAGGTAGGGGGTTGCTTTAAGAATATTTATTTGAATAGGATAATTTTGAATCAGAGTTTTGTTTCACTATAATGAAATGAAATCCATAAGATAATGCAAATAACAAGCATAAAAAAGGTTATTATATTGAAATTAATATTAATTAATATTAACTAATATTAACTAAATCCATTTTTTAGGAATATTATTTTAAGAATATATATATTTTTTTTATCTATTTATGATTTATGTAATAATAGAGCCTGTAGTACATTGATGATTAAGAGGGCAGTAGTTTTAGATACGAGCCTGTAGGTGGCACTAAATAGCAGTCCTCTTCCTACTAGTAGACATGTGCAGAGTAAAATATTTCGTTTCGGAATTTCGTTTTCGTCTGAAAACTTAATTTATTTAGTTACTCCCGAAATTCGTTTTTATTTATTTCATTTTTCGTTCAAAAATTGCATTCGTCCGAAAATCCACATGAATCACGGTCGAATCTGTCTTTGAAGGCTTATGGTGTCTGTCGAATGTATAAAGAAGATTCGACGGAGCTAGTATATAGCATACTTTAGAACCCTATTAAAGTCTATGGGACTCCAACGTTCAAAATCTAAAGTGCTCATTTTAAAGGCTAATTTGCAAGTTACTGTCCTAAAAAGTGTTTGGGGACCTGGGTCCTGCCCCAGGGGACATGGATCAATGCAAAAAAAAGTTTTAAAAACGGCCGTTTTTTCGGGAGCAGTGATTTTAATAATGATTAAAGTGAAACAATAAAAGTGTAATATTCCTTTAAATTTCGTAGGGGGGGGGTTGTCTATAGTATGCCTGTGAAGGGGCGCATGTTTCCCGTGCTTAGAATTGTCCCTGCACAAAGTGTCATTTATGCAGGAAAAAAAGTCCTTTAAAATCACTCGCAGCTATAATGAATTGTCGGCTCCCGTAATACAGAGAACACTCATTGAAAGTCATTGATAAAAAAATAAATAAATAAATAAAAAAAAAAGCGTGGGGGTCCCCCAAATTCAATTACCAGGCCCTTCAGGTCTGGTATGGATATTAAGGGGAACCCTGCCTCAAATTTAAGAAAAAATTTGACGTGGGGTTCCCCCTAAATATCCATAACCAGACCCTTCAGGTCTGGTATGGATATTAAGGGGAACCCCGCGTCAAATTAAAAAAAAATTGACGTGGGGTTCCCCCTAAAAATCCATACCAGACCCTTTATCCGAGCACGCAACCTGGCAGGCCGCAGGAAAAGAGGGGGGGACGAGAGAGCGGCCCCCCCTCCCTCCTGAACCGTACCAGGCCACATGCCCTCAACATTGGGAGGATGCTTTGGGGGTCTGTGACCCCTCAAAGCACCTTGTCCCCATGTTGATGAGGACAAGGGCCTCATCCCCACAACCCTGGCCGGTGGTTGTGGAGGTCTGCGGGCGGGGGGCTTATCAGAATCTGGAAGCCCCCTTTAACAAGGGGACCCCCAGATCCCGGCCCCCCCCCCCGTTTGAAATGGTAAGGGGGTACAAAAGTACCACTACCATTTCACAAAGACCCCGCCCCCCTCTGATGTAACGGAAACCTGCCTGTGTTACATCAGAGGGGTGCGGGTCACCCCTACGTCACGGGGAACCCCGGGTTTCCCCTTGCGTCAGAGGGGGGCGGGGTCAGGTGACGGGTGGCCCCGCCCTCCGTATATAACAAACGTCAGCCGCCGGAATGCCTGTAGTGTCTCCTCCACGGAGACAGAAGAAGGATGCTGCGCTGCGCTGGATGATATTAGACATCGCTGGAGATATGACCGTCCGTCGATGGATAGCAAGAGTGGATTACCGCCGCTGGAATCTTTTTTTTATTTTTTTATTTTTAATAAAGGAATTTTTCAAAAGTGTGTTTGTTTTATTTAAACATTTTTTACACTTTCTTTGTGAAATGGTAGGGGTACTTTTGTACCCCCTTACCATTTCAAACAGGGGGGGGGCCGGGATCTGGGGGTCCCCTTGTTAAAGGGGGCTTCCAGATTCTGATAAGCCCCCCGCCCGCAGACCTCCACAACCACCGGCCAGGGTTGTGGGGATGAGGCCCTTGTCTTCATCAACATGGGGACAAGGTGCTTTGAGGGGTCACAGACCCCCAAAGCATCCTCCCAATGTTGAGGGCATGTGGCCTGGTACGGTTCAGGAGGGAGGGGGGGCCGCTCTCTCGTCCCCCCCTCTTTTCCTGCGGCCTGCCAGGTTGCGTGCTCGGATAAAGGGTCTGGTATGGATTTTTAGGGGGAACCCCACGTCAATTTTTTTTTAAATTTGACGCGGGGTTCCCCTTAATATCCATACCAGACCTGAAGGGTCTGGTTATGGATATTTAGGGGGAACCCCACGTCAAATTTTTTCTTACATTTGAGGCAGGGTTCCCCTTAATATCCATACCAGACCTGAAGGGGCTGGTAATTGAATTTGGGGGACCCCCACGCTTTTTTTTTTATTTATTTATTTATTTTTTTATCAATGACTTTCAATGAGTGTTCTCTGTATTACGGGAGCCGACAATTCATTATAGCTGCGAGTGATTTTAAAGGACTTTTTTTCCTGCATAAATGACACTTTGTGCAGGGACAATTCTAAGCACGGGAAACATGAGCCCCTTCACAGGCATACTATAGACAACCCCCCCCTACGAAATTTAAAGGAATATTACACTTTTATTGTTTCACTTTAATCATTATTAAAATCACTGCTCCCGAAAAAACGGCCGTTTTTAAAACTTTTTTTTGCATTGATACATGTCCCCTGGGGCAGGACCCGGGTCCCCAAACACTTTTTAGGACAGTATCTTGCAGAATCTTTTCTCTCTGTCAAATCTTTTTTCTCTGTCGAATATTTTCTCTATATAATCTTGGACTAATAGAGGTAAGGTTAGGCACATTCGAACACAGGTTCTATAGACACGTTGTCAGAGTCACGTCGAATCTCCTATTCTATATCGAACTGTTGTAACAATGAAAACGAAAATAAAGCATTTATTTATGTCGGATCTTTCGTTTTTCGGATTTTGTGCTTTCGTTATCGTTTGGCAAAACGAAAACGAAAATAGCTGAAATTCGGACGAAAATGCATTCGGACGAAAACGAATGCACATGTCTACCTACTAGTGGAAGATGATACTTTCTTACATAGTTACATAGTTACATAGTAGGAGAGGTTGAAAAAAGACACAAATCCATCAAGTCCAACCTATGTGTGTGATTATATGTCAGTGTTACATTGTATATCCCTGTATTTTGAGGTCGTTCAGGTGCTTATCTAATAGTTTCTTGAAACTATCAATGCCCCTCACTGAGACCACCACCTATGGAAGGGAATTCCACATCCTTGCCACTCTTACAGTAAAGAACCCTCTACGTAGTTTAAGGTTAAACCTCTTTTCTTCTAATTTTAATGAGTGGCAACGTGTCTTGTTAAACCCCCTTCTGAAAAAAAGTTTTCTCCCTATTGTGGGGTCACCAGTCCGGTATTTATATATTGAAATCATATCCCCTCTCAAGCGTCTCTTCTCCAGAGAGAATAAGTTCAGTGCTCACAACCTTTCCTCATAACTAATATCCTCCAGACCCTTTATTAGCTTTGTTGCCCTTCTTTGTACTCGCTCCATTTACAGTACATCCTTCCTGAGGACTGGTGCCCAGAACTGGACAGCATACTCCAGGTGCGGACCAGAGTCTTGTAGAGCGGGAGAATTATCATTTTATCTCTGGAGTTGATCCCTTTTTAATGCCAATATTCTGTTTGCTTTGTTAGCTGCAGCTTGACATTGCATGCCATTGCTGAGTCTATCATCTACTAGGACCTCCAGGTCTTTTTCCATCCTAGATTCCCCCAGAAGTTCTCCCCCCAGTGTATTGATTGCCTTCATATTTTTGCCACCCAAATACATTATTTTACATTTGTCTACATTAAACCTCATTTGCCATGTAGTTGCCCACCCCATTCATTTGTTCAGATCTTTTTGCAAGGTTTCCACATCCTGCAGAGAAGTACTTGCCCTGCTTAGCTTAGTACCATCTGCAAATACAGAGATTGAACTGTTTACCCCATCCTCCAGGTCATTGATGAACAAATTAAATAGGATTGGTCCCAGCACAGAACCCTGGGAGACCCCACTACTCACCCCTGACCATTCAGAGTACTCCCCATTTATCACCTCCCTCTGAACTCACCCTTGTAGCAAATTTTCAGTCCATGTACTCACCCTATGGTCCATGCCAACTGACCTTATTTTGTACAGTAAAGGTTTATGGGGAACTGTGTCAAATGCTTTTGCAAAATCCAGATATACCACGTCTACGGGCCTTCCTTTATCTAGATGGCAACTCACCTCCTCATAGAAGGTTAGTAGATTGGTCTGGCATTGGTCTGGCAAGAACGATTCTTCATGAATCCATGATGATTACTGCTAATGATACCTTTCTCATTAGTAAAATCTTGTATATAATCCCTTATCATCCCCTCCAAGAGTTGGCATACTATTGATGTTAGGCTAACTGGTCTGTAATTCCCAGGGATGTATTTTGGGCCCTTTTTAAATATTGGTGCTACATTGGCTTTTTTCCAATCAGCTGGTACAATTCCAGTCAGTAGACTGCCAGTAAAAATTAGGAACAATGGTCTGGCAATTACTTGACTGAGTTCACTAAGTACCCTCGGGTGCAAGCCATCTGGTCCCGGTGATTTATTAATGTTGAGTTTCCCGAGTCTAATTTTAATTCTGTCCTCTGTTAACCATGGAGGTGATTCCTGTGATATGTCATGAGGATAAACAGTAACATTTTAGTTACTGAAGCCCCCCAATTCCCTTGTGAAGACTGAGGAGAAGAATAAATGCAATACCTTCACCATCTCCCCATCCCTTGTAACCAGATGTCCTTCCTCATTCTTTATGGGGCCAATATGGTCTGTCCTCCCTTTTTTACTGTTTACATACTTAAGAATTTCTTGGATTTTTTTTTGCTCTCCTCTGCTATGTGTCTTTCATGTTCTATCTTAGCCGTCCTTATTGCACTCTTACATTTCTTGTTACATTCTTTATAAAGTCTGAATGCTGATGATGATCCCTCAACCTTGTATTTTTTGAAGGCCTTCTCCTTTGCTTTTATATGCGTTTTTACATTGGAATTAAGCCATCCAGGACTTCTGTTCACTCTTTTAAATTTATTACCCAATGGGATGCATTGACTAATGCCCTTATTTAATATGCTCTTAAAGCAAACCCATCTCTCCTCCGTGTTCTTTGTTGCTAAGAGTTTATCCAAATTTATACCTTCCAGCAAAGTTTGTAGTTTAGGGAAGTTGGCTCTTTTGAAATGTAGTGTCTTTGTAGTCTTTGTATTCCCCTTATGTTTCCTATTTGTGTGATTTATACTGAAGCCAATTGACCTGTGATCGCTGTTACCTAAATTGCCCCGTATTTCCACATCTGTGATCAGGTCTGTATTGTTGTTATTCTAAAGATAATAAATAATGGATATAATGTCTCTACACTATGTTACTTTAACCCCTTAGGGACTGCCCCATGCAGATACGTGATTTCATGCAGTGGATCTGGGGCACACGCAATGCCCCCAGGACCTGCCAATCGCTCACAGGAGAGTCAGAATGGTGATCTGCCTATGTAAACAAGGCAGACTGACGTTCTGTGAGGGAAAATGATGGATATCTTGTTTTTCTGCTAAGTAGGAGCACAGATTTATATCTTCCTCCGGCCACAGCATTCCCCATACAGTTAGAAAGCACTCGCTAGGAGTGCACTTGATGTTAACCCCTTCCCTGCCAGTGTCATTTATACAGTGTCAGTGCATATTTTTTAGCACTGATCACTAGACAGGGCACTGTCGAAAAAAAAAATTTTGTTTTATTCATTTTTTGTTTTTCATTTTTTCGATCATTCGTTATGATCGCAATTTGTAAATTTGAAATTTTGCAAATTCAAAAAAATTTGTAAGTCGCAATTTTGAAATTCGAAAATCTGAAATAATAACTAACTAATAATAACTTAACTATTACTAACTATTAAATTATAGGTATTGGAATTTCCTTTCAAATTTGGCTGTCAGGAAACGTAACGAATAGAAATGTATTCAAAATTAAGAATTATCCAAAATAACGAATGCAACATCTAAACAAATGGAATGGAACAAATTAATAATAATAAATAACAATAATAATAATAATAAAAATGTTTTATTATTATTATTATTATTATTATTAATAATAATTTAACCACTTCAGCCCCGGACCATTTTGCTGGTCAAAGACCAGACCACTTTTTGCGATTCGGCACTGCGTCGCTTTAACTGACAATTGCGTGGTCGTGCGACGTGGCTCTCAAACAAAATTGGCGTCCTTTTTTTTCCCCACAAATAGAGCTTTCTTTTGGTGGTATTTGATTACCCCCTTTTTTGTGCTATAAACAAAAATAAAGTGACAATTTTGAAAAAACGCATTATTTTTTACTTTTTGTTATAATAAATATCCCGCAAAAATATATATATAAAAATGTTTCCCTCAGTTTAGGCCGATACATATTCTTCTACATATTTTTGGTAAAAAAATTGCAATAAGCGATTATTGATTGGTTTGCGCAAAAGTTATAGCGTTTACAAAATAGGGGATAGTTTTATGGCTTTTTTATTAATAATAAAATTTTTACTAGTAATGGCGGTGATCAGCGATTTTTATTGTGACATTATCGCAGACACATCAGACATTTTTGACACATTTTTGGGACCGTTGTCATTTATACAGCAATCACTGCTATATAAATGCAGTGATTCCTGTGTAAATGACACTGGCAATGAAGGGGTTAACCAGTGGGTGG
The DNA here is from genome assembly GCF_037356315.1 of Lithobates pipiens. Taxonomy (NCBI): domain Eukaryota; kingdom Metazoa; phylum Chordata; class Amphibia; order Anura; family Ranidae; genus Lithobates; species Lithobates pipiens. Next base: position 262,112,688 of record NW_027507784.1, on the reverse strand, counting down.
CAGTGTAGGGGTTAAGTGTTCCTAGGGGTGTGTTACTAACTGTGGGGGGCTGGGCTTTCATTTAGTGAACACTGATCTCTGCTCCAATCACACTCACGGGGGTCTCGACCGGCGGCGCGCTCGCGATGGCAGGGCGGCAATAAAGATTGGACGTACCTGTACGCCAATATGCCTGCCCGTGCCATTCTGCCGACGTACATTGCGTGCGCCGGTCAGGAACCAGTTAAACAGAAATTCCAGTACCTATAATTTAATAGTTAGCAATAGTTAAGTTATTTTTAGGTTTTCAGATTTTCAATTTTCAATTTTCGAATTTACGAATTCACTATTTTTTTGGAATAGACAAATTCACAATTTTTTTTCTAATTTACAAATTTTTTCTAATTTACTAATTTTTCGAATATTCAAATTCACGAATATTCAAAAAAGTTTCTTAAGCAAGCTTTTGTTAATTTGGATATTTTCGAATTAACGAATTTGTCAAAATTCATCAAAAAACTAATTTGGAACTAAACAAATTGCACATGTCTACTGATCACTGTATTAGTGCTATTGGTCTCCAAGTGTCAAAAGTGTCTGATTTGTTAGGTGTCTGATTTGTTCGCTGAAATGTCACAGTCCCGCTAAAAAACACTATGTCTACAAACTATGGGATATTTTTATGGAAATTGTATTCCTTTTTCTTACTAGTAATGGATTTTTAGCAATTTTTAGTGGGACTGCGATTGATTGGTTTTGCACAAACCAATCAATATATGCATATTGTGATTTTCTTTTTTTTCTTTTTTTTTTTTTACCAAAAACATGTAGCAGAATATATATTGGCCTAAATTGATGAATATATTTGATTTTTTTACAATTTTTTATTGCGTATATTTTTTTAGCAGAAAGTAAAAAATATTGTTTTTTTTTTCTTCAAAATTTACAGCTTTTTTTGTTTATGGTGCAAAAAAAAAAAAATGCAGAGGTGATCAAATACCACTAAAATAAAGCTCTATTTGTGTGAAAAAATTACATACATTTTATTTGGTTAAAGCATTGCACGACCGCGCAATTTTAAATTAAATTAATGCAGTGCCGTATCACAAAAAATTGGCTAGTCATGAAGAGGGGTAAAACCTTCCAGGGCTGAAGTTGAAGAATATGATATGACATTAAAATGATTTCTATTTTTTTGTTAAAACCTGTTAAAGGTATATTAGGAAATAGGCTGGTGTCATCCTGCATACCACCTCTCTAATTTGGATAATCGGATTCAGAACACATCATGCAAAAAGCAGACTTTTAACAAAGCCAACAACAAGTGATATATTACAATTAATTTCCATTATAAATACAGCTCAAAAATAATTTTTTAATCCAAGTGATACAAAAAAATAATAAAAATATATATATTCGCAGTTGTAGTTCAGTTTACAATAATCACCCTTAGAGAGTTTCAGCGCACTCCCAGCTGCTGAAATATTGTTTGTTTCATTCTTAATTTGAGATCCTCAATAAGAACCTGTCATAGAAATTGTGTTGATTACAGTAATTACAGCCCCAGCTGGGAGAGGAAAAGATGTCTCTCCCCTTGACGCGTTTCTCAAAAATAAATTCACTTTCCTCAGGAGTCTAAATGAGATAGTATTGTAAGATAGAGAAATACATAAGAATCTAAAATTCATATTATATAATGCCATGAAAAAGTATTTGCCCCCATTCCTGATGTTTTTATTTTTTTGCATATGTGTAACACTTAAATGATTCAGATCATCAAACAAATTTTAATATTACGCAAAGATACATAAATGCAAAATTCAGGTATTAAATGATAATTTAATTTATTAAGGGAGAAAGCTGTCCCAACCTGCCTGGCCCTGTGTGCAAAAGTCATTGCCCTCCTTGGATCATGAATGAACTGTGATTAACCACTTTTTTGGAAAGATGAGTTAAATTTTACTTGCCACACCCCGCCCTGATTACTGCCGGACCTGTCGAATCAAGAAATCAGATAGAAAGAAGCCATCTGGCAAAGTGAAGCACGCTAAAAGATCTCCAAAAAATGTTTTACTGTATCTATCGCTGGTAGATCTGACCTTTTAAAAATGATTTTTATGTAGTTTACAATAAGCATTTATATTGTTTTTGAAAAAAAAAAAAAGATCTATCTATCTATCTATCTATATACAGTGCCTTGCAAAAGTATTCGGCCCCCTTGAACTTTTCAACCTTTTGCCACATTTCAGGCTTCAAACATAAAGATATAAAATTTTAATTTTTTTTTGAAGAATCACCAACAAGTGGGACACAATTGTGAAGTGGAACGAAATCTATTGGATAATTTAAACTTTTTTAGCAAATAAAGAACTGAAAAGTGGTGCATGCAAAATTATTCGGGCCCTTTACTTTCAGTGCAGCAAACTCACTCCAGAAGTTCAGCGAGGATCTCTGAATGATCCAATGTTGTCCTAAAATACTGATGGTGATAAATAGAATCCACCTGTGTGTAATCAAGTCTCTCTATAAAAGCACCTGCTCTGTGATAGTCTCAGGGTTCTGTTGAAAGCGCAGAGAGCATCATGAAGACTAAGGAACACACCAGGCAGGTCCGTAATACTGTTGTGGAGAAGTTTAAAGCTGGATTTGGATACAAAAAGATTTCTCAAGCTTTAAACATCCCAAGGAGCACTGTGCAAGCGATTATTTTGAAATGGAAGGAGTATCAGACCACTGCAAATCTACCAAGACCTGGCCGTCCCTCTAAACTTTCAGCTCAGACAAGGAGAAGACTGATCAGAGATGCAGCCAAGAGGCCCATGGTCACTCTGGATGAACTGCAGAGAACTACAGCTGAGGTGGGAGAGTCTGTCCATAGGACAACAATCAGTCGTACACTGCACAAATCTGGCCTTTATGGAAGAGTGGCAAGAAGAAAGCCATTTCTCAAAGATATCCATAAAAAGTCTCGTCTAAAGTTTGCCACAAGCCACCTGGGAGACACACCAAACATGTGGAAGAAGGTGCTCTGGTCAGATGAAACCAAAATCAAACTTTTTGCCCACAATGCAAAACGATATGTTTGGCGTAAAAACAACACAGCTCATCACCCTCAACACACCATCCCCACTGTCAAACATGGTGGTGGCAGCATCATGGTTTTGGCATGCTTTTCTTCAGCAGGGACAGGGAAGATGGTTAAAATTGAGGGGAAGTTGGATGCAGCCAAATACAGGACCATTCTGGATGAAAACCTGTTGGAGTCTGCAAAAGACCTGAAACTGGGACGGAGATTTATCTTCCAACAAGACATTGATCCCAAACATACAGCAAAATCTACAAAGGAATGGTTCACAAATAAACGTATCCAGGTGTTAGAATGGCCAAGTCAAAGTCCAGACCTGAATCCAATCGAGAATCTGTGGAAAGAGCTGAAAACTGCTGTTCACAAACGCTCTCCATCCAACCTCACTGAGCTCGAGCTGTTTTGCAAGGAAGAATGGGCAAGAATTTCAGTCTCTCGAAGTGCAAAACTGATAGAGACATACCCCAAGCGACTTGCAGCTGTAATCGCAGCAAATGGTGGCTCTACAAAGTATTAATGCAAGGGGGCCGAATAATTTTGCACGCCCCACTTTTCATTTTTTTATTAGTTAAAAAAGTTTCAAAAATCCAATAGATTTTGTTCCACTTCACAATTGTGTCCCACTTGTTGGTGATTCTTCACAAAAAAAAAAAATGTTATATCTTTATGTTTGAAGCCTGAAATGTGGCAAAAGGTTGAAAAGTTCAAGGGGGCCGAATACTTTCGCAAGGCACTGTATATATATATGTATATATAGTTTAGGGCTGTGGAAATTAAAAATTAATTCCTCGATTAATCGCATCATTTTTTGATCGATCAAAATTCTTTTGATCGTTACTCACCTTTCCACCGGTTTCCAGGTCTTCAGGGAGTTCTGTCGGAGATCCGGGGAAGTCACAGACATTGACGTCACTGGACTCCTCCCCCTTCCCCCGGTGACGTCTGGTAAACAGGTAAATGTGGTATACACTATATACAATCACCCGACACTAGTTAGTTTCCACAATCCATGACTTAACTTCACAGTTCACACAAATATGTTTTAAATTCAAACTGTAGCACTGATGTAAGTCATTTTTTTCCACAGTAGCGTGACAATCCCTCCACCTCCGGTCTAACTAATAACTCTCACCTTATGGCATGGACCCCTGTGCAAACAAGTGGTCATGCAAGCGGGTATCAAAAGGGTTAACACGGACCATAAACTTCTCTCACGTCTACTTAGATCTCAGCAAGAACGCAAGGTCATGGGTAGAAAGAAAAGATCTAAGTGCTCACCGCTTAAGTATAAGATAACATTTTTGTGTTCAAACACAAACTACTCACATGAAGATGATAAAAATACAGCATGTAAAGCCGACAATCGTGTTAGTTCCATAGGGCAGCAGCGGGAGACGTCATGTGTAGCTCCTCCCCCATATGTGTTACGTTCAATCAGAACTTTTTATTGGACCCCATGATCTGTAGTTGTACCCCCTACACTGCTGGTCTATGAAGCGTTCTCTCATAATGGTGGTCAGCCACAATACCCCTAGCATCTCTGCATGCTGATGTGATATTGCCTAAAGTTGCTTTCTTAAAAAAAAATTTCTTTCTATCTTTTTTGATTTTCCCTGGAGGTAGGGGGTTGCTTTAAGAATATTTATTTGAATAGGATAATTTTGAATCAGAGTTTTGTTTCACTATAATGAAATGAAATCCATAAGATAATGCAAATAACAAGCATAAAAAAGGTTATTATATTGAAATTAATATTAATTAATATTAACTAATATTAACTAAATCCATTTTTTAGGAATATTATTTTAAGAATATATATATTTTTTTTATCTATTTATGATTTATGTAATAATAGAGCCTGTAGTACATTGATGATTAAGAGGGCAGTAGTTTTAGATACGAGCCTGTAGGTGGCACTAAATAGCAGTCCTCTTCCTACTAGTAGACATGTGCAGAGTAAAATATTTCGTTTCGGAATTTCGTTTTCGTCTGAAAACTTAATTTATTTAGTTACTCCCGAAATTCGTTTTTATTTATTTCATTTTTCGTTCAAAAATTGCATTCGTCCGAAAATCCACATGAATCACGGTCGAATCTGTCTTTGAAGGCTTATGGTGTCTGTCGAATGTATAAAGAAGATTCGACGGAGCTAGTATATAGCATACTTTAGAACCCTATTAAAGTCTATGGGACTCCAACGTTCAAAATCTAAAGTGCTCATTTTAAAGGCTAATTTGCAAGTTACTGTCCTAAAAAGTGTTTGGGGACCTGGGTCCTGCCCCAGGGGACATGGATCAATGCAAAAAAAAGTTTTAAAAACGGCCGTTTTTTCGGGAGCAGTGATTTTAATAATGATTAAAGTGAAACAATAAAAGTGTAATATTCCTTTAAATTTCGTAGGGGGGGGGTTGTCTATAGTATGCCTGTGAAGGGGCGCATGTTTCCCGTGCTTAGAATTGTCCCTGCACAAAGTGTCATTTATGCAGGAAAAAAAGTCCTTTAAAATCACTCGCAGCTATAATGAATTGTCGGCTCCCGTAATACAGAGAACACTCATTGAAAGTCATTGATAAAAAAATAAATAAATAAATAAAAAAAAAAGCGTGGGGGTCCCCCAAATTCAATTACCAGGCCCTTCAGGTCTGGTATGGATATTAAGGGGAACCCTGCCTCAAATTTAAGAAAAAATTTGACGTGGGGTTCCCCCTAAATATCCATAACCAGACCCTTCAGGTCTGGTATGGATATTAAGGGGAACCCCGCGTCAAATTAAAAAAAAATTGACGTGGGGTTCCCCCTAAAAATCCATACCAGACCCTTTATCCGAGCACGCAACCTGGCAGGCCGCAGGAAAAGAGGGGGGGACGAGAGAGCGGCCCCCCCTCCCTCCTGAACCGTACCAGGCCACATGCCCTCAACATTGGGAGGATGCTTTGGGGGTCTGTGACCCCTCAAAGCACCTTGTCCCCATGTTGATGAGGACAAGGGCCTCATCCCCACAACCCTGGCCGGTGGTTGTGGAGGTCTGCGGGCGGGGGGCTTATCAGAATCTGGAAGCCCCCTTTAACAAGGGGACCCCCAGATCCCGGCCCCCCCCCCGTTTGAAATGGTAAGGGGGTACAAAAGTACCACTACCATTTCACAAAGACCCCGCCCCCCTCTGATGTAACGGAAACCTGCCTGTGTTACATCAGAGGGGTGCGGGTCACCCCTACGTCACGGGGAACCCCGGGTTTCCCCTTGCGTCAGAGGGGGGCGGGGTCAGGTGACGGGTGGCCCCGCCCTCCGTATATAACAAACGTCAGCCGCCGGAATGCCTGTAGTGTCTCCTCCACGGAGACAGAAGAAGGATGCTGCGCTGCGCTGGATGATATTAGACATCGCTGGAGATATGACCGTCCGTCGATGGATAGCAAGAGTGGATTACCGCCGCTGGAATCTTTTTTTTATTTTTTTATTTTTAATAAAGGAATTTTTCAAAAGTGTGTTTGTTTTATTTAAACATTTTTTACACTTTCTTTGTGAAATGGTAGGGGTACTTTTGTACCCCCTTACCATTTCAAACAGGGGGGGGGCCGGGATCTGGGGGTCCCCTTGTTAAAGGGGGCTTCCAGATTCTGATAAGCCCCCCGCCCGCAGACCTCCACAACCACCGGCCAGGGTTGTGGGGATGAGGCCCTTGTCTTCATCAACATGGGGACAAGGTGCTTTGAGGGGTCACAGACCCCCAAAGCATCCTCCCAATGTTGAGGGCATGTGGCCTGGTACGGTTCAGGAGGGAGGGGGGGCCGCTCTCTCGTCCCCCCCTCTTTTCCTGCGGCCTGCCAGGTTGCGTGCTCGGATAAAGGGTCTGGTATGGATTTTTAGGGGGAACCCCACGTCAATTTTTTTTTAAATTTGACGCGGGGTTCCCCTTAATATCCATACCAGACCTGAAGGGTCTGGTTATGGATATTTAGGGGGAACCCCACGTCAAATTTTTTCTTACATTTGAGGCAGGGTTCCCCTTAATATCCATACCAGACCTGAAGGGGCTGGTAATTGAATTTGGGGGACCCCCACGCTTTTTTTTTTATTTATTTATTTATTTTTTTATCAATGACTTTCAATGAGTGTTCTCTGTATTACGGGAGCCGACAATTCATTATAGCTGCGAGTGATTTTAAAGGACTTTTTTTCCTGCATAAATGACACTTTGTGCAGGGACAATTCTAAGCACGGGAAACATGAGCCCCTTCACAGGCATACTATAGACAACCCCCCCCTACGAAATTTAAAGGAATATTACACTTTTATTGTTTCACTTTAATCATTATTAAAATCACTGCTCCCGAAAAAACGGCCGTTTTTAAAACTTTTTTTTGCATTGATACATGTCCCCTGGGGCAGGACCCGGGTCCCCAAACACTTTTTAGGACAGTATCTTGCAGAATCTTTTCTCTCTGTCAAATCTTTTTTCTCTGTCGAATATTTTCTCTATATAATCTTGGACTAATAGAGGTAAGGTTAGGCACATTCGAACACAGGTTCTATAGACACGTTGTCAGAGTCACGTCGAATCTCCTATTCTATATCGAACTGTTGTAACAATGAAAACGAAAATAAAGCATTTATTTATGTCGGATCTTTCGTTTTTCGGATTTTGTGCTTTCGTTATCGTTTGGCAAAACGAAAACGAAAATAGCTGAAATTCGGACGAAAATGCATTCGGACGAAAACGAATGCACATGTCTACCTACTAGTGGAAGATGATACTTTCTTACATAGTTACATAGTTACATAGTAGGAGAGGTTGAAAAAAGACACAAATCCATCAAGTCCAACCTATGTGTGTGATTATATGTCAGTGTTACATTGTATATCCCTGTATTTTGAGGTCGTTCAGGTGCTTATCTAATAGTTTCTTGAAACTATCAATGCCCCTCACTGAGACCACCACCTATGGAAGGGAATTCCACATCCTTGCCACTCTTACAGTAAAGAACCCTCTACGTAGTTTAAGGTTAAACCTCTTTTCTTCTAATTTTAATGAGTGGCAACGTGTCTTGTTAAACCCCCTTCTGAAAAAAAGTTTTCTCCCTATTGTGGGGTCACCAGTCCGGTATTTATATATTGAAATCATATCCCCTCTCAAGCGTCTCTTCTCCAGAGAGAATAAGTTCAGTGCTCACAACCTTTCCTCATAACTAATATCCTCCAGACCCTTTATTAGCTTTGTTGCCCTTCTTTGTACTCGCTCCATTTACAGTACATCCTTCCTGAGGACTGGTGCCCAGAACTGGACAGCATACTCCAGGTGCGGACCAGAGTCTTGTAGAGCGGGAGAATTATCATTTTATCTCTGGAGTTGATCCCTTTTTAATGCCAATATTCTGTTTGCTTTGTTAGCTGCAGCTTGACATTGCATGCCATTGCTGAGTCTATCATCTACTAGGACCTCCAGGTCTTTTTCCATCCTAGATTCCCCCAGAAGTTCTCCCCCCAGTGTATTGATTGCCTTCATATTTTTGCCACCCAAATACATTATTTTACATTTGTCTACATTAAACCTCATTTGCCATGTAGTTGCCCACCCCATTCATTTGTTCAGATCTTTTTGCAAGGTTTCCACATCCTGCAGAGAAGTACTTGCCCTGCTTAGCTTAGTACCATCTGCAAATACAGAGATTGAACTGTTTACCCCATCCTCCAGGTCATTGATGAACAAATTAAATAGGATTGGTCCCAGCACAGAACCCTGGGAGACCCCACTACTCACCCCTGACCATTCAGAGTACTCCCCATTTATCACCTCCCTCTGAACTCACCCTTGTAGCAAATTTTCAGTCCATGTACTCACCCTATGGTCCATGCCAACTGACCTTATTTTGTACAGTAAAGGTTTATGGGGAACTGTGTCAAATGCTTTTGCAAAATCCAGATATACCACGTCTACGGGCCTTCCTTTATCTAGATGGCAACTCACCTCCTCATAGAAGGTTAGTAGATTGGTCTGGCATTGGTCTGGCAAGAACGATTCTTCATGAATCCATGATGATTACTGCTAATGATACCTTTCTCATTAGTAAAATCTTGTATATAATCCCTTATCATCCCCTCCAAGAGTTGGCATACTATTGATGTTAGGCTAACTGGTCTGTAATTCCCAGGGATGTATTTTGGGCCCTTTTTAAATATTGGTGCTACATTGGCTTTTTTCCAATCAGCTGGTACAATTCCAGTCAGTAGACTGCCAGTAAAAATTAGGAACAATGGTCTGGCAATTACTTGACTGAGTTCACTAAGTACCCTCGGGTGCAAGCCATCTGGTCCCGGTGATTTATTAATGTTGAGTTTCCCGAGTCTAATTTTAATTCTGTCCTCTGTTAACCATGGAGGTGATTCCTGTGATATGTCATGAGGATAAACAGTAACATTTTAGTTACTGAAGCCCCCCAATTCCCTTGTGAAGACTGAGGAGAAGAATAAATGCAATACCTTCACCATCTCCCCATCCCTTGTAACCAGATGTCCTTCCTCATTCTTTATGGGGCCAATATGGTCTGTCCTCCCTTTTTTACTGTTTACATACTTAAGAATTTCTTGGATTTTTTTTTGCTCTCCTCTGCTATGTGTCTTTCATGTTCTATCTTAGCCGTCCTTATTGCACTCTTACATTTCTTGTTACATTCTTTATAAAGTCTGAATGCTGATGATGATCCCTCAACCTTGTATTTTTTGAAGGCCTTCTCCTTTGCTTTTATATGCGTTTTTACATTGGAATTAAGCCATCCAGGACTTCTGTTCACTCTTTTAAATTTATTACCCAATGGGATGCATTGACTAATGCCCTTATTTAATATGCTCTTAAAGCAAACCCATCTCTCCTCCGTGTTCTTTGTTGCTAAGAGTTTATCCAAATTTATACCTTCCAGCAAAGTTTGTAGTTTAGGGAAGTTGGCTCTTTTGAAATGTAGTGTCTTTGTAGTCTTTGTATTCCCCTTATGTTTCCTATTTGTGTGATTTATACTGAAGCCAATTGACCTGTGATCGCTGTTACCTAAATTGCCCCGTATTTCCACATCTGTGATCAGGTCTGTATTGTTGTTATTCTAAAGATAATAAATAATGGATATAATGTCTCTACACTATGTTACTTTAACCCCTTAGGGACTGCCCCATGCAGATACGTGATTTCATGCAGTGGATCTGGGGCACACGCAATGCCCCCAGGACCTGCCAATCGCTCACAGGAGAGTCAGAATGGTGATCTGCCTATGTAAACAAGGCAGACTGACGTTCTGTGAGGGAAAATGATGGATATCTTGTTTTTCTGCTAAGTAGGAGCACAGATTTATATCTTCCTCCGGCCACAGCATTCCCCATACAGTTAGAAAGCACTCGCTAGGAGTGCACTTGATGTTAACCCCTTCCCTGCCAGTGTCATTTATACAGTGTCAGTGCATATTTTTTAGCACTGATCACTAGACAGGGCACTGTCGAAAAAAAAAATTTTGTTTTATTCATTTTTTGTTTTTCATTTTTTCGATCATTCGTTATGATCGCAATTTGTAAATTTGAAATTTTGCAAATTCAAAAAAATTTGTAAGTCGCAATTTTGAAATTCGAAAATCTGAAATAATAACTAACTAATAATAACTTAACTATTACTAACTATTAAATTATAGGTATTGGAATTTCCTTTCAAATTTGGCTGTCAGGAAACGTAACGAATAGAAATGTATTCAAAATTAAGAATTATCCAAAATAACGAATGCAACATCTAAACAAATGGAATGGAACAAATTAATAATAATAAATAACAATAATAATAATAATAAAAATGTTTTATTATTATTATTATTATTATTATTAATAATAATAATTTAACCACTTCAGCCCCGGACCATTTTGCTGGTCAAAGACCAGACCACTTTTTGCGATTCGGCACTGCGTCGCTTTAACTGACAATTGCGTGGTCGTGCGACGTGGCTCTCAAACAAAATTGGCGTCCTTTTTTTTCCCCACTAATAGAGCTTTCTTTTGGTGGTATTTGATTACCCCCTTTTTTGTGCTATAAACAAAAATAAAGTGACAATTTTGAAAAAACGCATTATTTTTTACTTTTTGTTATAATAAATATCCCGCAAAAATATATATATAAAAATGTTTCCCTCAGTTTAGGCCGATACATATTCTTCTACATATTTTTGGTAAAAAAATTGCAATAAGCGATTATTGATTGGTTTGCGCAAAAGTTATAGCGTTTACAAAATAGGGGATAGTTTTATGGCTTTTTTATTAATAATAAAATTTTTACTAGTAATGGCGGTGATCAGCGATTTTTATTGTGACATTATCGCAGACACATCAGACATTTTTGACACATTTTTGGGACCGTTGTCATTTATACAGCAATCACTGCTATATAAATGCAGTGATTCCTGTGTAAATGACACTGGCAATGAAGGGGTTAACCAGTGGGTGGCAGTGTAGGGGTTAAGTGTTCCTAGGGGTGTGTTACTAACTGTGGGGGGCTGGGCTTTCATTTAGTGAACACTGATCTCTGCTCCAATCACACTCACGGGGGTCTCGACCGGCGGCGCGCTCGCGATGGCAGGGCGGCAATAAAGATTGGACGTACCTGTACGCCAATATGCCTGCCCGTGCCATTCTGCCGACGTACATTGCGTGCGCCGGTCAGGAACCAGTTAAACAGAAATTCCAGTACCTATAATTTAATAGTTAGCAATAGTTAAGTTATTTTTAGGTTTTCAGATTTTCAATTTTCAATTTTCGAATTTACGAATTCACTATTTTTTTGGAATAGACAAATTCACAATTTTTTTTCTAATTTACAAATTTTTTCTAATTTACTAATTTTTCGAATATTCAAATTCACGAATATTCAAAAAAGTTTCTTAAGCAAGCTTTTGTTAATTTGGATATTTTCAAATTAACGAATTTGTCAAAATTCATCAAAAAACTAATTTGGAACTAAACAAATTGCACATGTCTACTGATCACTGTATTAGTGCTATTGGTCTCCAAGTGTCAAAAGTGTCTGATTTGTTAGGTGTCTGATTTGTTCGCTGAAATGTCACAGTCCCGCTAAAAAACACTATGTCTACAAACTATGGGATATTTTTATGGAAATTGTATTCCTTTTTCTTACTAGTAATGGATTTTTAGCAATTTTTAGTGGGACTGCGATTGATTGGTTTTGCACAAACCAATCAATATATGCATATTGTGATTTTCTTTTTTTTCTTTTTTTTTTTTTTACCAAAAACATGTAGCAGAATATATATTGGCCTAAATTGATGAATATATTTGATTTTTTTACAATTTTTTATTGCGTATATTTTTTTAGCAGAAAGTAAAAAATATTGTTTTTTTTTTCTTCAAAATTTACAGCTTTTTTTGTTTATGGTGCAAAAAAAAAAAAAATGCAGAGGTGATCAAATACCACTAAAATAAAGCTCTATTTGTGTGAAAAAATTACATACATTTTATTTGGTTAAAGCATTGCACGACCGCGCAATTTTAAATTAAATTAATGCAGTGCCGTATCACAAAAAATTGGCTAGTCATGAAGAGGGGTAAAACCTTCCAGGGCTGAAGTTGAAGAATATGATATGACATTAAAATGATTTCTATTTTTTTGTTAAAACCTGTTAAAGGTATATTAGGAAATAGGCTGGTGTCATCCTGCATACCACCTCTCTAATTTGGATAATCGGATTCAGAACACATCATGCAAAAAGCAGACTTTTAACAAAGCCAACAACAAGTGATATATTACAATTAATTTCCATTATAAATACAGCTCAAAAATAATTTTTTAATCCAAGTGATACAAAAAAATAATAAAAATATATATATTCGCAGTTGTAGTTCAGTTTACAATAATCACCCTTAGAGAGTTTCAGCGCACTCCCAGCTGCTGAAATATTGTTTGTTTCATTCTTAATTTGAGATCCTCAATAAGAACCTGTCATAGAAATTGTGTTGATTACAGTAATTACAGCCCCAGCTGGGAGAGGAAAAGATGTCTCTCCCCTTGACGCGTTTCTCAAAAATAAATTCACTTTCCTCAGGAGTCTAAATGAGATAGTATTGTAAGATAGAGAAATACATAAGAATCTAAAATTCATATTATATAATGCCATGAAAAAGTATTTGCCCCCATTCCTGATGTTTTTATTTTTTTGCATATGTGTAACACTTAAATGATTCAGATCATCAAACAAATTTTAATATTACGCAAAGATACATAAATGCAAAATTCAGGTATTAAATGATAATTTAATTTATTAAGGGAGAAAGCTGTCCCAACCTGCCTGGCCCTGTGTGCAAAAGTCATTGCCCTCCTTGGATCATGAATGAACTGTGATTAACCACTTTTTTGGAAAGATGAGTTAAATTTTACTTGCCACACCCCGCCCTGATTACTGCCGGACCTGTCGAATCAAGAAATCAGATAGAAAGAAGCCATCTGGCAAAGTGAAGCACGCTAAAAGATCTCCAAAAAATGTTTTACTGTATCTATCGCTGGTAGATCTGACCTTTTAAAAATGATTTTTATGTAGTTTACAATAAGCATTTATATTGTTTTTGAAAAAAAAAAAAAGATCTATCTATCTATCTATCTATATACAGTGCCTTGCAAAAGTATTCGGCCCCCTTGAACTTTTCAACCTTTTGCCACATTTCAGGCTTCAAACATAAAGATATAAAATTTTAATTTTTTTTTGAAGAATCACCAACAAGTGGGACACAATTGTGAAGTGGAACGAAATCTATTGGATAATTTAAACTTTTTTAGCAAATAAAGAACTGAAAAGTGGTGCATGCAAAATTATTCGGGCCCTTTACTTTCAGTGCAGCAAACTCACTCCAGAAGTTCAGCGAGGATCTCTGAATGATCCAATGTTGTCCTAAAATACTGATGGTGATAAATAGAATCCACCTGTGTGTAATCAAGTCTCTCTATAAAAGCACCTGCTCTGTGATAGTCTCAGGGTTCTGTTGAAAGCGCAGAGAGCATCATGAAGACTAAGGAACACACCAGGCAGGTCCGTAATACTGTTGTGGAGAAGTTTAAAGCTGGATTTGGATACAAAAAGATTTCTCAAGCTTTAAACATCCCAAGGAGCACTGTGCAAGCGATTATTTTGAAATGGAAGGAGTATCAGACCACTGCAAATCTACCAAGACCTGGCCGTCCCTCTAAACTTTCAGCTCAGACAAGGAGAAGACTGATCAGAGATGCAGCCAAGAGGCCCATGGTCACTCTGGATGAACTGCAGAGAACTACAGCTGAGGTGGGAGAGTCTGTCCATAGGACAACAATCAGTCGTACACTGCACAAATCTGGCCTTTATGGAAGAGTGGCAAGAAGAAAGCCATTTCTCAAAGATATCCATAAAAAGTCTCGTCTAAAGTTTGCCACAAGCCACCTGGGAGACACACCAAACATGTGGAAGAAGGTGCTCTGGTCAGATGAAACCAAAATCAAACTTTTTGCCCACAATGCAAAACGATATGTTTGGCGTAAAAACAACACAGCTCATCACCCTCAACACACCATCCCCACTGTCAAACATGGTGGTGGCAGCATCATGGTTTTGGCATGCTTTTCTTCAGCAGGGACAGGGAAGATGGTTAAAATTGAGGGGAAGTTGGATGCAGCCAAATACAGGACCATTCTGGATGAAAACCTGTTGGAGTCTGCAAAAGACCTGAAACTGGGACGGAGATTTATCTTCCAACAAGACATTGATCCCAAACATACAGCAAAATCTACAAAGGAATGGTTCACAAATAAACGTATCCAGGTGTTAGAATGGCCAAGTCAAAGTCCAGACCTGAATCCAATCGAGAATCTGTGGAAAGAGCTGAAAACTGCTGTTCACAAACGCTCTCCATCCAACCTCACTGAGCTCGAGCTGTTTTGCAAGGAAGAATGGGCAAGAATTTCAGTCTCTCGAAGTGCAAAACTGATAGAGACATACCCCAAGCGACTTGCAGCTGTAATCGCAGCAAATGGTGGCTCTACAAAGTATTAATGCAAGGGGGCCGAATAATTTTGCACGCCCCACTTTTCATTTTTTTATTAGTTAAAAAAGTTTCAAAAATCCAATAGATTTTGTTCCACTTCACAATTGTGTCCCACTTGTTGGTGATTCTTCACAAAAAAAAAAAATGTTATATCTTTATGTTTGAAGCCTGAAATGTGGCAAAAGGTTGAAAAGTTCAAGGGGGCCGAATACTTTCGCAAGGCACTGTATATATATATGTATATATAGTTTAGGGCTGTGGAAATTAAAAATTAATTCCTCGATTAATCGCATCATTTTTTGATCGATCAAAATTCTTTTGATCGTTACTCACCTTTCCACCGGTTTCCAGGTCTTCAGGGAGTTCTGTCGGAGATCCGGGGAAGTCACAGACATTGACGTCACTGGACTCCTCCCCCTTCCCCCGGTGACGTCTGGTAAACAGGTAAATGTGGTATACACTATATACAATCACCCGACACTAGTTAGTTTCCACAATCCATGACTTAACTTCACAGTTCACACAAATATGTTTTAAATTCAAACTGTAGCACTGATGTAAGTCATTTTTTTCCACAGTAGCGTGACAATCCCTCCACCTCCGGTCTAACTAATAACTCTCACCTTATGGCATGGACCCCTGTGCAAACAAGTGGTCATGCAAGCGGGTATCAAAAGGGTTAACACGGACCATAAACTTCTCTCACGTCTACTTAGATCTCAGCAAGAACGCAAGGTCATGGGTAGAAAGAAAAGATCTAAGTGCTCACCGCTTAAGTATAAGATAACATTTTTGTGTTCAAACACAAACTACTCACATGAAGATGATAAAAATACAGCATGTAAAGCCGACAATCGTGTTAGTTCCATAGGGCAGCAGCGGGAGACGTCATGTGTAGCTCCTCCCCCATATGTGTTACGTTCAATCAGAACTTTGGGGGAGGAGTCCTGTGACATTGATGTCCGTGACATCACCGGATCTCCGACAGAACACCTTGAAGACCCGGAAGCTGGCGGAGAGGCGAGTACCGATCAAAAGAAATTTGATTGATTAAAAATTAATCGATTAGTCAAGGAATTAATCTTTAATTTTCACAGCCCTAAAATAATAATAATAATAATACAATCTCATAAACACAATCCTTCACCCACAGTTGATCCAGAGGAAGGTGAAAAACCCCAGCAGAGTATGATCCAATTTGCTACAGCAGGGGAAAAATTCCTTCCTGATCCTCTGAGAGGCAATTGGATTTTCTCTGGATCAACTTTACCTATAAATGTTAGTACCCAGTTACATTATGTACATTTAGGAAATAATCCAGGCCTTTCTTTAAGCAATCGACTGAGCTGGCCAGAACCACCTCTGGAGGGATTTAAAAGAAAAAGAGAACGTTGGGACTTTAAATGAGGTGGTGACCGGGTA